>NC_134570.1:35226362-35575862 GCF_050947875.1 Dermacentor variabilis | reverse complement strand
AACAACAGTTGTGGAAGAAAGAGCTGCATTGGGAGGACCATCTTCCAGCTGAAATTGGCGACTCTTGGGCAAGATGGTGCAATAATCTTCATCTTCTGAATGTGATGCGTGTCCCACGTATAATCACTACTGCAGAACTGTCGCACAAACCAACCTTCTATGTTTTTTCAGATGCTAGCACATTGGCATACGGAGCTGCAGTTTATGCACGAACAGAGGCAGAGAATTCAGGAGTAATAACAAGTCTGGTGATCACGAAATCAAGAGTGGCACTGCTGAAAGAGTTAACGCTTCCGCGATTAGAGCTGTTGGGAGCTCTGACAGCAGCACGAATCATGCAGACTGTGCATAGAGGCTCATCAACACACTACGAAACGCAGTTGTGGTCTGACTCAACAGCTGTTCTTGGGTGGATTAACTCAGACTCTGATAAACGAAATCTTTCGTATCAAACAGGGTAAAGGCAATACAATACGCATGGCAAGTGTCAAACTGGCCTACGTCGTCGTTGGCTACAGCCGGCTGCCGCCCTGCCTGGCTGCCGGCTGTCCAGATAGCGGATCCTGCGCCGTTTCACGCTGAAAGTGAATGGCTATGCCTCCGGTGATGTCACTCCTGCCGTCACTGCAACCAGCGCCGCCAAACAGTACTAAAGGAGCAAGCCGATATCAAGGCCTTGGGATTTGCGGCCACGCGTGGCAAGGGTCAAACTGACCTACATCTTCATTATAGGTATGCATCTCTGCATCAGTTAGGATTTTGGCTGTGAATACTAGTGGCTGCTCATCCCCGTTTTGAATCTCTGAGTGTTGTTCCTGCGGCCTGTGTCATGGGTACCGATGTCAGTACATACCGAGCTCGCATTGGTACCTTTGTTGCGTGCCACCCCTGTGTCGGCATGAGATTCGAACCTATGAGTATATCTTCCGAGTCGTTACGAGTTTCTTTGCCAAGATCGTCTCTTGTGCTTGCCGCTATGGGCTTCGCCCTACTTTTGCTTTGTGCTGGAGATGTCGAGGCTAATCCTGGCCCAAGGAGCTAAAAGCTCGTAAGCTTGACAGAGGTCCTGCCCCCTTTATCAACTTCTGCGATCTGCGATGTGAACAAAGTGCGTCCAGTGCCAGTAGCTTCGTATGTGCTGTGCTTTCAATGTTTAGTTCGCATTCAAGTGAGAGACACGATGAAGGTCAACTCGCTCGGTGCTGCTGCTGCACTTATGTTAATTTGCTATTGCAATCGATGCTTCGCCTTTTGGGCGAAACTGCAACTTTTTTTTTGTTTTTTACTTTGGACATTCGTCACTCGCTCTGCAATGAAGTTGTTAGACATCGCAACGAAAGTTTCGGAAGCGAGGCGTCTCGAATATTAAGTACTTTGGATAAAAAGGATGTTTTTTGGTCAGATTATCAGGCGTCCGTTGTAACAAGAGTCGACTGTATTACATTTTCAAAATTGGTGAAGTGTTGTGTTGGCACACATCTCTAGCAATGGAGCTTCAGCACATAGCAAAGAAGCTGGTGAGAGTTGCAAATCCACAGAACAAATGGCAGAAGCACATTCCCAAGATCCTTGTAACTGCTGTCACAAGTAAAAAGACACCAGATTTGAACAAGTTAACTACCCTATTTGCCTAATTATAACACGCACGAAACTTTTGCAGGCTTAAATAAGAAAATGTACACGAATGTAAGATGCAGCTGGTCATAACATGCACCTGAATGAAACACACCCAATTTAAGAATAAAAATATAGCATGTCCCCATGTTGGCGATCAGAAAAAACAAGATGTGCAGAATTTACCTTCACCTGCCATAGTGCCTTCGGCGGTGCTTTGCTAAGCCTGAGGGCACGGTATCAAATCCCAGCCCTCAATGGTGGGGAAATGAAAAAAAAAAAGTGTACCGTGCATTAGGTGCATGTTAAAGAACCCCAGGCAGCCCCAATTAATCCAGGGTGCCCCACTACAGCATGCCTCATAACTATGTCAGGGTTCTGGTATGTTAAACTCCATAATTTAATTTTTTTAATTTGCCTTCCTAAAAAGGAAAACTTTTTTAATGAGCTTTCATAATGAAAGCAGTGCATTGTCACCATTTGTGCTTCATTAGCTACAGATACCAAGCCTACAGGGTGTTATGTCTCAACACCACAAAGGCAATAATTGAACGTTTGCCACGTGTCAAACCACCACCCCTCCTATCCAGACGTCAACGCAGCGTGGACACTGGCAGTCGAAGGGTCCTACGAAAGGTGCTCACCCCACCATTACCTGGAAACCTGAGCAGAAGATGAAAAGGAGGGAACCACAACAACTAACTGAGAGGCGCAGTTAATTAGACGTTTAACACAAGTCAAATCACCACCCATTTATCAGCACCTGTCCAGAGGTCAACGTCGCATGGGCATCAACTCTTGACAAGTCCCACAAGAGGCCCTCACCCCGCCCTTTACCTGCCAGCCTGAGCAGAGGGTGAAAAGGAGTGAACCACGACAACTGAGAGGCGCAGTTAATTAGACGTTTGCGGCGAGTCAAATCACCGCCCATCCCTCAGCGCTTACCCAGACGCCAATGCAGTGTGGACACAGACTGTTGCAGGGTTCCACGAAAGGCCCTCACCACGCCTTTACCTGGCAGCCTGAGCGAAGAAAAGAAGGGCGGACAACGACGACGAATGGCGTGTCGCCAGTTGCTTTCTTGCCACAGATTCCAAACCAGTCTCTTTGGAGGCGGAGTTACTGCGGGTTATTGCAAGCATGGGCATGGTATCGCAACGGAGTCAATGATAGTGATACATATGCTGCTGCACAGTCTTCAGCTTCTCTAGTCGGCTCACCTAGGGAGGACGACGGTATTAAAAGCGGAGACTTTTCGAGAGTGAGGAAAGAGAGTCCTAATGTGAACTTGGATGTTTAACTTGCTCCTGCATGAAGTAGGCTTCTGTAACTGGAGCCGTGTAACCGAGCTAAATAAGCCCTTTTTCCTGAATTTTCTACAACCTGACATAGGAGTCGATGGGCTTGGTGGATTCCATGCCCTGAACACCACTCCAGCTGCAACAAGGGGCAGTATTCTTGAGCAATCATTTTTAGGCATACTGTATTACTTTTGCGAGACACGGCATCAGACTTGTTGATGTGTGTCTCTGACACCGTTTCTGAGCTGATCGATCGGTCTCAGCAGGGTAACATGCATGTGAATAGAAAAAGATATACCGTAAGTTTGAACTTCTAAAACTGTGCAATGGTTAAATAAAATTTCTCTCTCACAGACAGTCTTACGGACAAGCCCAAGCCAAAGGCCAAAGTCTGATGTATTGCTAGCCACTGTAATGATGACATACCGCAAAAATTGGACCTTTTCACTTCACGTGATATGTTAGGCCCAAAGCACATACACCGATTCTCCAAGGTGCTCCACATCGGCCACAAATGACCAGCAATAAATGCTGTAACCTTATTTTATAGATATCTAGCCTACAAGGTACACTTGTGCAATTATCCTTTACTTCATATTTCCAGCATGAATTAGCTCCGCTCACTCAGCAATTCACAATTTCTGAGACAATGCCTCCAAAAATGCAAGGTAAGGCATTGATGATTTGATACAGCTACCAACTGATAACTTGGACAGCCCAGAGAAAATTTTGGACACCTTACAGCAAGCTGAATTTGAACTCAGTCCTATTCCGCTTCCACAACCACATGTCGATTTAGCCACCAAGCTGACAAAGTCGAGCAGAAAAGTGACATCTCAACACATCTCCGGCGCCTCCTCGAAACCTCCTAACCTAGTCCTAACCTAGTCAATCTGCTCGTTACCAGCCTTAACGACAGCACAAGCCAATGCCAGCTGCTAAGTTCTGAAGGGTAAAGGACTTCCAATCTGTCACACGAGTTCTGCGCATTCAGGTCTATCCCTAGTACCGCTTCAATGCAACCTCTCTCTCTTTAGCTGCATCCAAAGTACCCAAATTTGTTCTAAATACAATTCAGGGAAACTCAAACATTTACAGTGCACTTGTAATAGGTTGAAAACAATATTCTTGTGGCAAGAATTGTGCTAAGTGTGCTTACAGACTGTGTGTCTGTTGCATTTTCTTTTAAATATTTTTCACATTTTCATTCTTCTTTCTCTATGTGAAGCAATGTTTATATTTATAGCTGGCAGCATCTGCAAGACCAAGAAGGTATTAGTATACCTGCGATATGTATTTGTGTATATACCGTCGACCAAAGAAGTTTCTGGACCACTGGATCGGGAAAACCATTGAATTTCTGAGTAGCTGGGATCAGTAGTTAGTAAAACTGTTTATCAGAATGTTGTTCGCATATACTATTAGTGGGTGGAAATGCAAATAGTAACAGGCTGGGTTGTGAGGCTGCGGATATGTTCATCTCTTTCTCAGATCCCATGGTTCGTAAACATTTTTGGTTGACAGTAAATGCTGAACCTTTTTTTTTTTTTTTTTTTTTTTGCAGTAGTTGCATCTGGGCTATGAGAAACATTGCAGTGGAGAGCAATTACTTATGAACACTAAGCATCAATGGTGTACCAAATGTCAGCATACAGAAGGTTTCTTAACTTTGCCCCCACACAATGAAGTCCTAACCAAGTCAATGGTTATCTCACTTGTTAAGCCATGGCTAAACCAAAAGCAACGCCACAGCTGAGAAAAAGGAAGCTTCTCACTTGTGCTGGAACTCCGGGATGCTCAGTACAACCTGAATGACAGAGTTCAAGTAGCAAGAGTTTCCCAAGTTGGCCAGGCCAGTGTAGCCCGGACCGAACAGCGGTGTCAGCTTGCTGCCAGCCTCCTGGATCATCGCCCACTCGCCCTGTCGTTGGTTCAGGTCCATCTCCAGCTCCAGCATCGTCTTTTCCGTCTGTGTTTCACCACAAAAAAATGTTGGCCTCACCTGTCAACTATCACATCTCACCAGCAATTGAACCTCATATAGGCAAGCAGGAATCAAACATGAAATTTAAGAGACAAAGCAGACTACAGTTAAACCTCGATATAATGAAGTCAGCAAAATCAGCAATTTCCTTTCTTATATCAAAATTTCATTATATTGAAATGCGACCTTTCATGCAAATAAGTACAGTCACCAATGGATTTTTCTTGCATGGAAGGGGCCACAAAATTTTCCGACTTATTGAAAAATCAGAAAAAGCACATCTGAATGAGACAAAATTCATTTTATTGAATTTGGCAATTGGCGACAAAAAATACCGTTTCGTGCCCCATCGACGGTACCTTCACATTTGCAGGGGGAAGATACATGCTTTTGCGTCCACTTCGCCCACACGGCTGATAGTGTCGCCTGCGGTAGGACGACGCTATCGCAACAAGCACTGGCAGAGGGGAGCGAGCGCTTTGTCTGCCTCTCAATTCAACGCATCTTCAAAACTCAAGATTACACAACCTCTAGCACTAAACCTGCAGGAAGAAAGCCCACAATGCCACGCCATCTCAGCTCACCCAGTTCTTGCACAAATGGCAGATTATGCTGAAAACAGGGTGCACAGGCTGCGCATACACTCAGTCATGCTGATAGCCGTGTGCAGCGTGTCCGCACTAGAAAAGGGGATGTGCCAACCTGGCCCCCACTCACTCCCTACCCTAGCTTGATCGCATTACCCCGAGCGAGCTCCCCTTCACCACTTTTCCCTCGCATACACTTATCAAGCAACCATCCTTCTCACCTCACCTTCACACACGTTCATTCGCACCTAAGGCATACGTTATACGGGGTGTGACTGGATCTTATGACACCGTGACTTTATACGAAACATGATGCTGCTCCGCTTCAGTGGTTGTTCTCAGTCCGTGGCGCACGATTCGGCAAGTGCGTTCGCAAGCAACTGCATATAATTTAACCATTTGGCCATCTGCATCCATGAAAGTTACCATTTATTGTCTCGGTATTGCCTCACGGCAGCATTGGGACCTCATTATGTTGAAATCGTGTATAAACACACTTGGTTATACTGAGGTTCAAAATACATAGTGTCCTATGGACAAGAAGTTACAAAATGCTGAATACTTTGTTATGTTGAGAATATTGTTATATTGTGGTTTAAGTGTACCTTTTATGCATAATTACTTGAAACTGCAGTGTGGTGTCTTAGTGTAAATACCTGCTAAAAAAAGTTGTAGTTTCGCCCTAAAGGCGAAGCACCAATTGCAATAGCAAATCAAGCGGATCGCAGAGCATGATCGAGCGCTGGACCACGGTACAAAGTGGCACAGTTTCGTTACCTGTACATGTGACTGCATGACCGTGGGAATAAGCAGACGCAGCAGAAGTACATCTCTCTTGCTTCGGTACAAAGTAAAACAAAAAACATGCAGACATTCCGTTTGTGCGTTTTAACACTTCTCTAAACTTCAATTTGTCAATTCAAGCAACAGATCACACAAATAACAGATGCTGCCTTGAACAATTCTCGAAGTCACGTGTCGCCATGAGCATTGTCACACTGCAGACACGAGAACATAGGTGCAGGGACACAAGTATGTCACCGTCCGGCTTGGAGTGCGATTACCACGAGGGAAAGGGAAAACGTCGTTCGGACTGAAATTTCAAACCTTTCCACGGCGCGTAGGAATGTAATTCTTTGCACATTAGCGTGCATTGTTTGCGCTGTGCTTGTCAGCTCAAAATGGCCAGACTTGGTGAGGGGCCCTTTAAAGCCTCACATTATCCCTAATCATTTCAGAGCACTTCCCTCCGGCAAACATGCACAGATCTCTTTTCATGAGAATGAACTCGCTGTCACAACACGAGCCAATGCTCCACACCATGTCTCGAAAATTTGAAATTACGCGACCACCAACAGTAAACACGTGGGAACACAATGCACCTCAAAGCACCAACCGCCTCGGCTCAGCCTTTGCACTTGATGCAAATTACCTCCAAGATACATTGCATGGCCCACATGCAAGACCCGTGTGCAAGGGGGAGAGAAAGCAGATAGGCACGCATTCTTGACCCCACCACATCCTTAAATCTTGCTTCATCCAGTTACCTCTCGTGCACTCCCTCCCTATCAACCTAGCATAGAAGGAATCATGATTCTCCCGAGTGCTACGATCTGCCGCACAACGGCCTTCGCAAGTTGTTTACTAACATGACAAATGGCACAGTGGTGTTTCCTTTCTATGATGCGCTTTGATGCTGTTGTTACTGCTCAAACTTTTTATGCAGAAGGAAGCTTGAAATAATTTTCGCCTCGGTCCCTGCTTTTCTAGTTTTTCGCTACATTTGCTAGCTATACAGGCGCCAACTGCATGTGATATATGGCCGAAAACTTCATTAAATCTAAACTATGTCACAAATTACTTCATTAATTCACGAAAAAAAAGTACCTGGTTTTTAATAGAACTAAGATCGGGAAATTAAAATAGTTTGTTACATCATAAATTTCATCAAATCTAGGTTTCTTATATCGAGGTTTGATTGTATTCGTGTAAATATGAAAGTACAAGGAGGCTTCGCGCATTTTTATTGCATTTAGCTCCACGCATGCGACTACATTGGCCGAGTCTCTTCAGGGCTGTGTGGTCATCCATGGTCACCACGATAGCAGCCTCGAAGTGCATCCAAAACATTTACGGCAAGTACTGGTTTTGTTGTGTTAATGCAAGGTGTACAATGCCCCAAAGTGCGCGGACACCACCGAGGGTAAAATGTGATCCTAGTGCAGCTTGCGCGTTGGCATCAAATTTAACGGCTACATTGGTACAGACTATTACTAGATGCCAGCAAGCACGATGATGTGAAAATAATTAGGATGTGGATGCAGTAGTGAAAAGTACACCTACTCAAATGAAAACACACCTCACGCCATTTAATGCAACATGAAGGAAGTTGAAAGGCCCTCAGGCATGAGAAAATAAGAATTGCAGCTTCCACGCCACTTTCGTGTAAAATACAAGTGAAGATGGCAGATTTTAGCAAATTAAGGCGTTTTAGTCTAGCAGGAATATTTGTTTATTGTATTTATTGTCTTTTCGGTCCATTTAATGACTCTACATTCAGTTAATTCTAACTTTTTCTTGGGTTCCATTAAATATGAATTAAAGAGATTATTCTGCAGTACCAGCCATGACGGCCCGAAAATTCCACTTCACTTGAAAAAAAAGTGTGCGATAAGAAGGAACCATGAGGAGGGCAACTAACCTTTCTCATCTTGGCGATCTCTATGCCAAAGTGCTCAAGGTGCTTGGTGAGGTTGGTATCGATGACCATATCATCCTCATCGTAAGAGTGCACATCTGAAAACAGGAAGCAACACTACAGATCATAACCTGCACAACACTGACATAACATTACAACTTAACCCAGACGACATGGAAACCCCTTTCTTTAAATAGAGATGTCTTGGCAGAACTTCTTGTTTTTCCAGTCTGTAAAGTTATTTGCACCACCTAAATAATGTTTCTGATTCTCCTTTTTCTCTCCTCATATTTGGCAATGTTACCATTAGAACTTCATTTTTTAACATGAACAAATTTCGCATGCTTAGAGCAGCAGTGAAGCTCAGAATTTCATGTTTGAGAAACTCCAGAGTCTGTCCACAAAGAATAATTGAAGGAATGAATGAAAGGAAGCCATGTGCCTCTTGAACAGAGTTACAAGCTATAATAGACTATCAGTCATCCTGCAAACTTTACTCTCGCATATTTTCATGCAGCCTCAATGTATCAATGTGTGACAAGTGATACAATAGAACCTTGTTCATACATATTGTAAAAAACCGCGAGAAGAAACATACTAACCAGGAAAACAAACGATCCGAAGTAACTAAAAAACATGACATCTACGTAATGTGAAGCATTGCGCGGATCATTGTGGCACGAGACGCCAACACGCATCAAGCTGGTGGTGCTCCCGCAGCCCGAGATGTGTTTTGTCACTAAAGCGAAACGTGATGCCCGCATCGCGCCACCTGCAGCAGGGAACGGCAGCACATTTGGATTATCGCCTACTAAAAGCGTGCAGTGTGCTACCAATGGCACTAAGCACCACACGCTATAAAACAGATAGGTGAAAATGCTTATCGCAATAGGTTTGGTGGCAATAGCTGTGAATGCGGCATGCGACGACTCGAGCGGAGATTTGCTGGTACCGGAATAAGAAGCTGTGCGCGGCGTCATTTTGATGTGAGACGGGCAGCTATGTACTGACCTCAATCGCGCGCACCTTGCACCTTTTCTTGTTCACACAGCATCTAGCAGCCGTAAAACTTATATGATTGCAGTCTGCAGCAGGGAACGGCGGCACATTTCGGTTATCGCCTATAAAAAGCGTACGGTACGCTTCCGACGGCACCACATGCTGTGAAACAGATGGGTGAAGGTGCTTGCCACAATAGAATTGACAATGATAGCAGTCAATGCCGTGTGCAACGACCCCAGAGAAGATTTGCTGATACCGAAATGAGAAGCTGAGTAAACAATGGCATTTTAACATGAGACGGGCAGGCGAGTATTGCAGTGAAGCTGCCACGGCGGGCAGCTATATACAGTTCTCGATTGTGCGTGCCTTGCACATTTTCTTGTTTACATGGGATCTAGCGACCAGAAAACGTATCATACGATCGCAGTTTGGCGCCGTACTGAATGTTGGCGACAAAATATTGTGTATTCCAGGGACATACGAACCGGTAAAAAATGAGCGTAGCTCTATTGGGTTATTTTTTTGTGCTCTTGATTGCGAACATTAGCACTAGGAAAACATACGTAACAAGAATGTATCAACAAGGTTCTACTGTGTTGTATTTTTGGGTGTGTAACAGGCACCAAAAATTCAAAACATTTAAGAGTAAAGTTGTGGTGAGGGTTATATGTGAATTTAGCCTTGAGGTGTGGCTTCATGGCAGTCTGGGGTGCACTGCCATGAAACCACACCAAAAGCCAAGGTTCTCCACCATTCAAAGTTTCATTATTTCTTACGGTACGCCACCCTCTTCCTACCCCTGCGTATTGAAGCTTCCTCCTCCCCTCCTTCATGGTCACACATCCTCTTCCTCTTGATGGTTTGCCTGTTTTGTGTTTAGTAGTTGGTGAATAGCGCACGCAGTGCCGCCTACTAGAACTGAAATCACGATAAGCTCCGCTCAACATCCATCCTAGCACAGCAGCAGCTGAAAGAAAAGCTGTATTCAGACGACGAAGCAAATCACGATTTGAGTTCATGGATCACGTATCATGTGATCATATGTCACTCGTGCCCACAATGCTCCTTCGGTTCACGTAAAGAGCTTCGCGATATGGTGGAGAGACAAATCATAGTTAGAATCTTCTGCTCTCTTGCCACTGCCACGCGAGGGCTGCTTTGTCTGCGCTGTCATGCTCTGTCATGTGAATGCTAGCTGCGAAGTGCTTCGATTCATGTGACATGTCTGATTCTCCCACAATCACGTCCATTCTGTGAACCAAGCTATATCAGCATCGCCGATCAGAGGAGAAAGTGGTGCTGGTCAAAGATAAGACGTGGTCAGGTCGTGAATTAATGAATGCATACTGTTTTTGCAAATAATTGAGCATCAATGTATGCAGTTAGTTAAAGCTCGATATAATAAAATTCAATACAAATAAATTATCGGTATAACAAAGTATTTAACTTTTCATAACCTCTTGTCCATAGGACACCATGTATTTAGAACCTCAATATAATGAAGTGTGCTTGTATGCAATTTCAATACAGTCGACGAGCAATAATTTGGACTCCACGGGGAACGTAAATAAGTCTGAACTATCGAATGTCCAAAAAAAAAACTGATGCATCTAAAAAAGATCATTTTATTTATGTTTTAAGGCTCCTGTGCAAGAAATAAGTGGTTGATTCGTTGCTGCACACACTTCCGCTTACGTGGAACAAAGTACGCCAGTGTTTCTGCCAGTTTTGTGCTGTCACTGCCGATGCAAGGACTGCAAAGGCTCGAGTCCATAAGTGAAAGCTCCGGAGCACACGGCACGTCATCATCATCCAAGTTAGAGTTGCTGTTTTACGGTGAGAGAACTTGCTCAATTATTTCAGCATCATTCCGTTTGGCACAAGACAACACCGCACCATAGACGTCTGCGAAGTCTTCCAGTACAACGGCGGTAAAAATAAGCACACCGCAACCTAGCAGATTATCAATGATGTCTGTATTTGAACACGTTGTGGTAGGAGACAGGTTCAGGCTCATCAATTGTGGAGTCATTTGGACTGCGACTCAAGACTCTGAGTCGGACTGTGAGGGCATCATCGGTGCCATTTGACACAGCCTGTAGATAAGTTAACGAGAAGACTTCTTGGAGCCAGCAGAGCGCTGTCTGGAATGCAAACTAAACAAACAGGCAAACAATAATGAAACGTTGTCCGAAAGGCAAACTCAACAAGCAGAATGGCGAGAGCAGGCCATGCGTGGGGTTGCCAGAATAGGATATGATAATTGTGATGTTGATGCGACCTATAAGTCAGGCAGAGCCTCCAAGATCAGCATTTGCAGTTAAATCTCCCAAGCATAGTGCTGCAACCAAAGCAATGCCTCAGGGATTACCGTCTAGCATGTAATCTCAGAAGCCATACATTATTTCTTGCCGAAGTTGTCAGAGGAGATAATGGCGGTGGAGTCAGCGTACACTACAGCCATGGGCGGAGTCCAGATAATGAAATGTAGAGCTGGCAGCTGTCCAAAATATTGGTCATCTTTACAGATTATGTCTATGGGACCACTGGTGGTGCCGCGAAGCTGTCCAAATTACCGAGTATGTACAGATTATTGGTCAGCTACTGTATAACAAAATTTTTCTCCCACCGCAAAGGAATGCCGAGACAATAAATGGAAACTTCTGCAGACACAAACAGTAATCATTGAATTACAAGCAGCTGCTTGAAGATGCGGCTCTCAAATCGTGCTCGGCACCACAAGAGCAACCACTGAAGTGAAGCTGCATCATGTTCCGTATAAAGTCCAAGTGCGATAAGATCGTATCGTGACATGCGCTCTTTGTGCTTTAGGTGTGCGAGTGAAAGTGTGCGAGGATGAGAAAAGAAAGATGGTGGCTTCATGAGTGACGTCTTCCCGCACAAGCGAAGGGAAAGAGCGGGAGGGGACCAAGCTCACGGTAGTGAGATCAAGTGCGCGCGAGGGGCGGGAAGGGGAGGTCGCGACTACGCATGGCTATAACCGTGGCTGAGCGCATACGTAGTCACACACCCTGCTTTAGAGGTAATCTGCCGCATGTGCAAAGAGTGGGCATGCTGAGATGGCGTGGCATCATGTAAGCTGTCTTCCTGCATGTTTAGTATGGGAGGTTATGTAATATCTAGTTTCGGCGACTCGGAGCAAGAGACAGATGAGGCATTTGCTCACCGCAGCTGGCACTTTTCATCGATAGCATCATGCCAGTACAGGCAATGCTATCAGCCGTGGAGGCTGGCTTAATTCGTACCGCCGATATGAAGATATCATCGACGTGGCTGAAAACGTTTCATTCGTCACCAGCTCCCAAATTTATCAAAATGAACTGCTTTCCGATTCAAATTTGCTTTTCTTAATTTCCCATTAGTTCGGAAAATTTAACGGCCCCTTTATTAAAAGAAAAATCGATCGGCCTCTGTAATTATTTGCATAAAAGGTCGAACTTCAATACGAAATTTTAATATGATGGAACAAATTTCCGCAAGCTATCTGCACAATTTTTTTTTCTTTCCGAGCTGTTCTAATCGGGGGTGCTGGTTATATGTGGTGGCGAGTTATGCGCTGAAATATATGGTAAATGGTAATCAAACGAAGCGTAATTTCTCACATTTAATTTGTATAGCTGTACATGCCACAAAGAATATTACATAAATGAATGGGGCAAAAGGAGAGAAGAGAAAGAGAATTAGGCAGTAGCAGATATGCATACAAAACGGCAAAATCAACATTTAAGTCGATGCTGTACTATGAAAGAATGGATGTGAGCAACAGATTATGACATCTAGCTTCATGATTTAGGCGATGCGCTTTTAGATTATAACAATATAACCAACAAAACGTGACATCACAACTGGACTGTTTCCATATGATTGCAGACGGCTACTACAGAAACACAGGTAGCAGACAGCAAGACTCAAGGCCTAATGTACTCAAAGAATGGGAAAATGCAAGAGGAAAACATGACATGAGGCATAAGACGTTGAGCACTTAAAAATATCAATCACATCACCCGCCACTTCTTGCATGAAACATTCAGGAACACAAGATGTTTTTGTAAATCGTGCCATGTTGCTTTGAGCATGCAGCCAACTGAATATCTCTCATTATTATGTTAATCTTCCCCTGTGCTTAGGGTCACTAAATAAATCCCTTAAAAGACAGCCTACTTTATTACTAATAAAAGCAGCGTGCACCCATGAATTTCTTTCACGACATCAGCTTTTATCAATTGAGCCATTTGGTGCATGCTAAGAGTGGCAGATAAAAAAAATAATAAAAATGACAGGCTTTGACATCAGTACTCACCAGCACCCTCTGGTGTGATAGTTCCAAGCTTCACTGCAAGTGGGTAGCCAGTATTTTTAAAGTGTTCAAGCGCATGGTTGTTGCCACCAGTGCCCTCAAAATGCTTTCGGCCACAAAGAATGGCCCCGTCTGTTAGGTTCATCCACAGGTTCTCAGTGAGGTCACACTTTTCGCACTTCCAGCCTGTTGGTGCCACTTTCACACCATTGTCCAACTGCACCAATGTGTCACTGTGTCTGTAGGAATAAACCAAACAAAAAAGAAAGCACAGCTCATTGATAATGTTAACCTCCATTAAGATTAAAACACTGTCCATTAGGATAAAGCTACAGTTGAGGGCCAGCTTAAATTTCTTTATTTAAAAGCAGGAAGAATGGGAAATGCTTTTTGAAGCAAGTGATGAACCATTTTGATTAAAATTTGATGCACAGAGGGAATTCGACTTATTTGGATGTCTAATTATTTTACAAAAATTGGCAAAAATCAGTAAATATTGAAAATTGTTTTGAAGCTAAACATTTCGACAGAATTATCTGTCTGGTTGGGAAAATTGATTAGTGACTCCAAGCAAATAAGCGAATTTATTAGCCCTTTTCGGAGCCCATTTGGCACCTTCTTTAGGAGGTACTCTTCGGAGGTCACGGTGTGCAGCGCTTAAAAGGTCCTTCGTAAAGAAAACAATCCCTGCCCAAACACTCCGCACATATGGTTAACCAGCGAAGCTGAAACGCGCGGCCTCGGCGTTTATCACTGGGTTAATCCCGACAGTTCGTTAAATGACAGCTTGGTAGGCTGCCGCATCCTCATTATACAGTTGCTGCTTGCGCTTGGCTGCACAGACCTGTTCTTGTGCCCGGGCTGCAGCATCGGCAAGGCGTAGACGAGCTCGTTCCTGGTTGTGCTCATGGCACTGCTGATCGAAAGCTGCCTGCTCCTAAGGAGTACGTATGGCGCGTGGCCTACCCATTTCAGAGCCGGAGAGAAACTGCTGCACACATGCTCGGCTGCGACGGAGAGCATCGACGTAACTACTGGCACAGCTAATCCAACACCACCTAGGTAGCACAAGGCCTTTTCACTCTAATCCATGACATCATGTTACCTGGCCCGACTGCCATAGGATCTAATGGGGATGCTCCAGAGTAGGCAACAGTGATTTTGATGCCGCTGCTTTCGTTACGCCAGCCTTGTGAAAGAAAATTTCAGACCAGGTAGCACGACGTCATAGATCAGAGTAAACAGGCATTGTGCTATCTAGGTGGCGTTGGCTAATCGCGTGCCTCTTTCTTTCTCTCTCTCTTTTTTTGGCACGTGCGCATGGGGTTGTGCCGGAGGAGTGTACGGAGTACAGGCGACTAACAGACGGACGGGTGGATGAATTGGCTAGCCATATACAGCTTCGCTGTAAAAAGGAGGGGAGAGTGAGGAAGGTAGAGAAACCCTTGACCAAGAACATTTTTTTGACAGATGGGGAGCGAGAAAGGGCGGGACAGCTGCAGCAGTGCAGGTCGGCTGGGATGACCGATGTTGAGAGTGCTTGATCCATGGGAATGCCATTGAAGTGGGGTGGGGGGGAAGCACAGACGTTTTCGTGTTGGCGACCTAGAGTGGGGATCTACCTGGCTGGGCATCTTCTTTTCGTCACGTCACCAAGGCCATGGATATAACAGAGGGTAGGTTGCCCTTCAAGCCTGGTAGATCCCCACTCTAGGTCAGCAACACCAAAACGTCTGTGCTCCCCTCAGCCCTTGACCCCCTATGCTGGGCGCCGCCGCAGCCATCTCACCCTTTTGCCCTTCCCATCTGTCAAGAAAGGTTCCCGATCAAATGTCTCCCCACCCTCCACACTCTGCCCTCCTCTTACTTACAAAGGACCTCTTAAAAGCTGCACACCGCCACCTCCGAAGAATACCTCCGGAAAAAGGAGCTGAATGGGCTGCGAAATGTTGGGCTAATAAATTCGCTTATTTGGTTGGGGTCACTCTCAAAAGTCCTGAAAAATGTTTACACGCCAAGATGCAGCAATGAAAAAAAAACACAGCACAGCAATATGGCAAGACGGGCTAGTTGGCTGATGTTCATTGTGAAGGATTTCTTGAAGCACAGCATCTGACACACACAATAAGAAACAAAAAAAAAAGAACAAGAGGGAAAGATGCTGTCCTGTCATCTTTTTTCTTTTCTTGTGTTTTCTTTCTTTTCGTGTACATAAGTTGTAGCACTTGAAAAAATCCTTTACGATGAACAGATATTGCAATTTTGTCAACTGCATTTATCAGGACACCCAAAGGAGGCAGACATAATGTAGCATTACTTCACAAGTGATGCAATATATTTATTATCCTCTCCTAAGTATTGTGAAAGTTGTATTCACCAATTTTAAGCACACATCAGAAAGGAAAACAATGTACACCATATAAATCCTGTCCACTTAAGATGTGCTAATGGGTGCAGTACAACTTATTTCATAGCAATAACATATTGTGTAATACAGAAGCTGTGTATAAGAGAGAATGCAGCAATTGACACTCAAAACAGTGCACAGGCACATGCATGCACTCTTCGACTCCATGTAGCAGTGAGCAATATGCAGAGAGATGCTGGAATTTGCCCATCATAGCACAGAACATTAATGCATACTCAGATACGCAACGATAGCACAAGGCACAAACTTGGTAGAGCAACTACTCAACCGTTTAAAACACTTATTTCCCATAACATTTTTAACACATTCACGTAAATATAGCTTTTTGCAAGAAGCATTAACCGATTACCTATTTTGGTAATTTTCCAGGAGGTAATATTTTTGCCCAAGTGTGGTTGTGATATTTTTTTTTTTTTCATATGCCTATGACTAGACTTGGGGTGAGCGCACCAAGGACCTACACTTACTTTGATGGCACCCTCTTCTCTCCATCCCATGTTCCAGCTAAAGCTTCCAACTCATTCACTACACTGGCAGAGTCAGCCGCAAGAACAGCTGTCACGGAAAGTTGCACCTGAAAGGAGGAGGCAAATGAATGCAATTCACATGCACGTGAATAACCAATGAGAAATTGGTAATGAGACATACCACTTCGGGGAGTTGTGTGTTTGGTAGAGGAACCGAGTCAAAGTTTGGAAAAATGACAAGAGAGTTGTGGTATTCATATTCGTACTTCTTGCCCTGGTCAAGAGGAAAACCCCCTTCCACACCTACAGACAAAAGTTGCACACAACTGATGTTAAAAACATACTTATAAATGAGTGCCGATAAGAACCAAAAAAAGTGCTTTTGTTATTGTCTGCACTATTTGTGCCATAAGCTCTGCAAACTTATGTCCCTCACAGTAAGTGAACATCGTGTAAAAATACTCCAATTTGGATCAAATTTATATGGGTAGAATTCTGCCCATGTGAAGCCCACTTTTAGCGAGACCAACTTTATTACCATGAAAAATTTTTCAACGGAAAGGAATGACAGTCCACATGCAACCCCAACAGGCAAATGTTGCAAAATGTCTGCAATACGCTAGTGCTCAACAGTGTTGCCTTTCAAGTGCCTCTTCATGTAGCCTTGAGTAAACCCAAATCATGATCCGATTCTCAGTTTCAAGGCGCTTTGCCATGGAGTAACTTTTAGAGGATTTCTAAAAAAATTAATTTTAGGCGTTTTATGTGCCAAAACAATAAAAACTTCTGGAGAAATGCGCTCTAACATAATACAATTCCAATTCATATTACATGTATGCAAGTATACGCGCTATTCCTGGCGGGGTGAAAGCCGATTACAGTCGAAAAAGCTCACTACTGTGGAAATACAGCGCAGCGACTTATGCAAGCTGCAAAACTAATTCCAGGTAACATGCATTGCTCACCGATCGCCAGCTTCGTAGGAGGCGCAGCCCTCTTGGCAGCCGGCGTGTCATCCGCCACCTGCAGTATGTTTACATCGTGAATAATTGTCGCGAAAGCCTCGATATCACGAAACAAAGCTTGCGCCACACACCTCCTTTTTCACGGTTTTCAGGTGAAGGTAGACAGCGTTCCCAGTTTTTGCGTAACGCCTCTCGACAAACTTCTTGGAAAATCCAAGAAAAGTATTCAGGCACACATAGAGGCCTCCTTCAGATTCCTGAAATAAACGGCAGGATGTCTCGCTGAATGCGTATGGGCCGCTAGATCAGCTCATGACTAATGTTAAGGGCGTAAGGGTGCTGTGCTGGAAGACCATTCGTAACGCAAAATATGCCCGTGCCAAACCATTTAACGAACGCGTTCGCGCCGAAAGCATTCGGAAGGATTTACCAACAAAAAGAAAAGGAAAAAAACGCAACACTCTGGACAATGCACAAGTATTAAGGCAGGAAGATTTAATTAAAGGAACTAATAAAGAGCAGAGGCAATGTCAAACACATCTATGACGGTGGGATCGAACACTTTTATGTTGCGTCTCCGACATTGCCGGCGAGTGTCGGAAGAACGAATGTATCGCTGTAAGGAGACAGCGTTTTAGAGGAAACTTACTGGCGTGTCGAATGAGAAGACGCACTCATCTTTATACACTTTGTCCGCGTGGCCAGGAATTCGGATTCGGGCGAGATGCGGAGCTAGCTTCTCGGCGTACGTTGCCATGTTGGTTACTTCTCTTTCGAACGTGTTGACTGTGTGGATTAGAGAGCAAATTCTAAACGTTCTAAACTTTGGGTTGCCAGACCAAAGAGTAGTCGAGAAAACGGAGTCGAGGTTTAGCGGGTAGCTGTACACCAATCCAATGCCTTTGACCGATCACGTTCTCAAACGTGCTCTCAAATATATCAATTGATCTTGTCTTCCTGCGCTTGGTTATATATTAACCAATCGTATATATATATATATATATATATATATATATATATATATATATATATATATATATATATATATATATATATATAATATTCCTTGTGCATTCAATATTGTTTAACACGGCAATCTTTTTATAGCACTGTGCCTGTTGAAATTTTGTACTTTTTATACCTTTACTGTTTAATATGCCCTCCTTACTTTATGCCCTGTCATAGGGCCTGTAAGGTTCTTTTGAATAATAATAATAATATATTGAGAGATTTCTTTACTCGACGTTTTGGCCGGAAAACTGTTCGAAAAAAAAATTTGTGATTACTGCAGCACCGTTTTTCTCCAATTTCACAGAAATATCGCATTTGCATGGAGTCATTTCGAAGTTTATGCTACCGCAATTCTATGCTTGCAATGCTGTCTCGCAAGTTGGTGAGACCTACGTAAAGACCTACGTGAGACCTACGTAAAGAAAGCGAGTCAGACGCTTGGCGTCTTTGAGTCCCGTCTTTGAGGACCAAATCCTGGCCGTCCAGCGCGCCCGCGATCGGGCCGGCAGACTAAACCTGACAGTCCCGTCGTGGGATATTAGCCGGGTGCGCGTTCTTTCGAGTTTTGCTGATAAAAGTTTATTCACTCACTCACTCATTCAGACGCTTGGCGCATTTTAACGCGATAGCCATGCGATAGCGTTAAAGGGACCCTGGACCACTTTGTATATAATAGGAGAAATACACTTGTAGTTAAAATAGGCCATTCCAGAAATACATTGTGCGAAAAGTACTTCAATGCAGCCTTCGCGATGCTTCCACTCCAAGGAGGTTATATAAAAACTTTTCTTTAACCTCCTTGTTCCGCTCTTGATTTAATGCCTTGCTGTACTGCGACAGTGTTGCCAACTCAGTACGTATTATGCCTAGATTGATACAAAAAAACATAGATTCCGAAAAAGATCCCTATAGTAAAATATTGCTATACAGTGACGACGTTATATGTTTCCCCAGGAAGCACAAGTTGACTACTAGCTAGCTTGATACAGCTTGAGCCGGCCAGAAGCAGCTAGGGCTAGACATTTTCAAGATGTCTAGCACTTGATGTCTCCAAGCCATACACTTCTAGCCATTCTGAAGACAACTCCAGAAAATCACTCCAGAAAATCGCCATGAATGCAGTCTCTAGTTTTGTCATTTTCTTGAAGAGAGAGTGCGCTTCGTTCCTAGTGTCACCGTTTTCTTCCTCGTTCTTTGATATAGCTTCAAGGCAATACAAGACTGCATTGAAATTTTTCAGAATGGCCTTACATGATTCAGCGTGTCTTGACTTTGTAGGTCGTAGGGAGGAGCTTGGGAGGACAGGAGTAGGCGAGCAGGATTTATTTACAGATATTTACATTAGAACAAGGGATACATTCGACAGTCTATCGTGACTCCCAAATGGAGCACGCAAGCCACTTGCGTTCAATTGCGGTTGCTAAGGCAGTTGCTAAGGCGGTTGCTGCGGTTGCTTTGGCTTCTAGATATTCAATATATGCGGTCCGGGCTCTACTACGGTCCCTACTGCTCCCACAGAAACATATGTGATGTTATTTACAAGGTACATCGCCGTAAGGCGCGAGAAAGCTACGATCCGGCTGCTTCACCTACTTTACCGCGACAGCAGCCAGCAAGTTCAACAAACGGCCACAGAGGGCGAAAAAAATCGACCACGTGCCACTGCTAATAAAACAAGCATAGTAGAACCACTCCAGGGATGCCCAAGTTAGTTTCAATATCTCCCGCTATAGGCGCCGTAATAAGCGCAATTTTTTTACAAACTTTCTCCTACAATTGCCTAAGCATTTCTATTACATAAAAAAAGAGTACAAAAGTATCAATGCTAATTATATAGTGTACTTTTTATTAGTAAGTTTATTGATTTTTGTCATTATAAACGCAAATAGCGTTCAACATCATCGACTTTCCACGTGACCTCTGGCCTGGATTTAAAAATTTTACCGGTATTTTTAGTGCATGGAGTTCGTTCTTTAGTCTATTCGAACACCTCAAGGAGGAGGCCAAGCCTGTTGCAGCCGCCGAGGTTGAGGAGAAGGTGAAGTCCGGCAAATACATCCCTCCGAGCATACGAGAGTGTGCTAACCGTCGCGGAGAGTCGATGGCGCAGTCTCGCACCAGGGACGAGGTGACCACTATCCGAGTGACCAACCTGTCTGAAGACGTGCGTAACTCTGACCTATATGAGTTGTTCCGGCCCTTCGGGCAGATTGCCAAGGTCTATCTGGTTAAGCATAAGGTGACTGGACAGTCCAAGGGAGTCGCATTTATCAAATTTGTACATCGCGAAGACGCTGCCCGAGCCATTGCCAATGTCAACAACGGCTTTGGTGATGACAACTTGACCCCCTCCGCGAAATGGGCGAAGTCATCTGGAACTGCTTGAAGACATCAGCAGTAAACGATGAAGTCACCAGGAACTATTAGTTAAAGTAAAGGAATAAAAACGCCATGTGACTGTTTGACTTACTTGTGTTCAAGCGTAAGAGCTTTAGCAGTATTCTGTGCGGATTCAGTTTTGGCTCGTATTCAACTCTGCCAGTTATAGATTGACCAAGACCCTGGCGCATTAATATTTGTCGCACACAGCTAGGTGGACCATCACGCATCGATGTAAAACATAGGTAAGGGGAACAAGTTTTTGGTTCCCGATTGTGTAATGAAAACAAGATATAATGGCTCGTTGTGAGGCTCATTATAAAAGCAAGGCAAAGAGAAAGTTGACATGCCAGTTTGTGCATGGGGACCATCTTTCCCTTTTATAGATCTCCATCTGCCTTGTGAATATCTTTAGCACATATTCGGTTAATAAGTGTATACTTGTCAATTGGCCATCTGCTATAGCCTCCTGTCTAGGTAGGCTGGAAAATTTGGAGAAATGCTTGCATACCATATGGAACATCACCAATGATTCTTTATCTTGAAACATTTTGTGCAGCGTTCATAAACGCCTAGCCAAACAATCACCAAAAAGAAAACTTACCTATGCGTGTGCAACCTTTTCGTAGTTTCCAGACAGCCAATTGTTTTCTTTGACCATTTGTTCCCATGTGTGTATATAAATGTTTCAAACAACAAATGTTCCAGAATAATTGTGTGTCCCTTTCTATGTTGTCTCGTTTTGTACTACGCAGCAGAGTGTTTGTTTCTTCTGAACAAGAGCATTGTTGTTGGAGACATCCTCTGGTCAATGTGTGTTTCATCTCTCTCTTGATCCCAAGACTTTGGTGTCCTTTTTCTTCTTTTTGAGTATTGGTTTCCTTTTAGTTTCATGCCACTTATATTTCACAGAACTGAAAATACCGTTATTCGAAATGTATCTGCAAACATATCGAAACACTTGTGATTCAACCTGTGCCTAAGATTTTAATGTGTAAGGTGTATTAAAACAGGCGGGCTTTAGACATCTGGGTGTTTTATCTTGGTATATCAGTACGGCCATCATGTAGCAGTTCACTTCTTTCATTATTTTTCACAGTGTTTTACATTCAGCATGAATTTTGAAGGACTGGGTGGATGCTTTCCAAGTATGCTAGATATGAAATAGCTTGCTCTCATATTTGGCATTACTGTAGGAAGTTTTTGCATGGAGTGCACATTCTGTAATGACAAACTTCCTGAGTAATTGAAAATTCTTAATCCTCTGCAGCAGTACACGTTTCGTGATCCTGAAGATGCAAAACTGGTGAGACTAAACTTACAATGAAACAAATTAATTGGCACCTGAAGGGGATATTTGCAGCCATGCTTGCATGCTTGTGAGATTTCGCTACAAATTGCTTACAGCTTTGTAACATTGCAGGCATCAGCCTTTGTTTAAGCACGCATTGGATTCATTCAATGTCATGTGCATTACTCTTGTGCATACCAGTACGTAACATCGCGAAGGGCTATGCAGGCTTCGTCAGTCGAGCTCGACCCTTCATGGTTAGAGTTCCAGATACAGTAACTCTATTCATGGTCAGCGAGAAGTGTGAAAGCACCATTGCAAACATGCCTCCATGATTGCAAATAACGTCAGTGCGCATTCTGCAGATAAGTCAGAGCGTCGGCAAACCACAGAACACCTCGTTACATGCCTCATTGCAATGAGGCGTCATGCTGGACGTACTACCGTACTACGTCATGTAACTGGGAAATTATCCTTGAAAGCGATACAGCCAATACAGTTGGTTCTTTATTCTATGATACAGCGTTTGTACATTTATACTGTAGAAGTTAATATCGTTGTCAAGCTTACTAGCTCTTTTTATTTTTTCCACACTGCTCTGGAAACATTTTTCTCTTCCTGTGCAGAGTATCATATCGATGGTCATGTGCACTCCTGCGAAAATTTCTGCCTCCCAATAAAAATTTATCAGTTTGCTTATGTTTTCAATCTACAGTGCAGTCACATAACGACTCAATCTGATGAGTGAGGTGTTTGTGAGGACGGCGACATTCCTTGCCGTAAGAGCTTTAACAGTACTGTTATACTCTCCCTTGGAGCAACAGCATTGGGATACAGCCACAGGAACGTTTGCCTAGCCATTCATAATTTTCTATGTGGCACAAGAAGAATGCCTTGTTAATGGTTCTTAGTTTCCACAATTAATTTACTTCTACTTCAGTTTAGAAAATTCAAAAAGTAAAAGCACAAATCCACAGTTTAAATCTTACTAGTATTATTCAAAATTTAACTCGCTCATGTTTAAGTATATCCTTATATTATGTATTTCAGCAACAATTTTTTGTTAGTATTCCTATCAACGCAAGGCTTACTATAGTATTGATCACTACTTTATCTCATGTATTCACAGTTTATTTTTCATCTTGGATCAAATATTTTTCTTTTTTGTGTTAATTATTAAGTAATTTATTTTAGTTTTTCAACCGTGTCAAAAGGGCACGGCAGCTGGGCTTGCACACAGATGAATAATACACTTGTCTTCCTCGTGCAGTTCATCACCAGCCTGCTGGTGATACTGGCGGGAAACCAACAACAATGTCAACACTTACGAGCCGTCGATGTGCTTCTGCGCCAGAATGACAGTTCTTCGGTGCCTCCGATACCGCAATCTTCTGATGGGTTCCGTGACGTACCATCGTCAACTCCTAGCAGCAGCAACAGTGCAGTCTACCAGTCGTGTTTAGCGGCGCTGTGGGCCACCTGGACTATAAAAGCTGTCGACGAGACATCACAACGCAAAGGGCACGACAGCTGGCCTTGTACACAAATGAATAATCCGCTTGTCTTCCTCGTGAAGGTAAGAAAGCATTTCGGAAAATGCTTTCGTTCTAGCGAGCATTGTCTTGTTGTGCTGCCGTGCCCTGCGGTACTTCTCGATACAGTGTCTGACGTAGTGTACATAACAATCTTGCTATTGCTTGCCGCCGATGTTTAAACTAACCGTGGACCCGATATGGCGGAACTTTCACAACAGCTACAACAGATTGCAGAGGATGTAAAAGCAATAAAAGAAGAACAGTGAACAGCAATCGCCAACAAATTAGAGCGCTTAACTTTCCTTGAAGACAAGCTTTCCTCGTGTACGGAACAGGTAACTAGCTTATAGCAGGTGGTGTCATCTTTGGAACTAAGGCTAGACGACCTCGTGAATCGCTCCAGAAGGTCGAATCTCATAGTCTATGGTATGTCAGAAGAAGAAGATGAAAATAACGAGTCGCTGGAGCACTCTGTGAATAAAAAGGTTGTCAAAGATTCCTTGAAATTGGATGAAGTCGCAATTGAATGCATCCGCAAATTAGGTAGACCTGAAGAAAACAAAACAAGGCCAATAATACTGAAGCTTCTAGATTTCAGGGACAAAGCGAAAACTTTGCAAAATTGTCACAAGCTAAAGGGGACTGCATTTGCCATCAGTGAAGATTTTTCACCCCGCTTTCGCAACATTAGAAGAAACTTATGGAAATACGTCAAACCAGAAAGAAATTCCGGCGATAAAGTCTCTGGTTTATGACAAACTAAAGATAAACGGGGAGCTATGTTTTTGGGACGATGTAAAAAAAGACGTGTGCCCTGTTACACGTGCTTCAAACCATACAAGAAACCAGGACACGGAGGCACGAACCCTATGCCCACGCCGCCAGCAACGTCCCAAATAACTTTCATGAACATAAATGTGCGTAGCATTTTCAACAAGCTTGGTCACCTTGAATCATTACTAGTGGGTTTCAAGCCGGACTTCCTAACCATTACGGAAGCCTGGCTAACAAAAAACATTAACAATCTTGAAATACTTCCCCCGAACTACGCTATAGTTGTAAGGACCGACCGACATGTGTTGGAGGCGTGGCTTTGGTAAAAGATGAAGTCCCTTTCGTTACAGTGCCTGAGGTTGAGGGGGTGGAAGCGATTTTTTCCAAACTGTTTTTCTAGTAGCACTATCATTGTTGGATGCATTTATCTCAGCCCTTGTTCTGATTCAGACATATGTCAATCATTGTGTACTTGCATACATCATGTTAAGGGCACCAGACCAATACTTCTAGGGGACTTCAATCTTCCTGACATCGACTGGAGTACACTGCAACATCATTCACCTTGATCGGAAGTTGTTCTCGATATGATGCTTTCTTTCAGCCTCATGCAGATCATAACAGAACCTACCTGCATACAAGGAACTAGCTCTAACATCTTAGATTTAGTATTCCTGAGCAATCATTTCCCTTATCATGATGCGAATGTAAAAATACTAGAAGGCCTGTCTGACCACAAACTAATAATATGTTCTGTTCCGTTTCATTACACTACACCCTCTTTCCGATCAACCATAACATATCCTGACTACAGCCGAGCTGATGAAACTAGCATACTTGACACATTATCTGAAGAGCTATCATTGTTCCGTCAACTCTCAGATGACACTAATACCGATATGGAAATCCTATGACGCAGGCTTAAAAATATTCTACATTATTGCAGTACTAATTTCGTTCCTACCAAAACTAAAATAACACGAAAGAATAACCCTTGGATTACTCGAACTGTAATTCATGCCAAACGGAAGGCCCAGCAACTGAAAAAACACAACGCCACCCATCAGAAGGAACAGCTGAAAAATTTAACATTAGCCATTAACGATTTAAAATCTAAAATCAAACTAGCTAAAACTTTCTATTCTTCAAATACGCTAACAAATTTTCTAAAAGGTTCTCCCCAAAAGTTCTGGCGTTGCTTAAATCCTAAAGTACATAATGAAAGTCATCCGTCCTAGGAGGAAAATCAAAATACTGCAACCACACTGAATAACTACTTTTGTTCAATTTTCACTACAGACGATGGAAATGCACCTCGTAATATCCCCTGCACCGGCAAAAACTAGGGCCCCTTACTGTGACCGAAGCTGGAGTCTTAAACCTTCTACTAAATTTAGACACTAAAAAAGCACCGGGGCCTGATAACATTTCTAACACATTTCTGCACAGATATGCCGAGTGGATTGCGAAGTTTTTAGTAATATTCTTTAACAAATCCCTGTCATCCTGCACCCTTCCTAAAGAATGGAAAACAGCTAAAATAACACAAATACATAAATCAGGAAGCAAATCAGATCCCTCAAACTTCAGATCAATCTCACTAACCAGCACAATATGCAAGCTACTTGAGCACATTATTTTAAAGCACATAACAACCTGTCTAGAAGATAACCAAATTCTAACACTTTTTCAGCATGGCTTTCGAAAGGGACTTTCTACCGTTACTCAACCAATTGAACTCATGCATGACGTAACCACCTCTATTGATCACCGGAAACAAATTGACCTTATTTTCTTAGACTTTTCGAAAGCTTTCGACCGTGTGTCACATTCAAAACTTACTAGGAAGCTGGAACTAACTTTAGGAACTGGTCCAATTTTAGACTGGTTTGTTGACTACCTCACTAATCATACTCAATTTGTCGAAATTAACGAGAAATCCGTAACAGCTGATGTCACATCAGGTTTACCACAATGAAGCGTCTTAGCCCCAGTGTTATTCCCAATTTTTATAAACGACCTTCCTGCTAGAATATTTAACATTAGACTTTTTGCTGATGACTGTGTGTTATATCAGGAAATTAACTCTGTCACCGACCATATAGCTTTAAATAACACCATAGCAGCAGTAACCAAGTGGATTGGCAGATGACTATTAACGTTAACAAATCTGTTCTATTATCTGTAACTAGGAAGAAACATAGATCGCTCTTTCAGTACACACTAAACAGCATTCCTCTTGCTTCGGTCTGTGAAAACAAATTCTTAGGAATATTACTAACCTCTGACCTCAGATGGGATGCTCACGTTTACAAAGTCATGGCAACTGCACTAAAACGGTTATTTTTCATTAATAGACGCCTCAGACTAGCACCATCTGATATAAAGACACTAGCATTTAAAACATGCCAGACCGGTACTAGAGTATGCAAATGTCGTCTGGTTTCCTTTCACTAACAAGCTGATTAAAAAACTTAATGTTCAGAAAAAGGCGCTCAGATACATTTTTAACAAACATAGGCTGGCAGACTCACCGACAGAACTAATCAAGCAAGCCGGGATGCTAACCCTTCAAAAGAGAGCAAAACTTAAAACCTATGTGCAACTTAAAACCGTGGATGTGCAAGTAGTGCTTGCCTAGTTTAAGCAAGTTCTAGTATATGGTGTCTTTGTTCGGCATGCTCTTTAGGCATGATGCTCGTGTGCTGACAATTTGGCCATGGAGATTGAGGTCCTGGATAATCCAAGTTGTGGTTGAGACAGTGCGCTGTCTTGTTCCCCGGTATGCCTTCGTGGCCAGGTGCCTTAAAACCATTTACCAACTCATAAACAATCAATTAAATCTGGATACCTCACAATACATAACGAAATCTCATGACGAGGTCAAAAAGCTTGCGATCTGTTGAATAAAATGTATTTTTAAAGCAAGAGATTATGCAGACAATTAATGTGTAGTAGTTTCTTTAGTTCTTACTACAGATAAAGAAATACAAAGTGAAAACCTTGTTTATATTTGATCCGCCCTTGTATGCAGCTTCTCTATGAGCTATCCTCTGTAATCCCCTGTCACTTTTTTGTAACATCACATCATTAAAAAGCTCCTTCCCACTCTGTGTCTGTTTTTGCTTGAGTCTGCATTGCCTGGTTGGCAGCATTCTTTGTTAGGCCATTCAGACTTCCCTGCCAGCTGCATCAGTGGCACCACAATAGCATCGTCAATCCTGGCTTGCTTGGGCAAAAGTTCTTCTTAGTTAGCTGAACATTTCAGGAATTGAAGATTTTAGTCAGTTGAAATACATATATGTAATTGAGCATTTCATCTTAATCTTCTGTTCCTGTGAGTGCACAGGCTGGCAAGAAATGTTACTCAGCACTGCTTTGTCTGTGGTTCAGAAACAAGACCATTTATTTTTTTGGTGGTGATGAGTACTAATTTGGTCAATGTCAACTTTTTTTTTTGTACATTTACTATGAAATGTCCAAGGAGGAAACTACCTTTTAAACCATTTTTATTTGTCAAAAGTTAATACGTGGAGTCCGTATTTACTCTCAAACGCATTGTAATTCTTTTCAATCAATGTTAAAGGCCAACTTGAAATAAATGTTTACATTTGACTAAATTATTTATATGAGTAGTATATACACTGGAAGCAATCTTGGCAAAGCCGTAGGGCCGGTAGTTGTATAGTTTTCTTGTTAGCAGCCCTTAAACACCACCTAAGCAGACAACATGTGCACTTGGTGGTTGTTGCCATGAATTAAGTCGTGGTGAGGTTTTTCAGCACACTGCAGACAGCCGCGAATGCCACCTTATCTCATGACAAGGAGCCACGCGTTCTAGGCCATGCATAACTTCTGGTAAATGACAATGGCAGCATTTTCTTCAGCTTTGGTATTAAAAAAGTTTGGCAGAATGTTGCACACCTGTAACATGCGCAAGTGAAAGCCTGCTGCACATGTGGTAATAACGAGCCATAACGAGCCGCAGTGTGCAGTAGGCATATGGTGCTATAGGTCGACCTCCTCAACAACACGTGTTAGCACCTAATGCACTACCTAAAGGTTCTTGCATTTTGTTTCTTTGTTCTTTCATTTGGTTCTTTCCTTTGTTCTTTCGTTTCTTCATTCATATTTGGCCATGGAATTCTTGCTTGCTGACGCGGGTATGAGCCATTCTCCATGACATTTTTTGCATCACAGGGTTCAGACGCCGCTTTTGTTTTTTGTTTTTTTTTGAAGGAGCCATTGCAACCAGCCATTTAAAGCTTTTGACTTAGAATGGCTATTTTTCCAAGCTTTTCATGATGCTTCCACTCTTATTTTAAACATCAAAATTTGCACGGAGGGTCCTCTCTATCTAAACTAGGCTTTTTCCAAAATGTCATTGCTGTTGACCTTTACAGAAAAAAAAAAAGACTAGCCCCAAGCAGGTGCACCCTCAAAAATATAATAAAGCATATTGTTTAGTGTTTTATATAATCTGCAGTTTGTATTCAAAAGAACAACAACAAAAAAGAGCGAAAAAATCAACAAGGCAAGTGTAGCTGCTAGTCCGACCAGATAAATTGTAGTTTTTAGTGGTTCAAATTAAAATGACAAGTAACTTCCTTCAATACTAGACACCTAAAGATACACTGGAGAGTGAATGTTCGCAGAACAAGACAATGCATAATACATGTTGGAAACATCTCTCATGCTACCACAACATTTTGTAATAAGATGTGTTGCATCTGTGAACCTGGCACTGAAGTATGTATGTACAAAGGATCAGCTAAGTGCTGCTAATCAGCAATAGCAATAGGAAATGCTAGAATGACATTTTTTACACATGCTTTCTCGCTTAGTGTACCTCGCAGTTTGAGTAAGGTTCGTCAAATTTGTGTAATTGTGTGCTGTGCTTGTCTCCTTTGACAGCCAACTTCAATATATAAAACAGCCACTTTCAATAAAATAATAAAACAAGGGTGCAAGAGTGTGAAACTTGCTTTCAAGATTCCTAGGAGCAGTTAATCTGTACTGCTATAATTATTGAAAGTGATCTCATAGGTTAAATATGTACACAGACTCTTTACATATTTTACATAGGCAGTAGCAAAAAAATAGACATGCTTAAGTATGGTCCCTTGTTAGAACCTTCAGCGTGGTAATTAAACCATGTTGCTGAAAGCAGAGAGCAGCACAGTAGCATGAAAATCTTGCTTTATAAATTTGTTGTTTATTCATTAAAATAAATTGGTTGTAACATGAATGTGAAAAGTTCATTTTGTCAAATGGCAACTTGTTGCTTTAAAGATCATTGAAATGTGCATTATAGTGAAATTCAGCATCAGTACTGGCACCTCACTTCCCAGACTTATGCAACTTTATTACGAATGCTAAAGCAGTCACAACTTTCATCTGTCCTTAACAACTAAACATCTTTTTGGTTGGTGCCAGGAAATTATGTATTTAGGTGTTCAAACACAATATGCATTGAATGTGCATGCTACTGATTGGACCACATGGGAAGGGTGATGGTTCGGGAGCTCTGTGAGACGATTCCTGATGTCAGCAAGACCTGCATTGACAAAATTTTGACAGAACATTTAGGGTATGCCAATGTTTGTGCAAGGTCGGTCCCGAGAATGCTTACGGAAGACCACAAACGGCAACATGTTGAAGCGGCCCGTGAATTTCTTCAGGCCTGTGAAGCCGATGGCGTGGAATTCTTTAACTCTATTGTCACTGGGTATGAAACCTGTGTCCACTACACAACATCGTAAATGAAACAACAATCCCATCAGTGCAAACATCCAGAGTCTCTGAAGCTGCGGAAGTTCACAAACACTGCCTGCTGGCAAAGTGATGGCGAGAGTCTTTTGGGACAGGAAGGGGTTGTTATTGTGTGAATTCATGCCTGCCGGTACAACAATCAATGCGGAGTGGTACTGTGAGACGTTGCAGAACCTTTGCCACGTGATCAAAACAAGAGGAGAGGCATGCTCACGAAGGGAGTACATTTCCATCAGGACAACCCATGTAACAACGCCCATGTAACAAACGATCCCGTCAACAAATTTGGATGGCATGCTGTCACACATCTACCCTGCAGTCCAGACATAGCCCCAAGTGACTACCACCTCTTGCCTGAATTGAAGAAACACCTGGGTGGGATGCATTTCAGAACTAGAAAGGAGCTGAAAGAAGAGATTTTAAGCTATTTTCACAGCACAGCGGGAGAGTTCTATGAATCAGGCATAAATAAGATGGTTCACCGCATGCAAAAATGCATTGATCTCAACGGCGATTATGTCGAAAAATAGGGGAAAGTCTAAACTTTCCAAAAATGTATTATTCAATGCCAGTAAACATATATTTAATTGTGAAAAATCATTGGGAACCTTATTTTAGGGACAACCCTCGTACATTACATAGTATACACATCTGGGAATTCCAAGCACACTGCACCAAATAAAAAAGGTAACCCTTGCCCCTCCAACTAAATTCCTAAGAATTGCACAGGAGAGCTGCACGACGAGACACCGATCCATAGCTCTGAAAAACGGTAATCATATTCATCAAGGAAGCACTTGACAGCAAACTTGATTCAGCAAAAAACATTGTTGGGACAAAAAAGATTCAGAGCCTAAACTGAGTTCAATAAAATATTTTATTCTCTCTTACAGTGTGCAGGTTAAAGTTATGCATTTGTATGCCTGCTTCAAGAGTAACAGCTGTCAATGAAGTGCAGCAGACAACTTACCCTAGAGTGAACTCTGTTCAGCTGAATTCCTTGGTAAGCTGGGCAGTCAAAAAATATCTCCTTAGTCCCTATAGATTTCATTGTAATCTATTATTGAGCACCCATTAAGCAACAAAACTTCACAGGTCAATCTGCACCTCTGAGTTGTTCAGAGACTCTCTGCATGTTATATTCCATTCATATCACATTTGTGCAGATATGGTACTTCAGTATATTTTCAAAAAGAAACAAACAAAGGAATTCAATATATTACATTACAAAGAATGAATGACGATGCCATCGCTGCTTCACCCAGACAGGTGCATCAACAAAGGACAAGGAAAGGCTACTTTACTAAAGCGCTAAAAATATCTTTATAGACTGTAATATAAAAAACGTCAGCAACTACACCAATCAAACGGCAGTCACTTCTAGTCTGGCAGGAAGTGAAAGGCCCCACTGTGGCCCCACCACCTAGATGACACTAGACGGTGCAGTGTCCATTCTCGGTCGCTTCGGTGAAAGTTCTTCTGCATTGTCAGGAGTTCGGCGGTAAATGTAGAGGTAGCCGAACTCCTTAGGTGGGCGACTGGACACACATACCATGTCGTCATTGAAGATGACCCACTTGCCATCCTTCACTATGTGGCACACGTAGTGGCCCATGAGGGTGGATTGCCCCATGTGGCTGATGAATGCCATGAGCTCGTACTCTGCATTCATGGGCAGAAGAGTATCACTGTGAACAACTGTGATCGAGAACTTGGGTTACAAGTGAACTTGATTTGCTAACATAGCTTGAGACAAGGATGGCTGAAAAATGTACAAGCGCGTTACTAAATATTTGAACTGATGTGAAAAGTAGCAAGGGTGACTGTCTGTGAAGTCTGTGGACACGCACAGATGGGGCAGCTCCTATCCTTTCTATGCGTGGCCTCTGATAGGCAGCTGCAGGTAACTTAAATCCACTTTGATTGGACAAACAAAACAATGTGACTATACATGCGGATGTGCACGCAGCTTTTTTTAATTAATTTGATCTGCTGAATAGTTCAACCAATTGTTGCGCTCTTATGGAGTTGAATTAATGAAAGTTAACCCCTTAACTGCTGATGACGAGAGAACTCGCCATCACAATGAGCATCCTCTGGTGCCGATAACGAGTTAAATTGTAAATTTTTGAAAATTCTTGCATGTGTATTTGCTTGTAATTTGACAAGAAAATAATACACAATGACTTTCGCCAATTTTGTTAGCTCATCAAGAAGCTTTTGGGATTTGTCACAGTAGTTAAGAGGTTAACAGAACAACAACACCGCATCTCGAAAATTAAATTAAAAATTGATTTAAACATGCTTTCTTACACATGCACGAGAAGATGACACTTAATGGTAAAAAGAGTCCTCAACTGCAAAACTAAGAAATCAAAGAACCCACACTTACTCTCTGGTCCATCCCTGATCTGCGAGAGACTGGATGTTTCCATCTCGTTCTCATCAGCGTTCTGCACCTCAGTGCTGACACCTTCAAATATAGATGAAACGATAAAAAGAAAAAATCTTAAATATTTTGTGACTGCACAGCCTTCAAGATAACAATAGTAAACAATGGTCATCAGTGATATCATGTGCATGAGGGAAGCTTGTAGTTGTGTGCAAGTGGTTAGTGTATGAAGGGCTAACACACTTAAGCTGAAAGAACCAATGCTGCTGCAGGCTAATTCTTCAGCTAAAACAAGATTCATACATAAACAATTAGTTGCAGTCTGTTTTCATTACCCAAGTATATACTGATGCTTCAAATCATGAGAGTTCGACTACAGGCTTGTGCAGCTGAGTGCTAGCCTGTAATTCACAATACCAGAGGCACTATTATTGAGGGGAAATATATACATACATTTATGCCATGCTAACATAATGAACTTAAACGAAATGTTGAAGAACTGTGTTGAAGAAGTGTTGAAGCACAGTGAAAAGAAATAAAAGCAGCCAACCCACTGTAAAGAAAGCTCTCAAGCCTGGTTCACACACACATGCCAAAGAGTGTATACCTGGCTTACAATATCACAGAAGTGTTCTACCTGGCATGACCTACTATTGCACAGAAATAAAACCCATTTTGGAAAATACAAGATGGAATGGCAAAGTGAGTTTATTATAATACATTCCATAGGCCGGAGCTTTTGTTTTCAGATTGTCATTGCCTACAAGGTCTCGCCCAGCACTTTGCAGACATGCTGGACAAGGGCCTGGAGAAGAAGAGAGTTGTGGGTTCTGGGAGCGAGCCAGTCATTACAGGATGTGTGTGAAAGATGGAAAGTCCCACAGTGAAAGCAGGTTATGGAATCCGGTGCCCTAGTGAAGTGGTAGATTGTGAGTGGGGTTGTCAGGGAGTGGGTCTTTTGCACACCTGATATACAGGCTTGTTTGCGGGTCACATGCCACGTGGACATGCAAGTAGTGCTCGCCTAGTTTAAGCAAGTTCTAGTATATGGTGTCTTTGTTCGGCATGCTCTTTAGGCATGATGCTCATGTGCTGACAATTTGGCCATGGAGATTGAGGTCCTGGATAATCCAAGTTGTGATTGAGACAGTGCGCTGTCTTGTTCCCCGGTATGCCTTCGTGGCCAGGTATCCATTGGACAACGATTCAGAGCTGCGAGTTTTGTTTAACGTGTTGGCGGAGTGAGTAATGTGTATGAGGAAGTAAGTGTCCTTGTTTGAAGACTCTGTAGGCTGTCTGCTCTTATAAGGATGTCATGCTGGTGCGAGCAAATGGTAATGGCTTCTACGAAAGCCATTATTTCTGCCTTTGTGCTAGAGGGTACATCCAGGTGCAAGTTCGTGTTGTGCCAGCTCTTGCATACCACAGCTGTAAGGCTTACATTTTCTTTATGGCCGGAGTCCGGGTAGTAGATACTGGCATTGAGGTGTCGACTCTTAGGCTTGTTGGTGCAGTATACCTTTCTGCATTCCTTATGGCTGTCGCAGTTCATACGTGCTGGTGCAAGGTCTACAGAAATATTCGGGATATGTTCCCATAGAAGCAGTAGACTTGGCGGTCAGTGGCAGGAGATCTGTACTGATGGCATTGAGTCCCCTGAAGATAGACCTACCTTGAAGGGAAAGCTTTAGGCAGGTTTCCTGTGCATGTTGGACCATCATAGCATGCTCTTCTGTGGTGTTTAACAGTCCAGTGGGTTCTATTAGATGATTTGGTGTGAAGATGGGGACACCAAGGGCCAGGCATGTAAATGTTCTGATTGTTACGTTTTTTTTTCTTGAGCCTTGTTGAATTGCAAATAGGGATACTGGTAGAGGACCCTGGAGTGTATTAGCGTGCTATCATGCGTTTCAATTACGTTACCTTAACTCCTCTATTCCTGTGAGCGATTCTCAGTAGAATGGGTAGTAACTGTAATAGTCGGGACATAACTTTGTTCTTCCAGGCATTACTGTGGCCATCTTGAGGGTAGAAACCTTCAAGAAAATATATATTGTCGCTCAGTTAACCCGTTAGTCTGCGGGTGATACACAGTTGCTGTACAGCGCGTTGTTCCACTCAGCTGCAGAATATCTCGGACCAACTGGGTGGTGAAGGCCTTACCACGGTCTGTGATGAGGACAGCGGGAGCACCATGTCGAAGGACAATATTTTTGACAAAGGAGTTGGCTACATCTGATGCAGTAGCTCGCTGGACGGGCTGAACGGCTTGTGCTTCGCAGTATCGAGTGAGGTAATCAGTGGTGACAACGATCCAACGGTTATCAGCCAAAGACTTGAGAAATGCGCCAAGTAAATCCATCCCGACTTGTTCAAAAGGTGAGCAGGGAGGTCATACAGGCTGAAGCAGACCTGCTGGTCTCAGTGGTGGAACTTTGTGACGCTGGCAGTCTCGGCAAGTTCTGATGTACTGCTTCATGGTTTTTATGAGTTTTTGCCAGTAGTACTTCTGCTTGATCCTTGCCAGAGTATGCGTGAAACCAAGATGCCCGAATGTTGGTTCGTTGTGGCATGCATGTAGAACGTCATTGCGGAGAGGAGCGGGAATAACGAGCAAGAAAACGGTTGCCGTAGGGTGAAAGTTCCTCTTGTATAGGATGTCGCCACGTAGGCAGAAAAATGACAAGTGATGTGCGAACTGCCGTGGGGTTTGTGGGCAGCTTCCTTCGAGGTATTCAATCAAGGGCTGTAGCTCGGAACCTTGGCGTTGCTGCTGAGCTAGGTTTTAAAGACGGAAGGGTGCAAAGAAAACCAGAGCCGTAATCAGTATCTAGTGGTGAGGGTTCAACGGGGGCGCGGGTGAGACAGTCGGCGTCCATGTGTTTCTGGCCAGACTTATAGACGATTGTAACATCAAATTCCTGCAACCGAAGGCTCCATCTTGCGAGATGGCCTGAAGGATCCTCGAGATTCGCCAGCCAGCAGAGAGAGTGGTGGTCGCTGACGAAGCAGAAGGGGCATCCGTACAAATATGGCCGGAACTTCTGGATAGCCCATACGACTGCCAGACATTCCTTTCCAACTGCTGAGTAGGTTTTTTCAGCAGCAGACAACGTTTGGCTGGCATACACAATAATGGTTCAGCACCAGCTTCAAATTGTACGAGTGTCGCTCCCAGAGCAACGTTACTAGCATCAGTATGCACTTCTGTATCAGCCTCCGTGTCAAAGTGAGCAAGGATCGGTGGTGTCTTTAGACGTCGCTGAAGGTCGTGGAAGGCGTCGGATTGGGTGCCGGGCCCCAAACAAATGTGACGTTGTTATTGATGAGTCGTTGCAAAGGTGCGGCAATCTCACAAAAATTGGGCACAAAACGGTGGTAATACGCACAAAGCCCTAAAAATCGGCGGACATTGCGCTTTGTCTTCAGCATCGGGAACAGAGCAACTGCCATGGCTTTGTCAACGTCAAGGCGCACACTGGTGCTGCTGACAATATGACCTAGAAATTTAAGCTCCTCGTAGCCAAAGTGACATTTTTCAGGCTTCAGAGACAGGCTGGTGGTGCGGATGGCTTGAAGAACCACCTCAATCCGCTGGATGTGTTGTTCAAACGTGGTGGAAAAAACAACTGCATCATCTAAGTAGACTAAACATGAGTGCCACTTGAGGTCAGATAAAACTGTGTCCATCATACGTTGAGATGTGACCGGAGCGGAACACAATCCAAAAGGGAGGACCTTAAATTGATAGAGACCGTCGGGTGTTTGTAAACGCCGTTTTTTCCTGGTCCCATTTGTCAACTTCAATCTGCCAGTACCCACTATGCAGATCCATTGAAGAAAAGTAACGGGCATGTCGCAGGCAATCCAAAGAGTCGTCAATCCAAGGAAGTGGGTAAACATCTTTTTTCATGATCTTGATCAGTTTGCGATAATCGACACAAAATCGTAGTGAACCGTCTTTCTTCGTAACTAATACAACAGGTGAAGCCCAAGGACTTGTCGATGGTTGAATGACATCATCGTCTAGCATTTGTTTAACTTGATGAATAGCCTCCTGTTCTCTCTGCGACATGCGATAAGCATGTTGCAGAGAGAACAGGGTGCTATTTGTCATCAAGTTAAACAAATGAGCGTGTCACAGAGAGAACAGGATGCTATTCGTGAACGCAGTGATGATTCTGTATTTGGTTAAAGAAGTCTGTTTGACCTTCGACGTGGTTGCGAAACAGTCGCTAAATGACGATAGCAGTGTAAGGAGCCTCTCCTTTTCGGGTTGGTCTAGCTGTGGGTTGGCGTTGATGTGACTGGTCAAGTCCACATCGCTGGGTTCCGGAATCAAGATTGTTGTTACCGAAGCACAGGTGTTGGACTCGGCCACCGTTTCAAAGTAGGCCATGGTGGTATGCCTAGTAAAGTGCTTGTATTCACCACTGAAGTTGGTAATTATGATCGTGGTTTGCCTATTTTGAAGCTCTACGAGACCTCGTGCGACGCTGACTTCTCGATCTAGGAAAATGGTGAGGTTACCTTCGGCGATGCCTTTTCCTAGTTGGTCTTGGGGGCATTCAACAAGGACAAAGATGCTACTTCGAGGCGGTAATGTCACGCAGTCATCGACCACGTGTAAAGCCGCATGGTGATGTTCATCCTCCACACTTGAATCCGAAGAAACATAGAAAAAGTCACAAACAAGTCATGCAAGTTAATGATCGCCCCATACGCCTGGAGAAAATCCATGCCCAGTATAACCAGTCGAGAACATTTGGGTAGCACAAGGAAAGGCACTACGAAAGATGAAGTAAAAATTGCAAGTCTGGTAGTACATCGTCCAATGGGTGACACGAGGTGTCCTCCAGCCGTAATCAGATGTGGGCTGTCCTACACTGTCAGCACTTTGCGTAGCCAAGTGGCCAGTGATGCACTCATAACTGAGTAATCAGCTCCCATATCGACAAGTGCAGTTACCGGATAACTGTCAATGGAAGCAGTAATAGCAGCAGAAGTTCTTTTGGCAGTTTCGAATGAAGGCGTCAGCGGTTCGTCGCGAGGGGGTGGCGTCGGTGGAGGATATTTGACGGTTTGTATGACAGCGGCCTCACCCCCGGAGGTCGCCGTTTTCAGTTTCCCCAGCGCGGGCTTCCACCGTTGACTCCAGCAAGATCAAAGGCGGGTCGAGCCCAGTTTAGTGGTGCATACCAACGAAGTGATGGCGACCGTGACTGTCTTCGCTGTGGGGCAGGCAGAAGCCGGTTACTTTCTAAGTATTCCTCAATTTCGTGCGGGCGTTCGCCATAGCACGGGCAACGGGCGTCCGGATGGTATCCCCACAGACCAATCCGTCGGTACTGGCAGTCGCGATACATGTGACCACCCTCCCCACAGTGGTAGCACAACGGACTGTTGTCGGGAGCGCACCATACTGTAGACTTGCGCGCGGACCAGGATGAAAGGCTGCTTGCAATTTCACGCGGTGGACTGGACTTGGGAAGCATTGAGGAATCCCAGCAGGCGGCTGCGAGAAACGGCCCATCGACAGTGCGAAAACCCGAAGGGCATCCGCGTACGAGAACATGGGGGGTTCGGTACATGTTGGTGGCGAGGGATGAACCGCTTTGCCGATTTCCTCCAGAATAACGTCCGTAAGAGCCGCGGCACTCAGAGGTGCCGGAGCCGGTGCATAAGACTTCTGCAGTTCTTCTTGAACAATTTGCCGTATTCGTTCGGTAAGGGACTCCCTGTCATTATTTGCAGGTATGTACGAGAGAGCGCGCAGAAATCATGGTGGTTTGGCGTTCATACTGCAAGAGCCGCTGCCGAAGCATATGTTCCATGACTGTTGCCTCATGAATGAATTGAGACTCTGTTGTAGGAGGATTGCGCACGAGGCCCGCGAAAAGCTGTTCTTTTACGCCTCGCATTAACAGACACACCTTCTTGTCTTCTGGCATTAGAGGGTCGGCCCGATGGAACAAATCGCGTAATGTCTTCAACGAACATGGCGATGGTTTCGTTGGGCATTTGGAACCTTGAAGACAGTGCCTGTTCGGCTATTTCTTTCGTTTCGGGGGTGCTGAAGGTATCACAAAGCGGTCGGTAAAACTCCCAGCTGGTAAATGAGGCTTCGTGGTTCTCGTACCATAATCTTGCCACGTCTAAAAGGGAAAAGTAGACATTCTTGAACTTACGGTGATCGTCCCAGTCGTTAAAGGAGGCGACCCGGTCGAAATGGTCCAACCAGTCGTCCTCAAAGGCATCGCCGTGGAACGGGTTAGGCATGCGAGGCGCGTATGACAATGCATGGTACAGCAGCATTTGGGATCCCCTCGGTTTGGCTTGCGGTTGTTGTTGACATCTTCACGGAGCTTGCCAGGGGACTGTATTGTGGTGGAAGACCTTGGAGGCGACGGCTGCTTCGGTGGATTTCTGCCGTCCCCGAGCTTCTGGTTCAGGACCAGTAGACATACGGTGGGTGCGTATTCGGCACCTCCACCAGTTTCTCGCGAGAGGAAAAGGCAAGCAGTACGTCAGTTCCAAGCGAACGGCCATTTACTGTTCGTTTCTGCAGCAGCTACCACGCACACTTTTTCATCCTCGGCTTCTAGAGTAACTAGCGCGTGCGAATATTCACAGCCAAGAAAACGCTCTTGGCTCTGAATATAGGGGCATGGCTTATATGCACTTCTAAGGAATTTCACAGTTCTGTTGCTTTAGTCTTATCAACGTGTGCCTGACTACAACTTCATGTAATGCTGTTCTTAATACAGGCAAATGAATTGCATGCTTTTATCGAAACCATTGACAAAATTCTTGAACATATTAATTGGCTTCCCAGCACAGAACTTTTTGATATCCAATACATTCACCAGTGTTTTCATGACACTTCAAGACACACTATGGCAAAATTGAAGCATCTGTGTTCTATTGCAGGGTCAAACATACAGAAAGTACAAAATAAGAGCAAGCAACAAGAATAGTATTTTGAGTATTAGAGAGAAGTTAACATAGAACTTGTCAGTATACAGTGCATGGCACTGGTTGTCGCTGTCCTCCACCCCATCTCCTTTAGCATTTATTTCGTCTACATAATCATAGTGACACGAGAGACATGCCCATAATGTTAACTTTTTGCAGTAATGTGTCAGACTACTCCTGTCAAACTAAGCTAAGGGTTCTAATCACATGTCAAGAAGTACCCAACATATGTGCTCCTTTGCATGTGCTGGCTTTGTTTCATGCACCACCTTCCAGTAACTTTTTTCAACTACTGTTAATTGCCCTTCGCTGCATCGGCAAACTGGTCCAGTGCTTTTTTATGAAAAAATTTTAGAAAAATTAGCATGCTCCTCTCAAGGTTTGTCTTCCCAGTCTACATTTTCTAAACAGAGCTTGTGGGAATTTAGTTTATCCGAAGATTTTAGTGCTGGGGAAAAATATATTGCACTTTCAAATGACCAGCAAATGTCCTTGGATGAGAGAAGTGAAGATAATTCGGCAGAGACGCTTAAGACTGTTTACCTGTGGGAACGCAAAGGCATTGTATAGTTTGTAGAGCTTGGAACATCATGAATGCACTAATTGCATACATCAACGTGCTTATGAATGCATGCACTTGGCACACCTTTACTTGGCCAGAACCGTGGAGCTGCTATGGCATTGGGGAAGCATGTTCGATTGTCTCACATCCCGGGGGCCCGAGTTCGATCCCCACCCAGCCCACAATGTACCGAATTTTCTTTTAAAGCCGTTAATTTACTTTCATTACAGGAACCTCCCTGAGAAGTTTTCATCAATCTAATTTTTTTACGTGTTTTTACTCTTTGTACTGTTGGCCATTTTTGGTACTATCTCGGTCATGCCGGCACATTTTTGCGTAATGGGTCACATAATGCTTTTGCCTTAATAATGTAATGAGGAGGACCCTAAGGAAAACAGTTTGTGTGGTGATCACCCTCAACATGATGCTTTAGCTGGAGGCTGTACACTGTACAGTAGCATAAGGAATGAAATGGTTTTATGAAAGAAATTGCTTGCAGTGCATTTCTTCACATGAGTGCTTCTTGCTGTATGGTGCTCAAAATGTGTGAAATGGCTCGTGACTGACAACTGCAAAGTGGGTGCGTGGTCATGACTGCAATGAGTAAAGTTAGCACGTCAACTTTTTCACACAAAGCTGAATGCCTGTGGAGCGCAAAAAGCCTAGCAGAGATACAAAAATGTTACTGAATAGAAGAGGGAAGATTATATAAAAGAAATTGATGACTTGAAGTGCAGGACACAAGCATGCAATTTACTTTGAGTGGGTGGTCCAAACTGCTTGATTTCCGGCAACAGCTCTTCCCCAGATTGAAGACCATGTCCTCTCAAGAACTTGAGGTCAAGTTCATCAGGTATGAGAACTTCCACATCTGAAATGCGAGAGAAATTTTTAAAAAGAAAGAAAAAAAAACTCTTACACAGAATAATTAAAGCGCAATGTGTATTCTCCAACATGGTCTTCCAGGACACTTAAAAGTTGCTGACCAATAATTCGGACTTGATGAGGACCGCCAGGGCCTCCGAATATTCTGGAGTTCAAAATACTGAATTCGCCCAAAAATAAGGACTTTATTCCACAAATGGCCAAAATAGTTGTGCCATATTCTCGGAGTGTCACTTTTGGAGATATCAATTTTGTATGACTATAGAGCAAGATGCAGCGGTGTACGGGAGGGATGGCATTTTTGGCACATTGCCAAGCATGCAATTATCACTGTGAGGAGATGCTGCCGCCTGTCAACACAGCCTGTGCTAGTCGCATGAAGTGTCGTGACTATGAAAGTATATCTTTTGAAAGTGGACATTCATGAAGATGGCCTGAGTTTGACAACACGTTGCTGCGCGCACATATGCACACATATTCTGATGTGCGTTTTTTAATGTGTAACTTGGGTTTTGTGTCTATTTTTATTTTGCCACTGTACTCATTTGATGTTCCGTAATGTTTAATGTTCGTTTATGCCTGTGTGTATATCTGCGCGGTTCCGCTGCCTGTCGGGCTCTGCCACTCAAGCCCAATAAGGCTTTGGCAGGGCGGATTTTTGTACATCTTTTAATACTTAGCGCAATAAAGTATTATTATTATTATTATTATTATTAATATTATTATATACTTGCACACACACTCGCTTGCCCTGGGACGAGACATTTCATGGCCGTGATTTTCTCTTTTATGGTATTCCTTTTCACACATTTCGCGTCTCGACAGTGGTCAGAGTGACGCTTTGCACAGCAGCCAGGCATGAACAGTGGATGATAAGAGTGGCATAGAATTGAGCAGAAGGAGTTGCTACAAAATCACAGCCGGTATCTCGACTGAATTGTCATGCCGTCACTGCAGAGAGATAAAGGTACAGTTAATGCATGTGCTGAATTATTGTTAGTGACTGCTAGATAAACTAGGCTCACTAGTTTTGGTTTCATGGAGTACTAATGACAAGGCCAACAACTACGCCAGTGGCGTCTCAAAACGAAAACATTGCTATTTCTGCTCTGTTCAGTGGCCATACTAGAACACAGTCATGCAGTTGTAGTCTGAATTATCACACATCACCCAGTAAGGTGTCCGAAAGTTGAGCTAGTGGTGGTGCCACCGAGCTGTCCGAATAATAAAGCATGTCCAAACAATCGGTTGTTTACTGTATTTGTTGTCTCCGGCAGTTTCATACCTAACTTCATGGGAGTCCCTTGTTCGTCCATAGTAAACTTCTTCAGCTGTATCATCAGGTAGTCAGGAAAGGTTCGCAGCTTGGTTGTTCTGTTAAATGAGTAATAAAATAATTTAATTTGGTGATATCTTTTTAGCATCACAGAAACTCATTCTTTTTCCACTCACATATATTGACTGGAAACTGCCTTAGCATTTGCTTAGAACTTGCTGAATATGCCGTTTTAGGTAAGCAATTTGGACAACACAAATGTGCAATTTTCGAAGCCTTGTCATTCATAGAATTACGCATATCCATGTAAATTTATCTATCTGAAGTGAAGCTTTCATAAAACAGGTAGTTAAATGCCATAAATTTTCTGGTTCCATTCCTGCAACTTTGGCGTAAAGGAAACTGGTGCACGTGCATATGACTCTTGCATACCGATGCTAAGCAATGTGACACACACGGGAATTGTCTCAAAGCGCTAGTTGGGATTGGAGGGATCGAAGTATTCTTGTGATTTTGGCATAATGATTAGAGCATCGGGCTGCTGTGCTGGGGGACCGAGGTATGATACCACCTTTGGGCACATAATTCTTTTTTTTGTAAGTATGAGCTATCAGACAGTACAGCAGCAGCATTCATAGTCTGGAAGTCCAGGAGAGATCGCAAAGTAAGCTTTCATTTATAAGTGAGGAAAATTGTGTCAGCGTGCCTTCAGCATCGCTACACTGCAATGAATCATATACATGTCCAGCATGCCCCATTGCACTGTTAATGGCGATATCGCATGTCCTTGTTTGCTTGCTTTCTCTTCTACTAATTGTATTTCCAGTATACACTGGCACGAAATAAAAATTTGTTGTTAGTCAGTGCTGTGTTTGTCTCGTATTATCATTGTCTCGTTTTTTGTGCTGTTACCTTCAAAGTTCCTAATGCATCAACTATCCCACTTCAACATTCTATACTGCTTATTAATACTAACAACAGCCTTTTCGAAAACCATTCCTAATGCAGTCGAACTTTGCATTCCACAAGAAAAAGCTGTGTTATGCCTGATATTCATTTTAGCATCCTTGCTGATGTGAGTAAAAAATATTCACAAATTCTTACTTTTGTTATATCTGTGTTTGTTATATCCAGCTTTGGCTAATAGAGTCAAAATGCTTTCTTTGTTGCTTGCTGCACATTGTGTAATTTGTTTTTTGTGCAACCACTCATTTTTTAACGCTCTTGTCCACTAAAGTATGTACAGTTAAACCTCAATATAATGAACTTCAATATAACAACATTCTCAATATAAAGAAGTATTTACTTTTCATAACCCCTTGTCCATCGAACACTAGTATTTAGAACCTAAATATAACGACTTGTGCTTGTATGCGATTTCAATATAACGAAATTTCACTGCCACCGCAAAAGAAAGCCGTGACTATAAATTTAAACTTCCGCGGATGCAGATGGTCAAATGATTGAATTACAAGCGGCTGCTTGCAAACGGGGTGCACCTCTAAAATCACGCGCCGAGCGACAAGAGCGACCACGGAAGTGGAGCCGCATCATGTTCCATATAAAGTCCAATGCGATATCCCATCGTGCCCCTGGCACTGTGTGCTTTAGGTGTGAGTGTAAGTGTACGAGGGTGAGACAAGAAAGATGGTGGCTTCACGGGTGCTGCCTTCCCACGCGAGCAAAGGGAAAGAGGGGGATAGGGAGCGAGCTCGCGGTAACGCGATCAAGCGCACACGAAGGGGTAAGTTTGCGCACGTCTTTCTAGTGCGCATTTCAGCCGTGGCTGCGCATGGCTGTAAGCGCGGCTGAGCGCATACGCAGCCGCGCACCCTGCTTTAGAGGTGATCTGCCGCGTGTGCGAGCAGCGGGCGGGCCGAGAAGGCGTGGCATCATGTAAGCTGTCTTTCCGCGCGTTTAGTATTGGAGCGTGCGTAATCTTGAGTTTCGGTGACTGGTTGGAGCGATAGGCAGACTAACCATTCGCTCCCTGCTGCCGATGCATTTCATAATGGCGTTGTCCCGGTGCGGCCGACGCTATTAGCCACGGGGGCGGAGTGCACGCGAATTAAGCGTGGCTGGCTACGCTTAATTCGTACTGCCGATGTGAAGATATCGTCGACATGGCATGAAACCGTATATTCTGTCGCCGACTTCCGAATTCATCAAAATGAATTGTTTTCACATTGAAGTTAGCATTTTTTGATTGCCCGATAATTCGGAAATTCTGCGGCCCCTTGTAAGAAATATCGATCAGCGACTGCACTTATTAGCATAAAGGGTCGAATTTCAATATAACAAAATTTCGATATAACGAAGCAAATTGCCGATTTTACCGACTCCGTTATATTGAGGTTTAACCGTAATATGCAGGTGCCAATCAATTCTGTGTGTACCAAAACATTTACAACACATTTCTTGGAACTTGATTATTGTTAAAATTTATGCCAGCAGAACAAGCTGAAAATAATTTTTTGTGAGCTTCGTTGCATACTGAAATGTGTACTCTGCCACTGTTGAAAAGTATATTAGCCACAGTAAATGACTACTTCATGTGCATAGAATGATTGCAATATGTACAGCAATCTGAAAAATAGCAGAAAAGAATACACTACGCGACTGCACACTGGTACTACCATCAATCACCTCGACGTCCATCTATGAGCGCATTTACAACATGAAAATGTAATATCTCATCCACATTCACTGATATTCTCCGTTCTTTGAATGTGCCATATCTTGTGCACAGTGACTTTTCAACAATTGCTACAGGCAATTGAAATGATGCAGTGGGCAAAACATTGCAGAAACCAAGTAGGCATCTTGTATAGTGCCATAAACACTGTGTAGCAAAACCTTGAAGCCCCGTAATTATAAAAGTTGCCATAAATAATGATAGCAGGAGCCTGCAAGCAATTTTGGAGGAATGGCTACAAGCAGATAAGGAAATTACTAAAGGTGAAACTTTCCAAGAGCTAAGCAGACCCTATATTTGGTGAGATACTGGTGAGAAATCTAAAGGATGTACGGTAAAATCTTGCATGCTATAAAGCAACAAAATGTAAGCTCACATTTATTATTATAACTTCATATTAGAAGGGAGGTCAAAGACAAATGCTAAATAAGTTTAGATTGAGATTATTTTAAAACTCAACTTTAATTAATATTGCGGTAATAGGTTGATTATTAGAAGAAATGGGAAGGTCAAAGTTCTATTTTTTTTATATTTCACACTGAACTCCAGCACAAGTATGTGAGTGAGGCATCACAAATTTCAAACTATTTTTTCATACTAGTGCAGCTGCACCTTAGCAAACATTCTTTAAAGTATCAAAGTTGTTTTTTGCTCATTTAGAATACACTGTAGTCCATCTTTTCCAATAAAATGTTAACTAGACCTAAGAAGACAATCTTCTCATGGTCAGAGTGGCAAAAAAGAGGTGAGGCGTGCAGACAGGACACAAGAGTAGAGAAGTGGACAACACGAACGCCGACTATCAACTGAAGGGAGCACTGAGGCGAAAAAGAAAGAAGACACAAAACTCATCTGTGCAAGCTCAGGAATGGTATGACCATGAGTCAGTCGGGTACATGTAGACCGGCACATGTACCCGACTGACTCGTGGTGATACCATTCCTGAGCTTGCGCAGATAAGTTTTGTGTCTTCTTTCTTTTTCGCCTCAGTGCTCCCTTCAGTTGATAGTCTGCGTTCGTGTTGTCCACTTCTCTACTCTTGTGTCCTGTCTGCACGCCTCACCTCTTTTTTGCATTATGAATCCTTACCAACTAGCTCAGCTTTCTGTCATTCAGAGTTGCTCTTTTGCTGTTACAGAAGGGTAATTCACTAATACAGCTAAACTTACTTTCACTTTAACTGTGTACATGAGCTTCAAAGGTGTGATTGCCTCCACTGTCAAATAACCTTTGCAGTCAGTAAAGACCAGCTGGCTGCAAACACTTGTTGAAGCCCTTTTCTAGAGCTTGTCTGAAAGCAGCCTATCACCAAGTGACCACTGATAATTGAACACATCGATTTATTTCAAGTTGAGAAAGACACTCACACCAAATGTAAGACAGAGTGCTCACTTGCGTGCAGTCACCTTCGTGTTGACAGCTGTACTGTAGAAATCATCTATGGTGTCAACTGTGTTGAAGGCTTCCAGGCATGCTTTAAATGGGATCTTCGGCTTTATGCTTACATCGCCCGTGCTGCACATTGAATAGAACAGGGTGTATGTAAGCATGCAATCGGGTACATGCTTGAGTTCAACTCCTGTAACAGCAACAATGCTCGCATGCACAGCTCTAGATTTCGACTAGAGCGTAAAACCAAGGCAATACTTGCATTTTTGCCCCCATCTTCAAGAGTTCGGTTATCACGGAATTGTGTCGGTCCACGTCACCTGTACATTAATGTACAAAAAAAAAAGAGTGGAGAAAAAAATCAACACCACAAACAAGACGGCAACATTATTATAGCAGAATTGACATTCTGCTTACATTGCCTGCCTTTCTTTTTTAAAGGGCCCCTCACCAGGTCTGGCCATTTTGAGCTGACAAGTGCAGAGCATAAATTTCGTGATAACAATTGTGTCTGCAAAGTATTACATCGCTACGCACCATGGAAAGGTCTGAAATTTCAAACCGAACGCCATTTTCCCCTTAAGCGGCCGCCGCGCTCCAAGCCGGAGGATGACATACTCGTGTGCCTGCGCCTACGTACTGGTGTCCGCAGTGTGACGTCACTCGTGGTGACATGTGACTTCGAGAATTATTCAACATCTGGTATCTGTGCGATCTGTTGCTTGAATTGACGAATTGAAGTTTAGAGAAATAATAAAACACACAAACGAAATGCCTATGTGTTATTTTTTTGTTTTTTTTTGTTTTTTTACTTCGCACCGAAGCAAGAGAGATGTACTTCCACTTCGTCTGCTTGTTCCCGCGGTCGTGCGGTCACATGAGCTGGTACTGAAACTTACATTTTCTACCGTGTTCCAATGCGTGATCACGCTGTGCAATCCGCTTGTTCTGCCTCAGTATTCGTGTAGCACTGAATTGTACCGCTAGTCATATGTTTCCTTGTGCACAGCGCGCAAAATCGTGCACTGCGCGAACGAGCAACAGCTCGCGCGCGATGCCGTCAGCAGAGGTGCGTAGCGGTGAAAAAAGAAGTGCGGAGAAAAAATAATGAAGGCGGGGCCTGTGGCATAAGCGTATGCGATCCTCGAGGTTGGGTATGGGAGAATTCAGGGAAGGAATTTCACTTGCGGAGGCTAGACAGGGCGAGTGGAGAGACCGTCTTGCTTGGCAGTGGAGCCCACCTGCTGAAACCATGGGTTCACGGCACTGAAATATTTCTATCTCGGCTATTAATGAGCCAATTTGAAAAATTTTTGTGGCAGAGCACTCCCTAGAGGACACGTAACAACTTCCAGCGTATAACCAAAATTTGCTGTAGGGCCTGGTGAGGGGCCCTTTAATATAGATTTTAAAAAGATAAGCTGGTGGTAGCTAATGTTGATACACAACTTTAGGTTGATTACTTAAGGAGACAGCCATCTATTGCACTGTAGTAAAACAATCAATTAGTTAATAACAAAGTACTTCCATTTCGGTTTTAATATTATTCACTTTTTGGCATATCTTGTCATCGTGAACCTGAATCAGGGCACTAAATCATATTTCATATTGATTTTGCAGAGCTCCTATGGCTTTCACCAGTTCTTAATATCTATCCACAAGGTGTGCCTCCAAATGCACCAATTTTCCACTTGGTTTTGTCTTGCGGTGCGTGATGGAGATTCACTTGACTGCGTGTCCATCTTATGGCATGTCTAACTTAAACCAGGTGCTTTAGAGATGACAATTTTTTTATTACAGAATTAGGAGACTTGTGAAGAGATTAATTTTGTTGTCAAAAATAGGTAACGGTGGAAATCAATAAAAATGTTTGAATGATAAATTGCCAGTAAGCACATTTAAATATTTTTCACAGACATATGCTGTGATCGGCACTAAGGCTGATCGATGCTTACCATTCCGAATGCGCTATAAAATGCATTGGCATTTCCCTTGTTTCCTCTCGATGCCTTTTTGCTAAGCATTGCAAGATAGAACTATGTGAAACACTGAGATATTTCATGCCTTATCTTTTAGATTCATAGCTGAGAATTGGGGATAGATTTGGGATTCTTACTATGGCGACATGCCTTTACCTCCTTCATTTTGCAAAAGCAGTTGGACATGTTAAATCTTATCAGTTAAAGTGAGCAAAATTTGGGTTAGGTATTTCCTATTAAAGCACGATTAGTGACGTCCACAGTGCCATTGATCTCGGTCAGCAAAAAGGATCATTTTTGTGGATACCCCCATATCTACCAATTCAAATACATGAACACAGTATTGGAAATATGCGAAATTCTGCTAGCTGAAAGCATGCCTTTGTTATACCAACGCCAATTCCTAGCAAACCAACCAACAACCCAAAATGCTTCCGACTTATGTCTGTGACTTCATGTACAGGCAAAACCACTGAAGAAATGGTCCTAGGTCACCTTCACAGGCACTAGGAACAAGAACAATCAGATTTGAGAGTCATAAGCCTGTGTTCTCACATGAACACACAAGTGGCGACCATGCTGATGATCGTCACTTGGGGACTGCACGCTTTCCATGTACAGTCGAACCTCATTATAACGCAAGTCGTATCGGGCACAAAAATACATTCATTATATATTCATTATAAGCACACACACAGATATTGTAGAAAAAAATTTCTAACACACTTATGCAAAAGAAACGCAAGCGGTGTGCCTCCGATGGGCCAGCTAAAGGTCTCCTCCAGATTTTGATGGCCTGTAGGCATCTCTCAGTGCTGATACGATGCAGGGAGGCATCAGCAAATAACATATTTTTCAGTGTATAACCCGTGTCTTCGTATAAATTGCGCCCCCAATTACAACACTAGGTCAGAAAAATATCTGCATGTATGCTCTGCAGAAATAACTGAAAACAACAATGCTCAAATCTTTATACAAACTGCCCCATGGATGCATGACTCTGCCATGTCACATCTTCGGCCAGCAACTCTGTTCCCCACCTCTTCGTCAACACTGGTAATCTTCTGTTATGCTGTAAAGGACTGTTGTCAAGCTCAGCTCTCATCATCTGAGTTCTGGTTTGCTGATGCCAACTGTTAAACCAATGAAAGCACAAAATGGCAGTCCAAAAAGAGGAGGAGAATGAGTGACCACAAAAGAGGGGAGAGGGAGATCTAAACAAAACTTTAGACACATCATGTGAGCACTGCCTTCACTGCCATAAAGCGACACCTCAAGATGAAATTTGCATATAGTTTGCACCCTGACATTACCAGTCCTTCAAGGATTCATCTTATCCCCGATTCTCTTTTCCATGGCCTTGGATAGTGTCACCTCATAGCTGCAAAATATACCCAAACCTAAGGGACAGCACCTACTCAAACATTACACTCTGGGCACATACAGGATCTTCAGGCAACATCGAACACAGACTTCAACATGCCATCAAAGTTATACACTCCCATCTCAAACAAGTCAGTCTTTCCATGTCATTAGAAATATGAGAAATGTTATGGTTGTGAACCAAAGAAGTCACGCAGCAAACCACTACCACAAACCATCCACCTCCAAATTGAGAACAAAACAATTTCAAGATTAAAAGCAATTTGGATTCTTGGATTATAACTCCGAGATAATGGCAAAGCCGACACTTGGATGCATAAAACCAGGCAAGAATTTCATCAAACTAAACTCGCGTGATGTTTACCCACACAAAACAATCTGTGTTACATAGCCAGAAAAGACAGCTCTCCCAAATGCAAACAATGCGGGAATACTAAGGGATTATCCAGATAGTCAACAGGCATTTCAGCCTATACTTATGACACTGCTTAAAAGAGCCCAGACACTTTAGGAGTGGCTGCTTGGCCCAACACCTGCTAATGTGGCTGCATTAATAGAGCTTTGGGCTCACCATACCAGGTGAAATAGACGAATCCCAATTAAGAGTATAGATACCATCAACGTTGCACTTTCACCTCCATTTCTCAATGCCTTTTTACCAGCATCCCAACATCTAGTCACAGAAATCAAACGTTTTCCTCTCTCTCTCTCTCTCTATCTCAGAAATATGTTTCTAAGACAATACAAACACGAGTTTTTCATTTTGATGCTCAGCCATGCTATGTATATGCATTTTATGCACAATGCAGCATAAGAAAAAGCTAGTCTTTACACATTTCTAGAAAGTACTACACTTTATACCATGAAAGACATGGAGCTCACTTTGGTTAATGGCACTCTCCAGAGGCACTGGCAGAGCGAGGCACCAGTCAACACAATGTGTGTAGCGCACTCTCCCTGATGCAGTGCACTCCACACGCTCTTCCACTTCAAACTTGAAGCAGTTCGAAGGGTCCATTTCGTTGCGACTGTTTTTCTGCAAAGTTCACAATTTTTTAGTTCTCCCTCAAAGCTTGTTTCTCCTGTAACAGCATCAATGTACCTGAAGGGTCATTGATACACTTTTTGTGCATGATAAAATGTTCGTAATCGGTGCATGGTGTTACCGTGAACATGTGAGCCAAATATTATTCCACTGTATGCAGCAGGAATTATATAGTGTCTGAGCTAACATTAGCCAAGCTGTTCAATGAAAAAAAGATTAAGAAAACGTGGTGCAAGATAACATTAGAAGACCTATGGTGTTTGGTTGTCTGATGAACAAAGCAGTCTTTTATGCCAGATTATACAGGATATTCCTGCTAACCTTAGGCAGCCTGTTCAATGAAAAAAAAAAAGAAACATGGCACATGATACGATTTTAAGACCTATGGTGTTTGGTCATCTGATGTCGGACGATCAAACACCATAGGTCTTAAAATCGTATCATGTACCATGTTTCTTCTTTTTTCATTGAACAGGTTGCCTGAGGTTAGCTGGAACATCCTGTATAATCTGGTATAGAAGACTGCTTTGCTCTCTCTTACTTTCAAAACACTGCTCTCTTTCTGTTTTAGGCAATCTCACAAATGATGTTACGTGGGTGTGACAGCCCATAGACACCAGCCTTTGGGCACATTCATTCACGCCCTTGCAGAATTTCTCGGAAATTGGAAAGTGGCAGTTAATGCACGATTCCTGTCCTGTCACCACTCCTCTGTTACCCTGTGGCACCTCTTTCAAAAGCTTTTAAAAGGGTTGCTGTATATGCATCATGAAAACAAGAAAAAGATATGAGTGATAAGCAGGGCATTGCTATTGGTTCTTGCTCTGCAAAGAGGAACCGATGAGTTTTAGGAGAATGGGGAAAGTAAACACTGCACTCATTACACCTCTGTTCATATTAAGCCCCTTCAAAAAGTTTGAGATGTAATTTCCTCGAAAGGCACTGTACTCATTACAACATGCTGGTTAAAAAAAGGTGTCTCAGAGCTCCTTTGAAGGTATGAGAGTGAAAGTTCATGCCTGCACAAATGACAGAGCTGAAGACAAACACACAGCTGAACAAAAAACAAAACACAGATGACAGCGAAGGTGTGCCTCACCTCGACAAGTTCCAGCAAGTGCAGGAAAAACTCCTGGGCGTCTTGCTGTCGTCTCGTCGAAAACTCTATGTGGTTCTTGCTCACTGCAGCTTTGAACATTTGCGGCCTGATTCCATGTACCCCCTGAGGATTTTAACAACATAGATGGCTTTAGATGCATTTCTCACAGGAATTACAAAAGCAAATACCATGTCTAAACATTGCTAGCACTAAAGTGGGCTTCCTCTCTCGAATGCAATTATATTTTTGAGACGAAGAACTTTGAACACTTGGTTGGGCTGTGGGCATGTCCCAAGATATATGTTGCAATTTTCTGTGGAGGCATTGAAAAAGGCTTATCAAGTGCTTCAAGACATAGTCTTACGAACACAGCAGTATAATATGATTGATTTGCATCAAGTGCTTCAAGACACAGTCTTAAGAACACAGCAGTATATGATTTGTTTACAACTCATGTTAATGTGAATTAGCAGATTTCAACTACACGTTATTGCATAACATATGTCCACTGGCTCCAAGGTGATGTAGCTAAAGAAATAAAATTTGTATCTACTGCACTGATCTATAGAATTTAAAGCCTTCCCAGGAGCACCCAATATGTTATCTGCATTTCCCTCTAACAGTGAACATCTGCAACTGAGCACTTATAATCGCATTCCTTCTTGCATGTTATGTTTTCGGACTGGGCTCTTTTATGGAGCATTCCAGTGGACAAACAGGAGCACTCTAAAACTGCTCTCAAAGTGCTCTCATGAGGGCTCATGCCAGTTTTGGTGATGTCGCCTAAACCGTGGTGAGACATCACGAGAGCATTTTCCGTGCAGCAGTTTAAGCACACTTGCTCACTAATTGGAAAGCAATTTTACCCACTTAAATAAATGTTTGAAATGATTGTTTGCAAAACAAATTGGAAGGTTTGTCTGTTGAACATACCATAGTGTCCTTTAAGGAGGCGTCACTCTGATTAGGCTTCTTGGAATAGTCGCCAGAAAGAATGCCTACTGCTAACTTCGTCCTAAGATGAGGGAAGAACAAAAACAGACAATATGTTCAGAGTAAGTATCAGACACAATGAAGTTTTACATGCTGTTAATTTCTCCTTACTACATAAAAACAAAGAAAAGGGGCCTATTTTAGGTGGGTGGTGTAAAGACTGCTTAGCAACATTACTATATAGATAATACCCAATTGGCCACAGAATGTGACCTAAATGAACATTGCATGTAAACTATATGGAAATAAAAAGTACCCAAGTTAAACTAAAAAAAGTGAATTTAGTTTCGTAAAGCAGAAATAGCTGCAGCAGTGATATGACCAGGAAGTAAAACTATACTTGACTTGGTAACTTCAAATATTGGGCAAATATACATGTCTGGCATGATTCTAACAGCGCAACTTTTGACAAGGACAGAAATTTTGGTTTTGTTTCCCGGAAAGTATATGGGTAAATCATGACACTTAAGGTGAACACATAGGAGCAGAAGATTGGGACGTTGTTCACTCTCACTCGCTCTTCCATATGCAATGCTGCTACATAGAGTGATGCAACTGGCCCACACAAAACTATTACTGTAAGCTATTTAGGCTGCTCTGAGGCTGGTCATTAATTTTTCTAGGTTTTAAGGACAAAGACCTTCCATTAAAGCAAAAATATTGTGCAGATACCACCTACGATAACTGTCAGTGGAAGTGAATAATGGCATAGTTCCAGAAAGCCATTTGCATTATTAAAGGAAGGGTGTGCTTTAAGGTGTAGATTTGTTGCAGTGAAAATATTGTTTCACTTCATAAGATCATGAAGAACAGAACTGATAACCAGCACATTTGTAACTAGTATAGGGGACTGTACGTAGAAGCCAATTCATTGCACATTGTCTTCAGTGGCGTGAGCACTGACATGGAAGGCAACTGCCATCCTTCCTCTCCTGCAGCCGTCACAGTTGTAGAGGGCGGCAGGAGAAAAAAAGGGTTGTCCTTTACGAGTGCCCCACCACATCATCTAAACCATCAGACATCCCAAAGCTCTCGCGTGACAACGTGTGTGCCTCAAGTAGCTGTAATAGTTGTGCTTGATGGCAAACACAGCCAGCAGCTAGATTGCGCAAGAGCATGTGCCCTTTGCACTGCTACCTTTGTATTGCTGATGAAAGTTCAAACCACCGAGCAAAATGAGCACATGCCAAAGAAGGCTATTTTCTTTAAAATGATATGTCGAAAATGTCATTCACATCAGTAACTGACTTGACAAAAGTCATAGGGTTCTTCCATATATATGTAATTATTCTCTATATGGGGTGTTTCATTCACTACATGTTTACAATCAGACACACTCATAGGGTACCCGCATTAAAACAGCTTTTACAGCGCAGCTGTTAAGGGCTACTTTCCCCACTAACGTGTCCGCATGTAGAAAAAAATCCCAAAGATAGTGCAAAGCCAAACCAACCCGCGGCAGAGGTGATGTAGGCATTAAGCACTCCCCATATGTGGGCCGATTCCGAAGATAGTGAAATACCAGGCCAATTCGGGGTGGAGGTGAAACAGGCATTAAGCAGTTCCCATATGTGGACCGATCCCGAAGTTAGTGCAATGCCGGGCCGACTCGCGGTAGTTTGCCATTAAGGGGTCCACATACACAGCTTCGCTGGTCATCCTTCTTCACAGAGTGGAAGGGCACTGAGTTTTTTCCTGGTCAGTTCATAGCAGTGACCAACAAGAGATTTTTCAACAGTTGGTTCTAGTAAATAATGAACTGTTTAATAAATAATGTGGACTAAGTGTCAGTGCTCAGGCCTTGTTCACTTGTTAACGCTAACATATGATGATCAGCTGGATGCTCTATGCATATAACACTCACATTTGAACAGTGAAATCTTCAGCTGGATCTGGTGGGGCTTGTTCGAAAATCTGATCAGCTTTGTCATAGTACCTAAATTTAAAGAAAGAGCAACATACCATTAAAGGAGTGCCCACAACATGCAGCAATAATTTGCGCAACTTCCTCTGTCTCCCTCACTCACACGATGAAATAAGAGAACGAGAAAGCAGCAGTCAACAAACAAAGATTATCAAGCTTATCGAACTATGTCACAGCAGTCAAAATGAACCATGAGAATTAAGCGTTAAATGAGAATCTGCACAAAAAAAGCAGGTAACTCCAAGCAAAGGTGTTTGTGACAAAAGTGAGAATGAATGTGTAAGCAAACTAATAAACTGCAGGGCTTTTACTTAACACAGTGGTCAAGTGTTTATGCAGGTCTTCTGCTTTTAATACCGTAAATTGAACATTTATAGTTGTTTTGTACTATGTGTTACACAAAAAAAGAATGGATAACACAGGTGAAAACATCAAAAGTGTAATCGTACGCACCTTTATACTTTATGTTGCATCTATTCTTTTTCTGTGTAACACGTATGTAGCACACTATACCTAATGAAAGGTCTTCTGGCTTATGTGACTGAATGCTGGCACATCTGCTAACTTCATCTAAATAAATAAAGTTTAACCTCATTATAATGAAGCCACATCAGACACAAAAACACTTTATAGTTACATCAGATATTTTTTTTAGAAAGCATACATTCTGATATTGGCTAAAGTATTATCAAGGTTTCTATTACTTTATTATATCTGGGGAAAAGACGGGGAATGCGGGAGATGGAAATTCAAGACGATGAGCAAAACGTCCACTGCATCTGCTATCTGCAAGAAGCAGCCACTTGCGTGGAAGAATACGTCGGGGCCTTGAGTGCTCAACGGAGAAATCCGAGCTTCTGAGAATTACACGGGGCAAGAAAAGCAAAGAAAGCCTTAACATACGGCTAAAGGGGCAGCCGATACCGGAAAGCCAACAAATCAGGATCCTTGGAATGTGGGTGCAATCCGACCAGCGCTGCACCCACACGCTGAAAACACTCAAGCAGTCAACAACCCAAGTAGCATGCATGATCACGCGGGTGTCACAAAAGAGATATGGGATGAAAGAAGGCGACACACTTAAGCTGGTTGGCAACCTGGTGGTCAGCAGGGTCGCATACTCACTCCCGTACTTCTACTGCACTGAACAGGAAATAGAAGAAGCGGACACCATTTTACGCAAAGCGTACAAAACAGCACTTCACCTGCCGAACAATACATTGACAGAGAAACTAATGGCACTTGGTTTAAGCAACACCTTCGAAGAACTAAAAGAAGCCCAAAGTATCGCACAGCTCATGAGACTCCAGCAGACCAAAACGGGACGGGAACTGCTAATAAGGCTAGGCTTCATGGAATCAATCAAAGAAACCCAAAGAACGGAGGGGATTCTTGATGAATATCAGAAAACATACACTGTTAGCCCCCTACCCAAAAACATGGACCCAAACCTCCACACAGCGCGAAGGGACGCAAGGGCGAAATACGTCGAAAAGTACCTGGCCACAAAAAACACAACAGTATACACAGATGCTGCAGTATACGCCAAGCAAAAAGGCACAAACATAGTAAAGACGGCTGCGATAGTAATAAGCCAGGACTACAAAGAGATCTGCAGCGCGTCAATGAAGGACTGCTCGGTAACGGAAGCTGAGGAAATAGCTGTAGCTCTAGCGGCAATGGAGGGCTACCGATCCGAAAGGTCTTTAACAATACTCACCGACTCGCAAGCTACGTGTCGGAATTACATTAACGGCAGAATAGGACGCAGAGTGCTTCACATCCTCCGCTCCTGCAGGGCTAACAACAAAGTCAGGCATACAATTTTCTGGGTACCGGGACACGCTGGAATAGAAGGGAACCTAAGGGCGGACAAGGTAGCTCAAGAGCACACAAACCGAGCGGCCACAAGCACCGACCCTGAGGAACCCATACCTGTCAACCAAGCTACTCAGACATACCGAATTACTATAAGGGGGTCCGAATCAAATACCCTCCACCCCACAACAGCCTAAATCAGCATGAAGGAACCTCTTGGAGGAAGCTGCAAACAGGAACATACCCAAATCTAAGCACACTAAGCAAGATGTTTCCCACCCAGTATAGAGACATTTGCCCCTGGTGCGGCGCCAAGCCCACCTTATATCACATTGCATGGGGATGCGTTTACAATCAACAATACCTTCAAATAAAGGACCCGAGTGCAGAGCAGTGGGAGAGGGTGCTCTCCAGCAGCGACCCGAAAGTCCAGCATGGACTAGTAAGGCACGCTCATCGAGTAGCCACTCTCAGTGGTGCCCTGAAATAGGGGCGTTGACCCTGTGCAGATGGGGAAGAAGACCATGAAGACGGCCGACCACATCTGCGACCGCTAATTTCAAACCAATTAGAGCAAATAAAGCTTTTCCTCCTCCTCCTCCTCCTCGAGGGGGTACCCAAAAGTAAGGAGGATTCTTTTACTGAAGTAGGAGGGTAAGTGACATAGTCCTTCTGTGAAGCTTAACCTCCTGATGCCATTGCTTTCTTCCAAGCCTCTGTTCCTTTATGTGTCTATGTTGTGATGGCTGATGTCAAAGAACAATGTTGGCACATCATGTTTTGTTCTTTCTCAGAAATTTTTTTATATCAGCAAACTCATAAATTATATACTTGAACCATAAAGTCAGATAGTCAACAAGTGTATTTACATGGATGTCATCAATGTAGTTGAATCATGCAGTTAGAGGAAAGTGCTACGAGCTGTGGAACTCAGGCAAGTGGCTTGTGCACCACGACATAGCTCCAGCCCACACAGCACTGAGTGTGCAGCATTTTGTGACAAAAATGGAATGACAACGCTACCTTATCTCATCCTCTCTACTCCCCATATCTTGCTCCTTGTAACTTCTTATCTTCAAGACTGAAGCAAGAGCTTAAAGGAAAGCATTTTAAATATGTGGAGGAGGTGAACAAAATGATGAACGTACTGGTCGAGTGCCATGAGCCATTGTTCAAGAGTTTCGAACAATGGCTAAAGTGGTGGGGCAGGTCCATTTATTCCCTGAGAGAGGGCATTAACATTTTGAAATGTTTGAAGAAATATGCAAATTAACCAAAAACAATTGTTGTTTTTAGGTATCCCTTTGTATTTGCTGCACTGTACTGTAATGTACTTGTCTTGCTTAGAAGAAGCTCCTTGATTGTGCTGAACAAAGACAGCCAAGAGTATTTCCTGTGTTCTCTCATCATCATCATCATCATCATCATCATCATCATCATCATCATCATCATCATCATCATCATCCTGTTTTATGTCCACTGCAGGACAAAGGCCTCTCCCTGCTATCTCCCTGTGTTCTCTAACTAATGGAATTGCTGGAGTGTTTGTTTGCAGCCACTCCGTGAGAGAAACCTCAACATGAACCCAGTCAAGGTTGCAGCTTAAAGAAAAACTGAGGATAAGTGCTAAAACAAATAAATTACAGAATATTACTTCAGAATTCCATCTACATTTATTTTGTGAAGAAAAAGAATTACTGGTGAAGATAATGTAGGCTAATTTTCTTCTCTTGTTTTTCCCACACAAATACCAGCTATGATAGTATTAGTGAGACATCACAAATTTTGTATCGTGTTTTCATATCCAGGCAATGTTTCTTAGCAAATGTTGCTGTGCAGGATATTACTTTACACTGAAGTGCAATGTAACCCTTCATCATGGTTAAAGAATGATAATTAGCCTCAAACATATGCACTGTAAAAATCCAGGACCCCCATCTTGGGAATCTCGCAAATAAAGGGAACATACTATCGCCATATATATATATATATATATATATATATATTTGTTCTTTCTGACTTTTCGAGCTAGCAGTGGTGGTAAATATGCTATCTACCAATTTAGAAAATGCCCATAACAATATGCATGTGCTTGCACAAGCCACATTCATTGTGTCTTCTCATTTTCTCTTTTTGGTCAGCTACTACATAAGGATAGCTATGCCTTTGTCATTTATGCCAATGCTTTCTGTGCACTGCAGGAACTGCACAAACAAAACTAAGAAATCCTAAAGTTATACATAAATTCAGTTCTCTACATATGGCTTGCATTGATATTGGCTGTGAAAATTTGTTTATGAGATGAGGGCCTAAGTAGATGCTGAAATGTACCAGTATACTAAATGGAAACGATTTTATGACAACTTTTCCTACACAGCAATGCTTTGCTAGACTTCAATATGTGAGTGATGAGCCCAAAGGCAAAGTATGACAGTGCCATGTAGGAAGGCCGAGTTTGTTTATTTTGGTGTTTGATCGTGCTGCCACGCACTATTTGTCATATCTGAAATGATGGTAATGTTACAAGTAGCCTCAGAATAAACAGTTCAGTACTCACTTCTGCTTGAAGTCTGGGATGCTCATGACGACCTGCATTACGGCATTCATGTAGCAGGAGTTGCCGAGGTTTTCTAGGCCCGTGTAGCCCGGTCCATACAGGCGCTCTAGGTTGTGGCACATTTCCTGGATTACCGCCCACTCTCCTGACTGCTGTGTCATTTCATCCTTCAGTTCACTCGTTGCCTTGTCTGTCTGCATTTCAATGCTACATTAAAGTGTCTCATCCTGCAACCACATCTCTGACTGCATGCAAACAATCCTTGCCACTCGCTCCCATTAAAATCAAACTGCCACAGTGTTCACATCCGCCATGATTTCAGCATGCACAATCTCTAGAGCAACCAGGAACTGTACAAACAGATGACTCACCGTTCGCATCTTGGAAATCTCAATACCAAAATGTTCAAGGTGTTTGGACAGATTGCCATCTATTACCATGCAGTTTTCATCATAGGAGTAGACATCTAAGAAAGCAGTGAAAACAATTAGCAGCACTTGACAGGTCGCATATGCTTAAAAACATAATTAACCAACAAAGAAATGAAGAGAGAAAGAAAGATGATGAATGAGTAAATTTACTTTGGCCACATTGTTTGAGGCCCCAATTCTTGTACATTGTGCACGAGTCATGCACTTTGGCATCTTTCTTGAGCTCCGGGGTAATGGTGCTGCCGTGCTTAAAATCAAAACAACAATAACTTTTTGTCAGGATCTCACTGTTCATTTGTGTTCAAATATGGATTCCTTTGAGATTGCAAACACCACATTTATAGATATTGGCAGGCGCTAGTAATGCTGGAAGCCGAGAATGAAGTATGTGTGGTAGTTGCTGCAGAAATGAACAGTAAATGGCCGTTCGATCACTTGGAAGTGACGGCTTTCCTCTTTCTCTCGCGACAATATATATAAATGGCTGATTGTCTATTGCAACCAGCATTGGCACTCTTCGGGCAAACATCACATTTGCCTGCACTGTCAGTGCACTTCCTAAAGATTTACAAGCAGTGTTCATTAACGTTTTGTTTAAATGAACTGAACTCAGTCTATCCGTATACCAAGTGTTTTTATAGACTATACAAGTTTTTTCTAATTGCCTGTACTGGATAGCACAACCGTAGTCCTTGCGAGCTGAATTACAGGAGGCAGACACTGCTTGCGCGACAGATTGAAATACATAATTGACTAACTATCAAATGTTAAGTAATTAAAATTATTTTATAGCACCTATTGCAGTTCATGAATTGTAGCCACTGAGTTTACAAATTTTGTCTTGAAGGAATTATCATGGTGACACTAGTTTTAAAGTATTCATTCCCAAGGTGCTAGATGAAATACAGTGGCATTTTTATATTTCAATGCATAAAAGAGCATTGTTAAAAAAGGCAAGTGGAGCAGCAGTGAATTTTCACTGAAAATTTGACTAGCACACATCTCAAAACCAACATCATCCTCATAATTAGTTCCCAAGTTAATATGCTAGTAAACTTACTGGCAACAATTCATAAATTTCAATATGTACTGTATGTGGCTCTTCGTGTAATCCAGCACATGGACTAGAATTGTGCTATCTGCCAGAGAAAATTTACCAAAATTTTCTATAGCATCAAAAAGGGAACATCTGGGATTAACAGAGCAATACAATTGGGAAGTGTTCTGCACATGGAAGTCATATGTGGGCTATGTCTACCAGGCATAACTTCCAAGACATGTGGCGCATATGCAGCTGCAGGAAAACGTGAAACAATCAGGTCACATGAGGGAACTTTTGCTATCACCCTGGCCATGTGGCATTATTGAGCATGCTCAAGTGACTGTAGTTTGCGCTCAATGAAGCTTAATTGAATGCTGCTATGCATCTTCAAGTGCACTTGAATTCGGTGCTTCGTCCGTCTATCATGTTTGGGAATTAAGCTTTCCGAGATCAACATCTACAAGAATCAAATTCTCATATGGCAAGAGTACAAAATGAGTAATCATACAAGCTCACCAGCGCTCTCTGATGTAATGGTGCATAGCTTAACCACAAGTGGGTAGCCAGTTTGCTGAAAGTGTTCAAGCGCATGGTTGTAGCCTCCGCTGTCCTTGTACCGCTTTGGACCACAGAGAATAGTGCCATCCGTCAGGTTCAGCCACAGGTTCTCAACAATACAGCACTTCTCGCACCTCCAGCCCCAACGCGGCACCTTTACACCATTATTCAACTGTGTCAATGTGTCGCTGTATCTGTCGAACATAAGAAACACATAGCCAAGCCATGAAAGTAAAGCAGCATTCAGCAACTGCGTACTGCCATAAAGCAAGAGCAGGAAATATTAGGATAACAAACTCTGCCCTCTATTGTCAAAAAGAATACCACATGTCTTGGGTGAATTGGTGCACACTACACACACTGGCACCATCTGAGGGCTGAATAGACGACAACTGACCAATCGCTACTAGAGCACCTGTATTTCTGAATAGTGCCATAAATTAACCATTGTTGCCTCTTCCTCGTCCATTCTGTTCATTAGCTATGGTATTATCAGCTGTTAGGAGTGGAACGCAGTTCCTCTGGTTGTTTTTGCTGCATGTGACACCTGCCCACTATAAAGGGCTTGAGATGTATGCACTAGTGGCAGCCTTCTGATGTGATTGTGGTGTTTACAGCTTTAGCATCACGAGAGCAATAGTATGAGAAAAACTCTTTTGGGAGGAGGTAAGAGAAGTAAGAGGTTGCTTGTACTAGTAGTTTCATTTTTTTTTTTTCAAGGACTTCAATTGCTCTCACCGACATATCCGCTTCAGGCGCTGTTTGCACAATTTCGCACACCAAGATAGTGCATGAAAAGTAAAAGGACTGATCACAATAATATTTCTGATGAGTTACATACATCATGAAACACTTCTGATAACCTGTGCTGAAAGTTTGAATATGTACAGCGCTGTTTTATTGAAACTGGTAGGAAAGTGGATGGTTCGGTGTTTGCTCTTGGTGTCAGCATATGTTGTCATATAGCAGGCTCAGTCTTTTTCACAATGTTTTAAATCAGGCATATTTTTTTAAGTGGCTGTATAGGTGCTTTTTAAGCAATTATAGACATGGGAATAGTTGATGTTCTCATATCTGACATTCCTGTATAGAGCTCTTGCACAAAGTCAAATTTCTGTAAGCTTGACAAAATTCACTGATGAATTCAAAAGTATATCGTAATTGTTTTGCAGCAATATGCGTTTCATGATCTTGAAGATTTAAGAAATGTAGTGAAACAAAATATTTCAAGGACAGAATTGCTTGGTGCTTGAAGGGGATACGAAGCTCAGCAGTGCCTGCAATTCTCTTTGATAAAGTAATCTTGTGGCATAGACAGAAAGCCGAGATTCTGAGCTGGATGTTTGCCATAGTTTCCCTCTGATGTACTATGATCAGCACCTATTCAAACGTGAACAAGTCTGAAAATTCTCCAATGAGTTGTTTCATTTCTAGGGTTCACCTGCCTTGGTAACAGTGGCTTATTTCACTCAAAAAATATGTTTGGGACAACTACATGTTTAGAAATTGGCTACAAGGCGATTCCACATCACGCTTCCATGTAAATACTATGCATAACAAGTATTTTGATCAGTTCTCAGAAAGAAAGCTTTTTTGAAGAAAAATTCATCCTGGTCAGGGATTTATTTCTTTACATTTCAATTTATGCTGATACAGATTCCATGGTCACATGTACACAAAGTAATGTGCCAAGGGCAAATGCTTACTTTGAGACTGGCTTGGGTGCCTCATTCACTGTTCGAACGAATTCTTCATGGTTATAGTCCTCAGTGTCCAGGTCAGAAGTAAGAACAAGTGCAATGGAAAGTTGAACCTAATGGAACGAAACATATGACAACAAGTTCAGGCTTTCACTCTTCAGCTGACACTTTCTCATTGATGTACCATGTATGAAACAGGAACAAAAGCAATATATCACTTTCACTAGTCTAAGGGACCTCAACTGAAAACTATGTCAGATGAAGCATACCACAATACCAGGGTATGTTGTCAGCAGGGCTTGTTGTATATAAGCTCATTTATCTTGTAAAACTTTTGTTTGAATGGTATTCAATCAAGTATCGTGGCACAGCATACCTTTTCTGGGAGGTCTGAGTCAGGCACAGGAATTTCGTCAAAGTCTGGAAGTATAACAAGCGAACTGTAGTGCTCGTATTCATATTTCTTGCCCTGGTCCGAAGAAGCCTTGTCTTGTCTCTGTGGGCCATAATGTGTCAGGATTAAAAAAGTACAAAACTTCAACAATGTTGCATGCTATGATGCATTAAAATATAGTTTAGTGGTTAGCAATATAAATAAAGTCGAGGATAGACTAAGTGTTCATGTATAACTAAAGCAATATTTCAAGTTGCACCTGTGATGGTAACCAGTTAACTGCACCATTAGTGACGCAGTGATTAATCAGATGCTATCTGTAGTGATAATTTCACGCCACAATAAGTCATTTCTTATTCTTTATCGACTAGCAAGCTAGTGACATTTCTTTATCTTGGGACCATCTTAAAACAACAACATCCTACATTTCTACATGCACCAAGTGCGTACAGAAGCTATACCACCATTAGAAAGTGTTCTTAACATTCGTTATTATTACGTAGTGCATCCACAATTGCAATAGCCTACCAACTCCATTTCAGCATTACATCTCCAGTACTACCTACTGTACTGGTGCTGAATTACGGTATTGGTACAGTAGGCATAGTCGTACAGTGGGAATTTGCGCCAGTAGTGTACCAATACTATGTATACTCATTTTATTATATTCTCATCACTGATCATTGACAAGATCTAATATGTAATACCTGTATTCTCTATCTGCTACAGCCATAAAAATAGCAGATGCCATGAATTGATATTATAACTACTCTTGCAAAACACTTTGATAAAACAGTCAATGAGCTTTCAATTATGCTTATGTTTTCTTCACTGCTTTAATGTGTAGTGAATGCCCTTATTCTTTAATGCCATGAAGCCTTGAGCATCAACAAATAGCAGCTGAATTCAGGTGCAACCTTAATGTGTGTTTTCATATCAAAGAAATCTGTTCATTAAACACAGAAATTTATATTTAGCAATCAAACAATAAGCAATTATAACATCAAAGCTCAAGACATGCTTTGCACATGTCTCAACGATATTGTGACACAAGCGGTTTTCAGCCAGTATACATGCAAAACTAAGTCAACCGACTTCATCTTTGTGCATCAGTGATGATGATGATGGTGATAATAATAATAATAAAGTGAAGCATGAAGTTTATAATGTGCCAAGAATACAGAGGAAGGATGCTAATACATCCTGCCTCTATATGCTTGGAGCATTGAATGATTCCTTGAAGCAGCTTCGTGAGGAAAAGGATTGTCAGCAGATATAGCCTAGTACATATTTAATGAAAGCAGCATATGCGTATTATGAAAATTTTTTTATATGACTGTACACTAGAAAAAAAGGGTTTTACTCGCTTGCAATATTGTGTCTATACTCTCAACAATACCAAAAGCTGGCATCAGGCTGAAAACAGCTAAAATATTACTTCAGGAGTTCATTAGCAGTAAGCAATACCTGCATTCAACAGATATCAGTTTCCATTCATAGTAAGATCATGTACATGCTTATGCAAATACATATTTTTTAGTTTAAAAGTAATACAAACAATGTAAGCAGTGCACACACCTCAACTTTCATGGTCTTCAAATGAAGATAGACAGCATTTCCAGTCTTTGTGTAGTGCCACTTGACATGTTTCTGCCCAAATCCAAGAAATGTGTTAAGGCAAACGTAAAGTCCTCCTTTAGACTTCTGAAATAAAGAAATTATATGGTAGAGAACCACTTCTGTCAAGAGTCACTAAGCATTTGTGCGTTAGATAAGTAGAGTATCATATTTCAGTATAGCTATGAACCTCAATGCGGCAGGACTCGTGACATACTGCCAAACCACTTAGGCACCTCCAGCCACTGCATCCATGAGACAGCAAGCAACACTGCATAATTGTTGTGCATATAAAAGGACACAGGGCAAACAGTGTGAGTGAAACTTTAGACTGCAGAATAATGCTTCAAAATATCCATTGCATCAACTTTATCGAGGACATCATAGCTTGCATAGGTGGTAAAATTAACTGTAATAGATGAAAAACAAATGTATGTCGCTGCTCTCTCTCCTCTTTCCACTTATGCATTCACCATTGCCTTGGAATTGCTCCTCATAGATCACATTGGGGATTAGAATAAGAACAGCGCCAGAGACAGGGACAAATGAAGAAACACACAGAGTGTGGTGTATGTCTAAATTTCTTTGTTTATGCCTGTCTCTCATGTTGTTCCTATTTTAAACATGAACTACCAACATGCCCAAGTCTCTATACCCTTGATAGACACATCAGAGAGTTTTAGAGTGTATGGTATTCCAGTAAATACTAGTGGAATGGGCATTTTACCGGATGAGCAGAGCTACAAACGTGAATGTCTGTAACAGTGCAGGTGGCGCATAACTCAACCCGACAAACATAGAACTAATATTGCAGTATATACATAGGACTAATATTGCAGAAACCAAGTGTATTTTACTTCGCTGCTGGTATAAATTTTCGGCAGCAACATGATTACATCACTGCCAAAAATTTACAGAGCAGCGAGGTAGATTACACTATGTTACTGCAATATTAGCTGTGGGTGTGTCTGGTCGAGCTCTGCGCCACCAAGTGGCTGCACTGTGCATGCTGTCATGTTTGCGCCTCCGCTCATCTGGTAAAGTGCCCAGTCGCCTGCATTTACTGGAATACCAGACAAGCTAAAGCTCCGGTAAAGTGTGCAGTCCGCTTGTGTTTACTGGAATACCAGACAAGCTAAAACTGCTTGAAAAGGCCAAATGCTCATTTATCATGCTATTTTGAGCGAAGTGTAAATGACCCCACTGCTATTCAACATGGGTGCTATTGAGGCTCTGCACACTGCTGAAGCTTTAGAATCAGCTGTCTAGCATGTACTTCGGCAGCTCGCGCTTTTACAGCGAAGCTGTATACCTCTACCATTCAATGCATTTGTCGTGTCCGTGGGCAAAAAACTCAACCAATCACAGTGGGAGGCGCGTGCCGCTGGGTTTCTTGCAGCGCCACCAGACGGCGCCCGCCTCAGCGGCGGCGCCGGCCGTGCGGGGATAGAAAAAAAGAGAACAAGAAAGCTCACCTTCGCGCATAGCATTCGCCGCAGCGTTTACGGGGAAAGATTATGGTTGCATAAGCTACAGTTGCCGGGGGGCGGCAACTGTAGCATGCGAAGTAGAGCGTGACGTAAACTGCACTTTCGTATGTAAAAGAAGAACCCACCTAGCAACTGATTTCATTTGTGTTATTATAGCGTACGTAATCTAAACCGTGGATAGCGCTATGGAAAGGCCACATATAGGACTCCCGAAGAGCAGCGTGAACACAATAAGCGGCGACGGGAACAGCAACGGCGTAGTGCTCAGGCTCGGCAGGAACAAGTTCAAGGCTGCGTCAGATATGGTTTATCGGATGAAGTGATACCACAGCTTCACAAGCCAACCAGCAGCGTGGATTGTAACCCATTATGCATACAAGTGCATATGTCACAGCGGTATTCAACCATGTCCGATTTTCAAAAGCTTTGGCAGTTATATACGGGCGTAGCGGCACCCAGATATATCGCATACTGAAATTACAATACCCATAATCGATTGATTGGCTCAATGTAGCAGCCGTGTCCCAAGCCCCGAGTAAAATACGCACGTAGGCAAAGTTCCGACTGGTGTTGCAGAAGTCGTGGAGCGCGGTAGCTGAACTTGGCTTCACAAATTAGCGGCTGGATGTAACTATACCTATTCGATCGTGTTTATTTTTTTTTCTAGTTGTAACAACGTGTCATTATTTCGCATTATTGGCGGCGCCTCCAGGACACCAAAGCGGCAACGGGGACCTCACTGGAACCCGGACTGGTACGTCGGTTCTGCGCGTGCCAGGGGTGAATAAGATCGGCTTTCCGCGATAGCGGACAGCCAATTTTTTATGCGAATGCCCCCTGGCAGCACGCTTCGGCCTCCGCGGCCCCAACCCAGGGGCCGCTCGGCTTCCACCTTTGATTCCCCCGCTACCCCTTGGGTTACACATGTGCCCTCTTGGAGCAGTACCTGTAAAAAATCTATTCTGATGTCGCAACGAGAATTTTCGCAACAAGAAAAGCGGCCCGCTACTTATACGCCACCAGCCAGAACCTTGCCCGCGCGTACAGCCAGCGCCTCAGATTTTTTTTTTTGCTAGGTGGCTTTGATACAGCTGCGCGGACGAAACTTAATCGAGAACTTACCGGTGTGTCGAATGAAAAGACGCACTCATCCCTATAAATCCTCTCCGAATAGCCAGGAGTTCTGATTCTATCAACATGGGCTGCGAGCTTCTCGTAGAAATCGGCCATGGTGTTCGAAATGATCACCTGACAGAATGACGACTGGTCTAGCTGGCTTCGCACGTGCTCATATGCACGTGGACACGTTTCCCGCGTGGCGCGCCGCAAACTTTTACCTTTTTTTCATCAGTGTTCCGACCGTGGGCGGAATGCTGGCTCCCTGTGATGACTGCATAGGAAGCCGTCGTCTCTCCAGGGCCAGATGGCACGCCGCGTGCATGATGCAATGTGGGCTTAGTCCCAGCAAGAACGAAAGTTTACCATTGCTAAAACACGTCACACAGGATATCGTTCATGGACCATTCTAGTACCTAAAACTGTATTGCGAGGCACGAAGAACAAGAAAACGAAATGTGCTATATTTAAAAGCCAACAACAGCACCATCCGAGTCGTCGTCGTTTTTGTGGAGGTAGCCATGGGCTTGCTGCACAGAATTACATGGTAGCAATGCGAGAATTTTTACATATGATTATCTGAAGGCAGAAAATTGCATCTGACTGAGCCACTGTAAAACCCAGCATGTTGTTGTCAGCATGACCTTGAACTCGTGTTTACGAAGGCATTTTAATGCAACTGTGAGTGTTCTAGTTACCTTGTAATCATAGTCGTGCAATAAGGTCCTTTCTGCCACCTGAACGATAAATATTTTAAAACAAAGATGTTAACGTTATTTCTTGTCTATTGCTTAGAATTTAAGAATTGCTGTTATTAGGGCAATGATACTATCGACAGTGTGTGGCATTGTAACAGTCATGTCAGTGAGCCATTTTCAGCCCCCACTGAATTGCCCTTTCCTTACACTATCAATGTGCAAGCCATCAACAAATCAATGTGTAGGCATTGAAGCTAAATGGTGACAGAGAAACGACAGTGCAATAATAGTGCTTTAATCTTGAAATGTGTATAAGCATTCTCCAGCAGGAGGTAGCAATATAGCCAGAATTGTTTCTTTCGGGGAGGCGCTACTATGTGTGCAAAACTAGAGTTACTGTATATGCTACCACAGGTAGCATATACAGTAACTCTATGCAAAACTTGAGAAAGTAGCAGTTAGTAAGGCAAAAACTATAGACCCACTACTACCTAAGGGACTCTTCAGCATAGTTATCTCAAAAACTCGTTACTCCCAGCCAACTGCAAGTCTCTCATAATGCTTTCACATTAAGATCATAGCTTCTGGTCGTATTTAACTGTATTGCTGGCATCAGAGCAGATAACTTCCGTCAATGTCCAAATGTGCAGTTATTCAGATATGACAAAACTATTCAGTGTCATCGATTTCTGTTTTTGCTTTCCGTGTCGAACAGCAGAACTAGAGTCCGCACTATACTAATTGCTACTATACTATACTACTATACTTAAAGGTGGACTGCGAGAGATGTGCACTATATACTCCAACGAAAAGGAATACATAAGGTTTTATGAGAGGCTACCAGAGGTTAAATGACAATTAAGTGGTTCGCAACATTGTTAGAATGCAGTGCCTGCTATAAAATTGTCTCATTGCTTATACAGCTCCAGCTAAAAATTTAACAAATCATGTCTAACTTTTAATATTAAATTTTTATTGCGACAGCAATTATATGGACACCAGGCGCATATTCTGCCATATCACGCGCTTATCATCGCGGTAGGGTCTAATCGAGGCTACGGGAGCTGCCACACTACGCGCCTATCATCGAGGCGACGAGAGTTCCCACTTCTCCGCGACGAATCAAGAATTCGACACGGGAGGGGACTTCAAGAAGCATCCAGCCATCTCCGCGACGAATCAAGAATCAGGAGTCGCTTCCAGCCGCCCAGTCGGTCTGTTGCGCTCTTACAGCTACATGTATGCTATAATCCACAATCTGTAAATATTGTACAAAGTGTTTCGTTTCTTCTTCGTCTGCGGAAAGAGTCCGTCTTGCGTCCTCCACCCCGAAGTCAAAAGCTTTGGCACTTGTATGCGGGTGTAGCGGCACCCAGCTATATCGCATACTGAAACGACAATACCCATAATCGATTGATAAGTGACCGTGTCCCAAGCCCCTAGTAGCATAGGTGCATAGGCAAAGTTCTGACTGGTGTTGCAGAAGCGGCTTGTCAGAACACCAGTCAAAAGTTCTGAATGGTGTTGCATTTCCCATCTGCCGTCGGCGTCGCCGCGAGGTTCCGTATAAAGTCCAAGGGCGATAAAATCCTCGCCGCACGCCGTATGCTGTGCGTGCCAGTGAAAGCGTGCCAGGGTCGGCGATCGCGCACTCAACGGACGGAAGCGGTAGAATCGCTCTAGCAAGCGGGGAGGAAGCGTGCCGCTTTCCGACGTACGCAAGGCTTCGTGGGGAGGGTAAGGAGGGAGAGGGCGCGTTCTACGCCGGCCGGCCGGCGGTCCGCTGTATCATGAAAGCCATCTGCGACGGGCATAGAGTGCGCGCTGCACTGTTTTCGCGACTTCGTTCTCGTTTATGCGAGCGGCTGCACGAAGGTCAATTCGCTCGCTGCTGCTGCCGCGTTTCCTCACTGCAGCGTTTTGACAGCGAGTTTTCGCGGTCATCGAGTGAAATGTGTTCATGTTTGCTTGGGGGCGCGCGATACCACGCGTGTTAATTTATTTAGTATGCCCATGTTTACAATTTTATATGGCCGATAAAACTACCATCCTTACTTCATACAGCCAGCTGTCCACTGATTTGCTATCGCAATCGCTTTTAAGGCGAAACTGATACTTTTTTCTCGAATACTTATCACTTCTGAACGTCCATCACACTTCTATTTACCACAACCATAGATCTGAGGTGCACTTTATTATGTGCACTGCCGAAGACTTTCGTTCCTTTTATTCAACCATTTGCAAGACGACACTAGATCACAACAATGCGAGCCCAAACATAAGGGACAACTGCATCACTAGTTGAATTTTGAGGCTAATAATACAACAGTAGGGAGTATTAGAAACAGCGCACCTAAATATCTTCGTTTACCCAAAGCCTCACGCCCAACTTGCGTTTTTTGTGCACCCGGAGGTTTGCGTGAAGACTGAAGATCTATGAATATCCGAAGACCTCTCACCAAGACCCTGGTTCACAGATGCAAGCATTTTATGGCATAACTGTTGGCTGATGATTGTGTTTTATGGTTCCACTAACATTGCCTTCTGGGGGAAGAAGGGTTTTTTGCTAAGTAGTAGTACTGCCGTATTTACTCGCATAATGAACGCACTCGCGTAATGAACGCGGCCCCCAATTTTCCAATCAGGAAGTGTTTTTTTCTTCTTTTTCTCGCATAATGATCGCACCCTGAACTTGCTGCCGCGAAGTAGGAGACACACGGTACGATTCGGCGTCTGATATGGCGTTCGGCGGATGCTATTGTGTCCGACGCCGAAATGTACCGTGCATCCTACTTTTATTGCGATAGCAATTATGTGGACGTTCCAGGTGCATTTTTGCCGTCGTCGTCGCCGTGCGCCGCATGGTGCAGGTGCGAGTGAAAGCGCGCCAGGGAAGCCGACGATCGCGGCTTAAAGTCCCTCAATAATTATTGAGGGACCTTAGCGATTCAATCTCGCGCGCCGTCTTTCGTCGCGCAAAAGACCCAGGGTTGGGTGGTGGGGAGAGGACGGAAGGCCCGACGACGGCGTTGTACTCTAGCAGCAACTGTGTACAACATAACCGCGCCCGAGGGGCGCCGACGATCGCGGCTCGTTCTGCGTCTCAATCTCCCTGGTACAAGGGAGGAAAGCGGGAAGAAAACACGCCGTCTTCCGTCGCGCGCATGGCGCCGGGGAAGTGCGCGGCATTTTTCTCCGGCAGCAACTGCGCATTGCGCGGCCGCAGCGCGCCTCATCTTCAAAACGATCTGCATCGGGGGCTGAGTCGATGGCGGCTCATATCTATGTGCGTGCTGCGTTCTCGCCGCTCAGTTTGCGTGGAAACGAATGTCTGTAAGTTTATACGGCCGATAAAACTACTATCCTTACTTCGTGTAGCTGTCTACACATTTGCTATCGCAATCGATGGTTCGCATTTTGGGCGAAACTGACTTTTTTAGAGGTGATGAATGCACCCCCGAACTTGGCGCATATATTTCAGGAAAAAAAGTGCGTTCATTATGCGAATTAATACGGTAGTAGAAAAATGATATGATGATGCAGTATTTGGGTTTTGCCTGAAAATGAAGTGTCCTATCTACTACCATGCAGTGATCAAATGCCATAACTTCAAAATGCAGTTTCGTAGAACAGAGATGTGCTTGCCAGCTTTATTTATTGCACATTACAAATCAGCTTGAACAAGAATAAAGTTCCTTGAATCATTTCCGTGCATGCACAGCAAAATACCTACAACAACCAGTCATTCTCCAACAACTGATGCATGCTTTAAAAAAAAAAATGCAATAGGCCTACGAAACACAGATGGCAACAAAGGCAATAGAACTCTTCTTGGCATGCTTAAACAAGAGATGTAGAGTGAAAAATCACAGCCATCCAGTGCAAATAAACTACATAATGCTGGCGTCTGACATAAGTAACTTGCATGCAATATGGGGAAACAAGAAACTTCGAACTTCATTATGAAAGCTGTGTTAATAATGCATTAGATTTGCATACTAATTTTTACAGCAAATTGATGTATTTGTTGCAATCCATTCATAGCCTGACTTCAATAATTCAAACTATATTAACGATAAAATTGTGCAAGGCAAAAAACAAACAGAAGGTGATTTCAAATTGAACATCATGCATGCTTGTCAACATTTCCTTCCCAAAGAAATTCGAAAAGGTTCTTTCGTCAGGGCCAACGGAAGACAAAAGACCAGTGCCAAATGATGTCTCCATACTCTACTGATCATATTGGAGGTATTGTTGTGAGAAGGTCTCCAGTTCGCTCATCAAATAACCAGCCTTGTTCCTGCAATGACAGGAATAACAATCATTTACTCTCGTGTTGTGAAATGGTGTCGTGAAATTTCACAAACAAATTAAAGCATTCTGGTTCCGATGCCTGGCCATACGCTTGTCAATTCAAGAACCATGCGATCTGCTTAATATATACTTCCCAAATATAATGTAAGCATGAGTATAACTATGCAGCGAGGCTAGCCTCTCTTAGGTTTGAAAAACACATTATGTATATTACTACACTGACCTGGCACTGCTACTGCAGCTGTACACAAGGGAATACATAAATTTTTTTTATATTGTCAAATCATTATCTATAACTTGTTCGTTCACTCTGCTATTCACCGCATTTGCTTAGTTCTTCAGCTACAATCTAGCTAAATGGAGGGCAAGTTCTTGTCAAATTCATTTGGGTGCTGCAGGTCAAATGCATGGAACCACTTTTGATTTTTGGTATGTGGGGAAGCTCGCTTGCTGAACACTGCATAGGGCTTAAAGTTGGCAAGAATAATAGCATTCTCCTTGGTGCATGATTCGGTATATAGCATGTATGGTACTGGTCATAGAAATAAGATAGTAATTTGGTGCCCTCATGAGGCAGTGGCAGTGTACATAGAACACATTAAAATGTGCTGTTTCTTCAGCGAATCATCTGAACTTGCATGCTCAGAAGAATTATGCAGAAACAACACTCACAAGCACGGTAGACAGTTGACAAATTGAATGCCACAGTGGCAAACCAAATAGTGAGAATTTACATGGCTTGCCACAATATCTCAGAAGCTATGGCATTGAACTGCTAAGCTCGAAGCTGTGGGTTCAATCCCTGGCCCTAGCAGCTGCATTCCTCTGGGGACGGAATGCAAAAACATTTGTTTACTGTGCATTGGGTGCACATGAAAGAAGCAAAAGTAGTCAAAATTAGACTGAAGTCCCGCACTACGGCGGGCCTCATAACCAGATTGTGGTTTTGGCAGGTAAAACCCCAGAGTCGATTTATTTAAATAAATTACATAAACATATAGAGGAAGCATTTCAAATGCATGGTCCACTGTTCTCCTGCTCTTCTCCTGAGTACTCACATGCTCTCTTGAGTAGTTAACATGCCTATCGTAACTCCTCAACAGGCCTTGCAGCAATGTGAGGCCTGTAGTAAATCATGTAGTATACTCTGTATGCCACCCTATACACGACATGAATGCGACACCATTGACATAAAGCTTAAGGCACAATTTTCACAGAATCAAGCGAATTACTATTCTGTTGCCTGTGACATGTACTATCTCTGTTAGTAACATCTTGCACATATGTTTCGAGTCTGAACACTGAGGTTAGAGTTCTGCGAACTTAACAGAAGTATGCATGTTTGATGCTGCAGTAGGACTGTGTGCCTTAGCAGTTAATTTCACTATACTCTGTTTTATACATAAGAGGCAATGCTGCAGAATCTACGCAAGTACCGCAGCCATAGAGGTCTTATTTCACGCATTTTGCAGTGCGGTTGTTTTTGATCTGCAAAATTTTTATAATGTAACTAATTCACATACTACAACTGCTGCTTGAGGATGCAAGTCTATGTTCAATCACATGTTAGTTATGCCCATCTGTGCTTCTAGTAGGCAACATACTATGTTTTGGTTGCGGTGCAAGTGATGCGCTGTGGTTGCTGGTGGCAGAAACATGTTACTCCACTCGTACGGTGCTAAAAATATTTAGATGCCTGATGCCTTTCATGTAATAAATAGCCATGTTTTGTGACATAGAAGTATGAGACGCAATTTTACTTTGAATTACATGGCAGGTACCTAATATTTTTTATTAATATGCGAGGCACTACTTTTCGGTTGCTGATACAAACAGTGAGAGAAGTCTCTTTAGCTTTTGTAGCGTTGCCTGCTATGTATGAAACAAAGTACAGTAGACTTCTGATAATTAAATTTTTCACTTAATTTGATTCCAGCCAAAGGTACCAGCCAGCGCCCATGCACTTATATAGGCTCAAGCTTGCGTTATTCCGATCCTAAAATTGCCTTTTGCTGCATAATTAGAACTTCACCTGTCAGCATGCATGCACCTCACCCCTATGGTGACTTCAATAGTGACCGCTTTAGTGGCAGCGTCTGTCTCGGCGGAGCTTCGGGGTCAATGAACGTGTTGAGCACACATCATTTCTTGTCAAAGACACTTATATTCAGCCCACCCTACAAAGATTTTCAAGCAATAACCGCAGCTCACAATTGGTTTATTATGGTATTTGCCCAATTATAATGCACACTGTTTTCTTGAAAGAAAATTGGGCTGAAAATTGCCTGCGCAGTGCAGTTGGACACAAAACCACCGTCACACCGTTTGTATGCATTGCCGCATAACACATCTGTACTGCGGCAAAGCTGACTTAAAAGAAAAAGAAAAGAGGTGCGGCGAAGTTAGCTTCAGGAAACCGGCTGCCAACTTTTCTTGCTGAAAAAGTCAGGTGCGCGTTAGGTTTCCACTTCGTTTAGCAGCTTTAATGTCAGTTCTACGTTAGTTTACTACGTTAGACACAGAGAAAGTGGGCGCACGTTTGGTTTAGGGGAGTGTTAGAATCGGGCAAACTCTGCCAAATGATTCAGCAGTGAGTTCTTGCATTTTTTCTGCATGTTATTAAATTCGACTCACCAGATAATTAGATCAATTTCGTTGGTCCCGCCATTATCGGAAGTAGAATTAACTCTAGAATTAACGGAAGTCGACTGCACAGAGTACAATTAAAACAAAGCATTTCTGGTGACAACTCTAGTGCTTTTGACAGCAATACAGCTCACACTCGTTATGACAGACCCACACATAACACACCTTCTGATATAACAGACCATACTTATCACTTAGTCTGGTCTGCCTATATTATTTCTCAACAAATTCTGTTTTGAACAAATTCAGATATGACTGATATTGCTAACAGCATACAAAACATGGGGCAAACTTTGTCTAGATGAAGCACATGCAGTAGTGATGTGTGCGTTGCATTGAATGCAACTTTTCCCGGTCCCTTGTGGAAAGTGCAGAAACACATTCATCTAAATAAGTGAACAAACCAGCAGGAAGCCTTGCACATCAGTACGCCATGCAACGCCCTGCTGGCTAACAGTGACTTTTCGAGATGACCACACAAGTGGCCCACCACCACTCACTGATGTCGGGCTTGGTGCCGAGCCAATGCCGAGGGTTCCACTAGGCCTAGTGTGGCCTGACCCGCTTTGTTTGAAATTCGTAGTGGACAACACTTCAAACACAACTGCCGACGAGTGCAAAATGCATCGTTTTGGGAGCACTTTACCTTCTCATTGTATCAATTTGCACAGAAGAGCAGATAACCTGCTAGTTGCAGCTTCTACAATGCAAAGCGTGTGATGCAGACGAGCTATCTCGCAGTGCAGCAGCAAAATGGTTTACTTTATTCTATTGACTATTATCATGTGCTAGAAACAAATTGTAGCTGATTTTTGTGCCGGCAATGGTGGCGCCGCACTCAGGCGGGCCGGTCATATGGGTAGCTGGCCGCAATGGCAGAAATGTTGCTCAAAACTTTTTTCACCAATAGGAATATCCCTTGTGTGGGGAGACTGCCAATTGTCGACTGCTACGTCTGGAAAAAAGCAATGCGCTGGACGCTGGTGTGTTTGTACAATCACCGTAAATCTGTTGTTTCACCAGCTCACCCTTATAACTCGTGATTTTTTCATTACTTTTGCAATCACCTCTGGGTTGGAATAACCAATCGACAGCGACTTCTGAGAAGTTCAATTCTTTCGTAACATACTGTAACCCTAATTTTGGAAAAACAATTTGAACATTATAAACCTTTCTTATTGGATTATTACGGTCTGTTGTAATGAGTATTGGCTGTGTACTTCATAACAGAAGGTGGACTAACAATATTTGTACAGTCACCTAGAAAAGCTTACAGGACATAGGACGTGCAGAAAAGCTGAATTCCTCAGTGCTGGACTCATAGCCTCAAATTCAATGTTTTAGCATGTAGTAGCCATTCCAACCTACTATAAATCAATTAATTTAGAAGCACCACACCTCAATAGAGCAGAAATTCACATTTGACATGAGACCCATGTACCACAAAATTTTGTGGACGACTGTACATTGAAAGTAGGAGGCATTCTTGAACTTTCACTGAATCAAGCTGTTGACAGTACCTCAATGTTCTGGCATTGGTTGTGGCCTCCTCCATCTTGGCGATCTCCTTGTCCAGCTTCTTGATGTCTGCATCCATATCATTCACCACTTCGTCCACCACATGTCCCAGGCGAGCAAATGTGCTTGACAGTTCCCTGCAAATGCAAGGCAGATTTAGCAGTATATAGTATCTACTACATGCCTGCGACAGATTTGTAGTCAAGCTCAGACAGCATTGCGTCAAGGCTTGCGCATGGCTTGAAGCTACATGACTTTTACAGAAAGAGTACAGCACGTCTTCTGCAGATATGTGCTTATTATGATGTGTGTTCACACTCCACTCCACTATAGTGCAAGCTTCTCTGCAGCAGGAAAGTTTTCATTGCTGCTTCACTTGTGTAGCTATGCTTGCCTTTGCTATCACAGTATGTACTGCAGCAGTTTTTTTATTGGTTTTTTATAATATACTGCTCAATTTGTCTTCATAAGAACTTGCCACTCAAACATGACATGCAATAATTGTAAGGGGAACATCGAAGTACAGTGACAGTGCCAAAAAGGCTACGAAGCACAGTTCTATTTACAGTCGACTCCGCTTATAACTACACCGGTTTTAACAATAATTGGATATAAATGAGCAGCCACAGCACAGAGAACTTTTGGATGTGTTGTGTGGCACAATAAGCCACTTACTACAGTGTTATGCAGTGTTATTGGTTATAACAATTAAATCTGGCGACGGGGAGTCTGCAGCAAAAGGACGGAGGGTGCCGTAGCTGCTCGTTGTTACATTCAGTATTGCTACAACTGGTTATGTTATAAGTGAGTTCGACAACTGTATTCTGTCTATTAAAATGTCTTGATGTCTGTCCCCTCTCTGTTTTTTTCATGTCACCCAGTTATAACGAATTATCGGCTTACCAATGGAATTTTCTTGGCACTTGAACAATGTTGTAGTTAGGTTCAGCTGTATTCCAATGTCCTCAAAAGCATACAGAAGCAAGCAATGAGATCTGCAATCTTTTTGTCGTCATCTGCAAAAGTTGCTCTTTTACAGCAACGGCTAAAGTTACTTTGTGTAGCTTCTGAGGAATCTATTGCAGGCATCCCCACCATGTCTCCTTCGCAGAGCTTGCTGGACAAGAAAGCTGTCGCCACCCATAATCTGATTTTCATGGTTGATCTATGATGTGCAAGCCCTCCTGCCGTTGCTGTTGCCATCTGTGCTGTCATCGTCACTGGCCCCGCTATTGCTGTTTCAAGCAGCATTTGAAGCTTTCATAAAAGTGACCCCCCCAAAATATCTTCCCCTTATCCTCAATGCTAGAGCAAAAATTCTGGCAGAACCCATTTACAATAATTGTCTAAGTTATGCAAGAGCATTCACACAGCACACATGCTTTATTCAACTCCCATTACAGCCACCTGAGTGGAGCATGGTGCAACTGAGTGGTCCATCTATTTGGCTTCATCGCCTTTGTAGCCAAATGCACTGCAGATCTTTGGAGATTTTATGATCCTCTATACGCGAGCCGTGCATGCATGTTGATACTTTGACAGCTCAATGGCGGCGGTGCTCTTTCGCATGTACTCCATGCCCATTCTCAACTGTTGGTGTAGCGTGCTTGCTTACCATGCTGTAGGCCCAGGTTCGATTCCTCATTGGGGCTAGCTTTTTCTTAATTATTTTTATGCAGTCATTGTATCGAGGCAAGATAGGCAGACCAATGTCGGGTAGGGTAGCCAAGGAAATGCTCTTGCATTTAAAAATAAAATGCTGAGCCCATAAGTGTTTCTTACAATTACCTAAAGGCAATACAGACACCTGGTGCTGCTGTATGCACAGGAATACCAGGAAGTGGGCACTTCAGATTTGAATCTTTCTCAGAGAGCCAGGAGACCTCGACGATGCATCTGGCGAACAGCATTTCGCCTGTCACAATGGGTCCTTACTAAAACAGCATGCAAGATGCTGTTTTCTTACATACTTTCATGTGATGAGACAATTTATCAAAATCTGAGGACTCATGCTTGGTTGTAGTTATATCAAACGTGATCAGTACTGCCGGACTGTGTGTCACTTTCAATCGTGAGTTTCTGCTTCACTTGTTGCACTTCATGCAAGTACACACTATGGGCAAACCAATATTTTTTAAATTAATATTTTTTCTAAGAAAGCTTCGTGCCGTCATGACCATTTTTTAGGCCAAGCACATCCATGCTGTCACAGTGCCCATTAGGAAGCTCACATTGACAATGGTGCCAAATTTCCCTTCAGGTAATGTTGAAAGCAGCTCTATGGCTAAAGCCATTGGGGAGGCACTATGGTCGTGCCTTTTCATCATACTTACTGCTGCACTTGATGAGAGCAGTTGGCACTGGTGAGGTCAACGATTAGGCGCAACTTTCGCGTGGCATGCTGCACATACTGGCGCTTGAAGCAACGTTCCTTTGACCGATTGGTCCATGTGAGCCGCTCAAAAAGGTAGAGTGCCCCATACGTCCCCAACGCCACTGCGATCACCTTCCACCCAATGGCACGAACCATCTGCAAAAACAAACCACATGATGTCACATACAGACGCGAGCGAGTCTGGAGACCACTGGTGCCGCAAAATTTTTTTTATGTGGAAGCATTATATGGCTCATGAGGTGGGACATTTGGTGTTTTCAGCATTGGCATGACCATGATGATCCAAAAAGTAGTGAGCCAACTGAGGCAGTTGATTATGTCAATTAAGGCAACATTAATTGACAGGTTCAATTAAACTAGAGTTCATTGTAGCACTCAAACCCACACCCTTTGGTGTTAAGGTAAAGCTAATTAAGGCATAATTAATTAAGGTAGAGTTAATTAAAGGGCCTCTCACCAGGTCTGGCCATTTTCAGCTAACAAGCGCAGAGCATACATTGCGTGATAACGATCATGTCTGCAAATTATTACATCACTACACGCAGCGGAAAGATTTGAAATTTCAAACTGAATGCCGTTTTTTCTTCTCCTCACGGCCGCCACACTCCAAGCTGGAGGATGACGCACTCGTGTGCCTGCGCTACGTACGGGTGTCCGCAATGTGACGTCGCTCGTGGTGACACGTGACTTCAAGAATTAAGACAACATCGGTTATATGTGCGATCTGTTGCTTGAATTAACAAATTGAAATTTGGAGAAATAATAAAACACACAAATGGAATGTCTGCGTGTTTTTTGTTTTACTTCACACCAAAGCAAGAGAGATGTGCTTTCGTGTCGTCTGCTTGTTTCCATGGTTGTGGGGTCACGTGTGCAGGTACCGAAACTATGCCATTTTCTACGGTGTTTCAGCGCATGATCATGCACTGCGGTCCGCTTGTTGTGCCACAGTATTCGTGTAGCAGTGAATTATACCGCTAGTCATGTTTCCTTGTGCACAGTGTGCAAAATTGTGTGCTGTGCGAATGAGACAACAGCTCGCGCGCAACGCTGTTAGCGAAAGTGCGCAGCGCCGAAAAAAACAAAACAAAAAAACACGTGAGGAGAAAAAAAAAATTAAGGCAGAGCTTGTGGCATATGTGCCATGTGATCCTTGAGGTCCGGTGTGGGAGAACGCAGGAAAGGAATTTCACTTGCAGAGGCTGGACGGGGCAAGCGAAAAGAGTGTCTTGTTTGGCAGTGGAGCCCGCCTGCCGAAATCATGGGTTCGTGGCACCGAAATATTTCTATCTCAGCTATTAATGAGCCGATTTGAAAAAATTTTTGTGGCAGAACGCTCCTTAGAGGACACATAACAACTTCCAGCATATAACCAAAATTTGCTATGGGCCCTGGTGAAGGGCCCTTTAAGGCACTCAAACCCACAGTTCAGTGTATAAGCGCGACTGAACGAGGATGTAGAAAGAAACAGATACACAGACAAAGGAAGCGCTGTGTCTGTGCATCTGTTTCTTTCTACGTCCTCGTTCAGTCGCGCTTATACACTCTATCATGGATTCTAACCAACTAGCCCGACAAGGTGTTTTAATAAAACCCAAAATGTTTGTTGGGATTGATGGAGTCAAACCCTCAACCTTTGGTGTTAATTAGGGCGCAGTTAAATTAAGATGACTGAAAGAGATTAGGCAGCACGTGGTGGTCGCAATGCTTTCGCTCACATCCATGTAGGGACAACTAAGTGCACCTTGAATTTTATTTTCTTTGCAGCCTAGGCATGCCGGTTGAAATGAAGTGGTAGAGCTTACATGCACTTACTCAACTGAAGTACTAATTAATGCTTTGAGACAGTTCCACGTTGCACAAGTATGTTAGAATAACTGTACATTTTTGTTGATTCTGTGGTCTCTAGCTCCTGACTGTGTCCTTCCAGCAACAGGTCCCTGCAGCCTCACATGGGATATGGAGGAAATACAAGGATGGCAAAACGGGCAAGTTGGAACTCACCTATGACAGCAGTGTACAGGAGATGATGATACAGAAAGAGAAAAATGGGCAAGCGCTGTCTGACATTTGAAACTTTATTGGAAACAAAATTGGACATATGTAGTATGAACAACCGAGAAGATGCCAGGTTTTGTTTCCAATAAATTATCAGTTGTCACACAGTGCATGGCATTTTTTTCTCTGTGTAGTGATTTCTTGGGTGCTACTATCTTGGCTATGGCAGATGCTATAGTGGAAGGCTCCAAAATATTTTTGACAACCTGGTGTTCTCAGACCTAAGTACATGGCTATTCTTGCATTATGCGCTTATTAGAATGCAGTTGTGGCACCTGCGAATCAAACCCGTGACCTTGTGCTCAGCAGTGGAACAATATAGTGCTTGCATATACAAAGCCTCTGGGCCCTACTGACAGTCACGGAAAGAGAAATATTGTGATTCCGTAAATTGCACCCTGTAAGAGAATTTAAAGCAGACAATACAAACGAGTCATGCAGTTTGTTACTCTAATTATGAGAGTTTTGAGAAAGCATCAGGGACAAAATATTGGTGTAACCTAAAGCAAAATGTCAAATACAGCAAGTTCATACGCTAGAAATGTTGCATTCGCCGCAATTTACAGAGGTGCAATATGTTTATGTTGTGGAGTTGTATTAACTGTGAGCTAGAACCTAATTCTTGGAAAAATGACAATATTCAATATCTCACAATAAAGTGCCTTTATGCCTAAATGAAATGCTACATAATTCAAGATTCCTAGAATCTGACATTCTTCTTCAAGTGCAACAAAAGACCTCGAAACAGGTCCAGCAGTTGCAAGATGAAAGCATTTCTATATGTGCACCACATGTGAGAAAATTCAGAGCCAAGACCAAGCCTACGTTCCACCTCTTGACTCTTCAGAGCATGCTGGCTGCCACAAGCATAGCCACAATTTCATATCTTTTTTGCTCTGCCGTACAGTAGCCTGCCTTTTTTTGACAATCCGTTCTATTTGTCAACTTTTATTGTTCCTACTTTCAAACAAGCAATGACTCTATAGTTATGCCCTGACATTTGCGGTAATGACATTTTAGGCCACCTCAAAAACTGCTGCAGAGCTTCTTGCACACATGAATGTCCAGTTGCTGTGTAGGATGCTCGAAGAAGGAAAGAAGACAATCGCCAACAGCTGCATGCATGTGCACAAATCACAATGATGGCTCTCCGTTGAATAAAACAAAACGTATAGTTCCCTAAGGAGTTCGGACAGAAGCATTCCAGTATGGTAGCTACATGTGGCGATTGGCACAAATATCCTTAGTTCGAACCAAACAATTGTTATGCTTATTATTCAATGGTGCTTGGGAGATTTTTATGTTTCTCCTATAATATATTCAGTTTCCTCGCAGATGTGAACAAACATATGTGCACGGAAGAATCAAATGAGAACTGAAGGACACACAAGACACGAACACTTACACATCCTCCTACTGTTAGCACGCCAAGAGCAGTCTGGGGTGTCGGGGAGACCACAGCCAACTTGTGCACTATGCCCAGATAGTCTGGAGGAGCTGCCGGGAACACTTTGATCTCGTTGCTCGGGGTCTGTGGTGTGCTCAGCTGTGGCCTTGGAATCTGCACATCCAAGGCTGCCATGACGCCGTGCTCCTCATGTAACAGAAGGTATAATTTTCTTTTACCCTTCCTTCACCAGGACCGGATGTTCCAATCGATTTGTTGGGTTTAGTGTCTCAAAGTAACTCTGGGGCTATGGGAGACAGTGTAGTGAAGGGCTCCTAATTAATTTTGACCGTCTTAAAGAAATGAAATTAGATGCTGCATTTTACATGCCAGCCCCATGGTATGATTATATGGGCCAGTTTCTTCCGTTCCCTCCTCAAGTCTAGGCTAATTCGAGTTCTTACCATCCTATGGTCACTGCAGCGCACCTTGCCGAGCACGTCCACATCTTCTATGATGCCAGGGTTAGCGCAGACTATAAAGTCTATTTCATTTCTAGTCTCGCCATTCAGGCTCTTCCACATCCACTTTCGGCTATCCCGCTTGCGGAAGAAGGTATTCATTATCCACATATTATTCTGTTCTGCAAACTTTCCTAATAACTCTCCCCTGCTATTCCTAGAGCCTGTGCCATACTCCCCCACTGACTTGTCTCCGGCCTGCTTCTTGCCCACCCTGGCATTGAAGTCGCTCATCAGTATAGTGCATATTGTTTTGACTTTACCCATTGCCGATTACACGTCTTCATAGAAGCTTTCGACTTCCTGGTCATCATGACTGGATGTAGGGGCATAGACCTGTACGACCTTCAATTTGTACCTCTTATTAAGTTTCACAACGATACCTGCCACCCTCTCGTTAATGCTATAGAATTCCTGTATGTTACCAGCTATATCCTTATTAATCAGGAATCCGACTCCTAGTTCTCGTCTCTCTGCTAAGCCCCGGTAGCACAGGATGTGCCCGCTTTTTAGCACTGTATATGCTTCTTTTGTCCTCCTAACTTCACTGAGATCTATTATATCCTATTTACTGCCCTCTAATTCCTCTAATAGCACTGCTAGACTTGCCTTACTGGATAACATTCTAGCGTTAAACATTGCCAGGTTCAGATTCCAATGGCAGCCTGTCCGGACCCAGGTATTCTTAGCACCCTCTGCTGCATCACAGGTCTGACCGCCGCCGTGGTCAGTTGCTTCGCAGCCGCTGGGGACTGAGGGCCGGGGTTTGATTGCTGTATTCATACAGGAGGTTGTGGCCAAGTACTGCACCAGGGTGGCCACAACCTCCTCCAAGTACTGCACCAGGGTTTCTAAATATTTGTCCTGAAATGTTCTATGACATTAAATTGGCATTCTGCCTAGTTTAGGTACACCTACAACATAGAACATTTGAAAAAAATATGCCTTTGACCATCACAGAGAAACAGCTTTGATGGTCAAAAGCTTGAAAAGTAAAATGTTAATTTCGCTATTACAATTAATGAGACTAGTTAAGACACCCTTATAGGTTGGCTAATGAGAACGCAAGTTTTTCTTTGTATATCACAGCATAATCGTGGCATTATATTTCAATATTTGATATCTGTAGGCAGTGCATATGTATTCGCTAAAGGCACTCTGTGCACAATTGTGCATGTTAAGATAGTGGTGCATCAAAAGCAAAAGCACCAACGAAAACAAGTTACGTTTAAAATGCATCGCAAACATCTTGAAATACTTCGATTGGACTTGAATTGCAACAATGAATAATATGTGTAAGGCATTTTAGTAAAATGGGTTGAACGGTACACATCTGGGTGTTTGCTCTTGCTATCTGTATGTCTCCATGCAGCGGGTTCACAACTTTCATTGTTTTTAACAAATGTTTTACACACCAGACACATTCTCCAAAACACTGGATGGGTGCTTTCCAGTGCTAGACATAAAAAAGTAGTTAATGTTCTCATACGTGACATTCCCGTAGAGAGTTCTCACATGGTGTCAACGATCTGTAAGCTTGACAAAAACTCACTGACGAATTGAAAATCCTTTATCTGTTCCGCAGCAGTATGCTCTTTGTTATGTTGAAGATGTGATGAACGTGGTGAAACAAAATTTTTGATTGAGAAGATTAATTGGCACCTGAAGCAGTGACTTTGCAACACCTTAGCCCACATACCGTGTTCGAGTAGCTGACGCCTGTGGTCGGGTCCACCTTCCGGTGTTGCGTGAAGAACTTAATCATGTTGGCCAGGCCAAATGAAAAGCGAAACTGCAGGTCTTCTTGGAAGTCGCAGCAGAGGCTCTCACAGTTGATCCGGTACAGGACCTCGAAATTGTGCCGCGGCAGAACGTTAAGCATCTGTGGCTGCTGCTCCGACGGTATCAGCGATGACATCCGACCTGGCGCAGGCAAGAAAATGGTGAAGGTGGTATGTAACCGACTGCTACACAGCATGTCAAAAGTGGTCAAATTAATTAAATTCAGAGGTTTTATGCATCAAACCACGATTTGATTATACCATTTTGTAGAAGGGAGACTCTGGATTAACGTTAACCACCCGGGTGGCTCTAACGTGCGCTGAAATCTAAGCACACCAGCTTTTCCTTGCGTTTTGCCTCCATCGAAATATGCACGCCACAGCTGGGAATCAAACCCATGACCTCAAGCTTAGCAGTGCGACACCATAAAATTAAAATTTAATTATGGGGTTTTACGTGCCAAAACCACTTTCTGATTATGAGGCACGCCGTAGTGGAGGACTCAGGAAATTTCGACCACCTGGGGTTCTTTAACGTGCACCTAATCTAAGTACACGGGTGTTTTCGCATTTCGCCCCCATCAAAATGCGGCCGCCGTGGCCGGGATTCGATCCTGCGACCTCGTGCTCAGTAGCCCAACACCATAGCCACTGAGCAACCACGGCGGGTGTGCGACGCCATAGACACGAAGCTATCACGACAGATTCATAAGTGATCAATACAGCCAAACTCCATATATCATGTGCGCTGTTGTTGATGAGGTGGCCCTTAGGTATTTGACTGCTTAGAACAGTAAGCTGTTACAATAAACAATGATTGATGTTGGAACCCTGTTCATTTATGCCCACCAATCTATTCAATATTTTTTTATAGTGCCCTCCAGTTTCCATTTAAAGTACTTCTTTATGCTCTGTAATGCGAAGCCTAAGGTACTGTGGGCAATGGAGCCAGAAGTGCTGGGGATGATACTGGCACAAGCGCAAAGTGGTATAAGACAGTCATGCAAATTGAGAGAAAGGTGTCAAGCAAGAAGAATTGACTGGTTGCATGTGATGCCATTGAACACAAACAAGTTTATATGCTACGGAAATGCAGTGTCAGGACTGCAACTACAAAGCTGTCAAATGTTGATTGCCTTTTCGGCCACCAGAGGATGCAAGCATACAGCAGTTTTCAAGCTGCTCACAAATACTACTCGGTCACATGGGAAGCAGAACTTGCGCAAATAGATACTTTGTGTTTTATGACACTGACAACACATTGCATTAAATATACGCAGGGTGTTACAGCCAACATAAGCCAAGCTGTTGAAAACACCGGTACAAGGTACGATTATGACTCTCAGCCTGAACAAGCCTCGCAGTGAGCACTCTTGTGACCGCTGGTGTGTCACTGTGTACTACCATATATGTAATCACATGCCACCTTTGTGTTTTACATGCTACAAGTAAAGTACGGAACTAATACAATCGTAATTACAGCAGAACAAGGTATGCTAAAAGTTTTAATATGCAATAACAACTTTTCAATTGAGAATCATGCCCTTAATATACAAAAATTAAGAACTTGTTCAATTACCATATACATGCGAGCAAAAAGCACACTCGTTTAAGGATTGAACCAGTGTAAGAGTCACACATCAAACGTGGCAGCACAGATTTTAAAAGTCTGAAGACACTGCACTTGGCATGTGGTGTCTTCAGACATGGCAACAGTGACAGCAATGAGAACTGAACGGGCACCAGGTGCATAGTGCAAATACGTGGACAAACAAATGCGTGATACAAACTGTAGCATTCGCTATTATGTGCGGACTTATGGGCAACAAGCAAAAAATTTACGCATGTTGTAGAAAACGGCACGTCTTTGTGATGTCCTGGGATGCTGCAGGCTGTGTCCACTTCACTCAATTTATGGCTGTGCTGCTGCGTTTTATTCAAAATACCACAGTGCCAGCTGTCAGGCGTTGTTTCATTCACTGATGGTAGTAACCATAGTGTATAAAATGTGGCACCTCCTCACTCATGGAGTAGATTTTAATGAAGAGAAAGGAGGAGAGGTTGGCTTGGAGAGAGGGTCTCTAGCCTGCTACTCCTCACCAGGGCAAGGTGAAGTGGGAGATACAGGGAAAGGTAGGTGGCAAGTGATTACAGTATGGTACAATGAGCTACCATATACATGTTGTCCAATACGCGGATGCACGCTTTAGACTTTAATCGCGCTTGAGGAATGTGGACCCCTCAGATGCAATTTTCTGTTAACCTAAGGGCTTTCTTGGCACAAAACATGCCTTTTGGGATTTCTGGAACGGTACTTTAACAGTCCACACTGACATAACGTTTGCCTTTAGTGTCCCTTTAACAGCTTGGCTAGTGTTGGATGGGATCATCCTGTATATTGTGCCCTGCTTACATACACTACTCTCCCTCCAAGAGTGTGCACGTAATTCAGGCAATGAACATGATCCCATTTGTCAAGTTTTCATTCCTCTAGTTAGGTCGTAGAGCCACTCCCATAGAAAGAAAGATTTCTCATTTATCAATACTTTTTCGCTGCACCACAATGGTAAGGACAAGCACCCAACCCAATCAAACATTGATGCTCACCGGTCATCTCCTTCTGGGCATTCTCGACGGACATCTGCAGGGTAGTTGACAGGCGGGCACGCAGGTTGCATCCAAGGCCACGCTCGACGTAGGCGTGCAGCTCACGCTTGTACACACCCAGCACCAGCGGGTCCGGGTGGAAGGGTCGCTCGAACTCGCCAACCAGCAGCTCCAGCCGGCGGATCTCCTCGCTCAGGGCACCAGCCACCTGCTGCTCCACTTGCTCTACTAGCTGCCCGATGCGCTGCTTCGCCTCCTCCGTCAGTAGCTGCAGCTGCTGCTGCGTGAACTGCAGCCTCTCCCATTGCTCACGCCGAAGGGTCTGCTTTTCTGTCCTGTGTATGGGAGAAAGATGCAGCAGGAAGATGGGCGATGCAGGAAGATGCAGCAGGAATTAGGTACCTATACAGGCGCTGACTAGGAGCTGAATTTTATTGATGAAAGAATGTATACACAGCAACATAGAAGGTGAAAGGGTTATCAAACATGGTATTGCTGACATCTGGCAATATTGGCAGGTCTAAGAACCAGCAGCAACATTTTTTTGAAAAGACACGTATGGCATTAAAAAGAAAGATCATATGATAGTCCAAGAGATCGCAAATTAAGCGGCAGCAAGGTAAGAAAAAGAAATGCAGCAGGTCCAACGAGTTGGAATCTATATAAAGCGAAGCTTGGTGTGAGTGCATAAAAAGTTGAAATATTAGTACACGAATGCACACGTGCATGCACAAGTGCAGGCGCACACAAGTTATTTTAAACATCATTTTGCATGGAGGCTCCTCTATATTTACATTTTAAACTAGGCTTCTTACACAGTCAAAAACTTTGTTGCAATTGGCCTTTCAATCTAAAGTACACGAGTCTTTTCACACTTCACCTCCATTGAAATGCGGATGTTGTGGTTGGGAATTTAAGGTACAGCCTTGTACTCAGTAGCAGAATGCCATAGCCATTAAGACACTGCGGCATATAGAAAGAGTGCGCGTTTATTGACAAAAAGGGATGAGAGGTCGACCTGAAGTGCTACCATAGTAAGTTTTTCTGCCCAGCAACTGCACTCTGGTAAAACAAGACAATGGAATAAAAAAGGGTTGCCGGCAAGGTCGCAAGAAGGTGCAGGCATTTGCAATTTTGCGCAAGGTGACCTCAAAATGCAAGAAAGCGTTTTGTCATAGAAGACAGTAGTCTGTAAATGAAAACATGTGTACTGACAAGCTAAAGCTTTCTACAAGCAGAAAAAAGTAGATTTGGGTAGTAGTGCTGTTGGTACCTCTTACAGTGGCCTCTCATGCAATAACTTTTTCTATAACCACCAGGGTGACATTTTTGTATCTTCTCTTTTTTCAAAAACAATACTTGTTCAACACTAGCACATTGTGGCCATTGCTGTGTAAACAAACTTCCATGCCGCTACGTACTATGCAACAAAGTAGGGTTTCTTGCAACGCTGCCAACAATGCCTTACCGCTGGGGTAATGTGGATGGCTGCCTTTTATATAGATCATTGATTAAAACCAGGGTGCTCAAGAGGTGATTGATGTATAATAATAAGAGGCGCAGCTGATGGACACACAACAAAAAGTGCAGAGTGAACAATGCAGTGATAGATGGCCATCAGCCAGGTTCTCACTTGAGCAATGATGCCTGCTCGTAAACTTTGTCCATGATGGCTCGTAGCTCACTTGTGATCTTCTCCCCTCTTTGTGTGTGCTGCTCAAACTTCGTTTTTACCGCGGACTTGGAAAGACACTCCTAGAAAGAATACAATAAAAAAGCCTTTAGTGACGCATGTGCCAAGCAGTACGCCCCTGACTTCATCAATCGTGAATGAACGTCACAGTAGGTCACTTACCTCAAATTTCCTCTCAAAGTCTTGAAATTCGAAGTACCTCCCTTGGAACCCTTCGGCAAGACCTACGCCCGCTACATGGAAGACAAGACAAGTGATGAGCTCTCTTTGAGCTCTTTTTGTTGCACATTCACGGACAGCTTCCTGCCGCCAATACTGCCAACTGGTCACTCATCACATTAGGCACGAGTAATTCTCTGAGGTACTGAATACTGAGTGAGCTGGTATTACATAATGACAATGAATAGTGCAATAAACAAGGGATGAAAAAGAAACATGACACTGTGCTCGTGTTGTTTCTTTTTTGCCCCCTTGTTTATCACGTTATTTGTCACCAGTAAGTAATTCTCTGAATAGAATTCCTGTTAAGGGAGTCTGCCCAGAGAATTCCTTAAGGTGTTGGCTCAGGCTCTGATGCTCTTACCTAAATACATGAAAGTGGAGAAATAGTCTTGCCTGGCATACCATGCAATGAATTTTATGAGGCTTGCATTTAAAGGAAATTGTAATCTAGTAATTGTAGGCAGCAAATGTTTCACTTGGGCAGCCAATTTTTAATAAAAGTGGTTGGAAATTGCAAAAGTGGAGAAAGAAAAGGAGTTCTAGTAACAAATTTTTTGACTCTGCAACGTGACAATAAATAATAACGTCAATTCTGTAAACTGCACCCATTAACCCTTTGTGGGACAACATATATTTTTTGCAAGAATTATAAAAAATTTTTTATTACACTTGAAAATGAGGTGTACAGAAATGATTCTAAACAAATTTCACAGTTTTATTATGTATAGTTAAAGAAAAAAATGTGGGACGCATTTGTCCCATTGACACTAAATGGGAAAATGAAATGTGGGACGTATTTATCCCATTGACCTACACGGGTGCCACACTAGGTTAGTTCTGACTAACCACTTCATGGAATGGTCCAAAACAGGTCACACAAAGCGGGACTGAGCATGCCTTGCACAAGAAACTTGTTCGCACTTCTTTCCCCCTCGTGGAACACCAACGGCATCTGCGCCTATTTTCCACTTTCACAGGGTTGTGCTCTCTTCCCATGAACCGAACTTCATCCGATACGCCAACCATTTTGTGGCCATTTTTTCTACCCTCCTTGTTCATTCTGAACGGCTTCCTGCTGCCGGTGGTTCTGAATGTCTGGCCATTGATGAGTTCCCGTCCAAGAACCAATCGAAACCATAAGTAGGTCATTGGATTCACAGCATTTACTTGAATGAACGCGTTGACGATGGCTGCATCGAGCAAGAAATAAAATATTCTGTACCAGGACTTTTTGGACCTCCTGTCAGCTCGGTATGCATTGCGCTTTTGGTCAAATTTGTCGACTCCTCCCATCCAAGTGTTGTAGTCGGATATAGCCTTTGGACACTGGACGGAAACCGAAGACCCATTTGCAAGCTTGCGGACAACTTCTTCTGTGTCCTTTGGGTGGTGAAAATTCGATAAAGCATGCACATTTTTTGTGTCACGCCACTGATATGCAACAATGCTTCCTTTTGATCGCCAGATATATTCTCCTTTCTGGAGTTTGTTGTCCATTTTCAATTCATCAGGCAGATCCTTCCTGTTTGTCCGGACTGTACCAACAGCAAGAATTCCTTTCTGTGCAAGGTCCTCCATGAGGCGAGTGGAAGTGAAGAAATTGTCAAAGTAGAGTTGCGTGCCAGGCTCAACGCCTTCTACCAGAGACAATACGACGTACTCTCCAAGTGCTTGGTTGGCAGGACGCTTCGCATTTTTTCCTTCATACACCTGAAACGCAATCAGGTAGCCGGTTTCTGAATCGGCCCGGCACCACACCTTGTAGCCGCGTTTGATGGGCTTCATTGGCATGTATTGCTTCAGAGACGATCTTCCTTTGAATAGGATCATACTCTCATCTATAGCTTGATGAGCCGATGGCGTGTACTCTTTCTGAAAACGTTTGTTCAGAGCATCGATGAGAGGGCGTACTCTTGCCAGCCGGTCATATCCATCTTCGCCTCTTTTTTTTTCTTTCGTGTTGTCACTCAAATGCAGGCAATTCATGATGGATTGGAATCGCTTGAACGACATGACTTTTGAGATTTCTGGTGCATTGAAAAAGTTATCGCTGCTCCAGTAAAGGTACAGCTGATGTCTCGGGTTTACACTCATGAGAATCAGAATGCCGAAGAAAGCCCGAAGCTCATCTAACGTGATCGTTTTCCATTTTCGCCGGTTTTTCTGTTCTGCAAAGCGGTTTGTTTCCTCTACAAGGAGCTGCATTACTTCGTCGTCGAAGTAGAGTGAAAAAGCTTCAATCGGTTTGGATGGCAACTTTTGTGACATCTCAGGATCCCATGTTTTTGGGACTTGCAGAACATGGTCTGGCTCGTCACAACCCCATGTGCCCGGCGTTTCTTCCTCATTTTCCACGATGTTGTCGCACAGGTCTAGCGATCTTTTCCGCCTCTTTGTTTTCTTTTTTGTATAGGTTGCCTTGCGTTTTGCCTGTCTGCTCGTTGACGCAGCCATTCCATCTGCACTGGCATCCTCATCTGTACAATGAGGCGCAAGCTCGGGAATGACATTCTCGTCTGTGCTTTCCCCATCCGAATCATTGGAGTCCGGATCGTCCGATATGCTAAAATAGAGCTCGAGAGCTTCTTCTTGTGATAGAAATCGCTTGCCTGCATTAGAAAGCAACGACAAGTTCTAGATCAAATAATTCGAAAATTACCGCTCAAAATTCTGCCATTAGGCTTAGCAAAATGTGCAACTTTTTTCAGCATGGTATTGAAAATTTGCATTTATCTCATTATATGTAAGCTCAAATCTCAGAAACAAGAGCTGATTTTAATCCAGGGTTGTTTCTCTGAATGCAGAAAAAAGGAATTACTTACCAGGCATGTTGATTTTCTTTTCTGCCGGATCGCATATAGTCGAAAACTTCCAATGCATCAGAAAAAAAGAACGAAGTTTCAAGTTCTGGACTCACTGCCTCATCTAGTGGAGGCTGCTGAAACTATATTTAAAAGAAGTACTGAAACCTCTCAATAGGTGGTAGCACATCACAAGAATGATTCCGGTTTCCTTCTGCTTCGTACGAGCCCTTTAGAGTGGAGCACTATGTGGGACGTATGTGTCCCACTGTCCCACAAAGGGTTAAGGTACTTAAGGTCAACAAACTTGATGTATTGTACACCATTCTGCAAAATTCCAGTAATTTGTGAGTCGGACCTTTACAAAACACTTGTAAGGTCTGTAATGCTTCACGTAAACTGTAATTGATGTAAACTGTAAACTGATATATGAAAATTTTCTGCTTTACATTCTTTCGCAGATGCACTTTATAGAGTTGTGAAGTCTGATTTTTGGTGCAGAGTTATGGATTTGTAAACTTGGTGCTTCAATTTTTTTTCTTTAAGTTAAAGATTTTTGGCAGGTTTCGTAAAATATTTGAGGCCCTAAATCAAAACTCTGCTTGTTAGACTCAGTAAATTCTGCTTTGTATCTAAACTGCAGTAAACTCCACTGAAATCAGTTTAGCAGTTGTCTAATAAAAGCGTGTGTACATTTCACATGTACTATTTGAATAGGGAAATCAAAGCTGGCTCTGAGCTAAAGCTTCCTCTCAAAAATAACTTAAAGTGGTTGGGCACGCATCGAGGCAGAGAACCTAGGAATACCTGAAATGTGTGCAGCTGTGATAGGAGAGAGCACAGAAGGTGAAGAAATAAACACTGCCTCACTAATTCTGATAGATACAGTAATGGTGGACAGCAGATGTAAAAACTGAGTCAAATGTTTATAAAATCTAGATATTTCTTAATTTCTTCAAAGCAAATACCCGGGCCACACGGGCACAGAAAATGACATTAACTTGCTAATGTCTTAAACTTTAATGCGATTCACAGGGTGACACATGGACATGCTTAGTGGCATCAAAGCTTAATGCTATTCGCAACGTAGTGCATTCTCGTAACTCACTTGGCCATCAAATGCGTACTCTCGTTCCCGATGTCTCCACATTCTGATGAGACTAACCGAATACTTAGTCAAGAATAATTAATATATTCTTCACTTTCTTTTAAAAACACCTCTTTGCTCGTGGCATAGTGTGTTCTTATAATTATTGCAACTAGCTTGGCCACCGAATGCGTACTCTCGTTTCCAATGTCTCTGCCATAGCCATGGTGGCCCCATTCTGATGATATTAAACAAATGTGTAGATAAAAACCAATATATTATTCAATTGTCTTAAAAAAAGCCAGGAGAAGCTGTTCAACTGCACGGTGGTGACTCCTTCCTTTGTTGGACTCAGACTGAAGCCTTCGAATTTCTTGACAATGTTTGGCTCGAAGAAGCACATGCACCCCCCCCCCCAACAAACTGGAGCACACATTCAAAGTCTTCAGTATCGCTGCTTGAAATCTTTGAAGCTTCGAGCGCCATTTTTCCAATTTTAATGATTGGCCATTCAGCCAGCTTCGGCTTCAAACAGTTTACGGCTGGGTGCAACAATGACATTCCTGAAGTAAACTACGGAAAATATGCCTACTAATGTTTCTCACGCCATTTCTTAAACATTTGCTCCCTAAATAACTGTTTTTATTGTATTACGATTGGCAAGCAAACTTAACCTTTCACTTCAGCTATCGCCATCGCGACCTTTACTGTCATTAAGTATGTGTTGTAGCAGCGACCGAAATATAATGGCATTAAGAAACTTAAGGTCTTACGCTTTTAATGGCACTAACCTCGCCCTTGCGGCATGGGTATAACACTTCAGCATAATTATTAACAATAGCAAATGAGTCCTATGGAAATCTTCCAAGTAGAGCAAGTTTCACGAAAAAAAAGATGTCATCCACCTGATACCAGCATGAGGCTAAAAGGAAATCCTTTCATGAATAACTTACATTGTTCTAATGGGTACATTTTCTGTCACAGAAGTTGAAGTGAAAGTTACTCTTGCATTAATAAAGAGTATGAAACTAACATTGGATTATAAGCATTCAACCTTCAGCAGCATTACAAAATGGCAGTTTTCTGTTCTCTGCTGCTGTTTGTATTTAAAGCAAAAAGACATACACATTATGCATATCCTGCCTGCTGTAACTCATGCATTTAAGCAGATCCAGGGTGTTCTTTCTTTCTTTATGGATGTCTTAGAATTGTGTTGCTGTATTTTGACATTGTCAACAATGAAGTCAGGAAGGCTCTGGTATGACTGCGCCGAGCCAAGAAATCAACCATGAAGATGCACTTCCCAACTGTTCCACAAAACAAATGGAAAATAAAGCACACTGCAGGCGTCTGGTGTTCCTGTGACTTTTGTGTGTGGATGACGCAAGTAGGAAGAATAGATTTGCACAAGCAAAAATAGCTGGTAGCCTTTGCTGAGTACATTTTATTTGTTTGTGTCAGCCTGGTTCTCGTCTTTTCATGCAGTTAGCTTTTTGAATTCTCATACCAACTGGCAAGAAACCAGATTCTTCTACAATACATATTTCATTAGCAAGTTGATGCGTGCTTATTACAATCAAGGGCAGTGCTTTACTTTTGTTCTCCTGACTAAGAAAACTGGGTGCATATTAGAACAGAAGATGGGTCAAAATATGATAACTGCCGTATAAGTTCGTTCTCCGAGGCTTTTGTGATCTCAGCGTTCCAATCTGGTAAGGAGTGGTACCATTTTATGCTGTGGTTCTGTATTCTGCCTGCTTATATGCGTTATCTATTCAGTAGTTCCTATTATGTGATATAGGTACATTTTCATCTTAACCTTGTTTTTATTTATTAATCCCCACAGGAACGTGTTAGCTATCACTTGGTGATGCTAGGGAGTGTGCAAGTATGGAAGGAAGTGATAAGAAAATAAGAAAGTTGCTGCTTGAAAGTATATAATACGCAATATGGAAAAGTACTGCCTCTCAGGAAAATGTAGCCCAGTGTGCCCTTGCCAACAGACGTGAAGTACTCAATTCTGGATGTTGGCACTGGCCTAATTTTAAAGAATATATGGCCCTCTAGAGCCTCTAGCATCTTCACAATATCAAACAGGGCTAGTCCAACACAAATGATTGCAGCAAAGCCTCAAGTCCTAATGACTGTTCAGGTCATGGCCATAATGGACAACACTTTCTTTTTTTAACGACGACACATTCTCAGAGACCAGAAAAAGACGGACCATTTTGCTGTATTATTTCACTTAGTAGCTGCAAATTCCGCTGTAGTGGTTAAAGGGTTCCTGCAATGCTGTTGGAAAGGTTCCTGGACAACAGGGATAGCAGCATCACAATGTGGCATTTCTGTGCACTTCATGCGATGGACAAGGTGTTGATGTGTGGCAGTATAATTATTGGTTAAAAATGTGCTGTCTTATTTACGTATGTATAATATTCCGAGTACAGCAAAAAAAACTATGGCATTACATTTTACAGTCTTTAATTCAAGTGCAAGGCGTTGTAATAATGGAAACAACGCCATCAACATGCAGAGCATGTGGTGCTCCAACGTGCATCTCACGGAAGCTGCTGCAACCACAAAAGTGACGTCATGGCCTCCGAGACAGGACCGCGCACCAACTGATATCGAAAGCCATGGCCAAGCCATCAGAAAACTGAGCAGGTCTGGCAACCACGGCACACTAACTTCTGATACGTAACTTCGATGCTATGCTGCTATCGGGCACCACAGTTCTATTTCATTGGAGAGTGAAATGCGGCATCATGAGCTACGGAAGTTCAAGACAACGGCAGTTCTCATTTCGCCCGTGCTTTATAGTTTCTGTGGTCTGTAACTGAGGTTTGCGTGTGTTGATTATTCTAATTCCCTTTGCTCTTAGTTCTTTGACATGCTAAGAAGAGTAGGTTAGAGCAAAAATGGTTGCCTTAGAAAAGCATTGCAGGGCCCCTTTTAAGGTATGGAAGACTACAATGCTTAGAAAGGTTCATGTGCAAAGACGAATATACAACAGCACAAGGAGGAAACATGAGTGCCAAGCTCACAATGCTGGGGTAGGCCCTGCTGCTTGCGCAGCCTGGCATTGAGGACCTCCCGCGCTGACACGAAGAACACCCTGTCCTCAGCTTGCTGGCGATTGGCCACTTTCAACTCGTCCACCAAGAATGCAAGGTTTCGCTCCAGGTGTTGTTTCCGTACCTGTGGGGAAAGTGGCATATGTGCAAAGAAAGAATGTAGCGCATTCATGGGCAGTGAAAATAGATAACTTTGACTATGTTTTCTTTTACTTTCCTATACTATACAGTAACTACTAATGTGTAACCAAAGTATGCTAAACATGCCAGTCCTACTTGCCTTCTCAATGATCTCCGGCTCTGACGCTGATGCATCCCAGCGATTGTTAAGGATGAATATGTTTGGCTTCGAAAGGCGCTCGCTGACCTTGTGAAAGAAGTTCTTTTCCTGGAAGCACACCGTAGACAACTTTGGTAGTAGCGTTTCCCTTTCGATATGCACATAAGCATTGTTGCCTGGTAATGCCAGAACAGTGTTCCCATTTTTTCTTCTTGCGAGCATTCTGCCAGAATTAACTAAAAGATCTTGTGAATCTTGTTCAAGATATGCTACAAAAAATTCTAAGATCAAATATTTTTAAAGTCTAGAAGCATCAGTCGCAATGGTAGCAGTGCTACAGATACAAGAAAGACATAGGCAAATGTTTGTGACAATGGCAAAGTGTTTAATGCATACCTTTAGAAAAATGCTCAATGTTTTCTAATACAAAACGTGTATTTGTGTATAATTCAAAATATGATTAAAACTTGCAATTTCTGGTATTATCAGAGGCACTGCTGATTCCGCTGAAATGGAAGATTTTACTAATACAACAGTTAAGAGACTCTAGAATTTGTTAGGTGACTTCGTTGACAAAAAACAAACAAACAAACAAACAAAAAGTTGCAAATGAAATTCATTAGAAGCACTGTCCGAAATATAGTTTTGTCACTTAGAAGTGGATGCTGATTGCCAAACAACTTACAGTAACCATCAAAGTAGACTCAGCGTTCGCCACAAGCACAAACACATCAGCATCCAGGCAGTGCTTGTCAATCCACAAATCAAGATTTGGGGACACATCGATGCCAGGGCTGAAAATAAATAGGGTATACGTCAAAAATTTTCTTATAACATGACTGCATCATATAGAAGCACATGCTGACATCTGCACTCTGAAAACAGTTTACACGCTTTGGGGCATATCTTTGTCCTACAACAATAAATGTCGCCTGTCTTGCTTGCATTTACTTTCTTTAATGCTGTGTGCTTTGTACCTTCCCAGGTTAAGAACGGCATGCGCATTGTTAGCATGACGTAGCATTCCTTATAGAAAAGTAGGGAGCATATGTAAATGCCTCACTGCAAAACAACGAATTTGAGCACAAAATAATCGTACTTGCATTATAGCTACTTCAAGCACAGTTTATAATGTAATACGTTATTAACAGCCTGGCAAAAAAAAACAAAGGTGTGTTATCAAATACAAGCACAACCACTGGACTGAAAGATAATCTTATGTGCACGTAAGGAGGCAGACCGCGATATGGTTTGCCTTTATCAATGAGACAAGGTTAGAATATAATACTGCATCTACAGACCAGAGATTCACAACACTGGGATAGTGTTTTCATTCAACAACTTTCAGGATATTATTTTTAGTGCATGTCAATCAGCCAAACCAGACAAAGCAAGTAAGATGAAATTAATGACACACCACCCCGAGGGCATTATTTTCATGTCGCCTAGTTCTCAAGTGAATTGACAGGACACCCATCATAGACCTCCAGTGAGGCACTGCATGTTGTGTCCCAAAATGCGAGTTTCACCAAAAGTGACTGACTGCGATTATAGCGCCTACCAGCAAAGAGCATACAAATACAAGTGATAGACAGGCTCATACCTGTCGACGAGAACTACATCATCACGCAGAAGATTGCACCTGTCCTTCGGCCAGAAGATCCTCACTAGTGCACTCTCGCCGAGTGATTCAGAGTTTAGTGCATTGGCGAGCTGCAGCACAGACTACAAGAACATAAAAGAATAGCAATTAATGCAAAATAAAGAGCACAGTTTAAGAACAATAGACGAGAAACGACTGTTAACACAAGCTGCCTTTACACGTATCGCCTGAAAAGCAATTCTTGTTACAAAGTTCTGGTGAACTTAAAAACGAAACCCTAGACTGTACCTCTACATTCTTGGGCTCACTGGAGTCCTCAGTCAACAGATATGCTTCAGAGCTGTCTGACCCTTCTACTTGAAGAAAGCAGTTTGTGGTGTGTCCCAAACCACTAGGCAAAATTTTATCTTGTAGCATGGAGTTGATTACTGTGCTCTTCCCATTGCTGGTCCTAAAGAAATGATAGAAATGACCAATGTACTGACTATGCAACAGCAACTAATGTAGGATGTGCAGCATGGAACACAATGTCAAGGTAATGTGAGACTTTTCATAAGTTGAAGAAACATTACCTGCCAAAGAAGACGACCTTCATGTGATCACGTGACAAGACATCTCGAATACCAGTAATCTTGACTTTGAACTTTTCCACCTCAGAACAATCTTCAGCCTTGAATGCTTCCATACCAGAATTGAGGGCTATAAATACGCAGGCAAAATGAAATGGCTCATGAGGATCATGAAAAATGAGGCATGGGCCCAATGTTTCAATGCTCCCAGCCCACTAGTCTAGCGAAAGCGAGTGTAGTGCACTGCAAAGCAAGGAGAGGGACATCATTCTGTAGCAGCCATGTTTTAATGACAATCTTTTGTCATGTAGCCACAGGGATGCAGAACTTGCTCAGACAGGAATGCCATACCTAGAACCTAGCACATATATTCCCTTGTTTCGCCTACTGCTACACCACTCATGCACTCTCTATATAGGCCAAGCTGGCAGAGGTGTAAAACATTGAGTGGGGGCACACGAACTGTCTTTAAATAATAGCGTCAAAGAAAAATCATAGGTGTAACGTTAAAAGACAGGAAGACAGCTGCGTGGATTTGAGAGCAATAGGCGAGTTAGCTGATATTCTAGTTGAGATTAAGAGGAAGAAATGCAGTCGGGCAGAGGTCATGTAATGCGTAGAATTGAAGAATGGGTGGCCAAGGAAAGGAAGTGCAGTCGCATGTAACCGCACCTAAGTGCAGTGATCACACAGGTTAGTATGAATAAATTCCCATGGGTATAAGTGCCCTTTTAACGGGGCTATAAGTGCCAGTGGTTCAAACACTTAACTCGAGTACACTCGCGCTCACTTCAGAGCTTTTGGTGTGAACATGAGAATCGGAGTATATATATATATAAAGACGTCAGTGAGTGTCGCATAATTTTACAGCACTACAGGGTTTGTATTTGAAACCCGAGCCTGCTTCCTAAGGGCTTTCTTTCTTTTTTTGCGATCTTCTATTAAATGAAAAGAAAGTAAGAAACACTGAAGAAATCGCACACTTCTTGAACGCACGGCACGAAAGCAGATAATAAATCTGGGGCACACGCTCGTAATCAGTAAAAGCTCGCTCTCATAAGGAGAGTTGCTAAAGGTCTTGACAGTTGCTAAAGAAACTAGCAAGATTATAGTAAGATAAGGCTCACCTGCAAGAAAGGCGTGGCTTTCTTCCACGTATCCCTGTATTCCCACGAATACATCATTGATTCGCTTCTTGGCCGACACGAATATCTTCAGTGGAGAGATAGTTAGATCCGCGAGTTGCCTTGTGTCTTTAGGTAAGCCTGTCAGTTTGGGCGGTGATCCCGACACCGGCTGGCTGGGGGGACTCGGATCAAGGGGACTCAAGGAAACTGACCGGCTGAGTGAGCCGGACATGGTGCAGTGCAGTTATGCGGGCACAAGCTCGAAGATGTGCGTTTCGCGTAGGTAAACGGATACGTCGGATAGATCTGGAAAGTAAAAACACAATTTATTGTCGGCGAAACACCCACTGCATAATTAGAGCATGGATACAGGTCCATTTGTTTACACGAGATGCATGCAGACGTCCCAAACTCTAAAGGACGTCCTTGCGAGGCACATGTTTACGTTATACGCATGGCACGCGCTGGCGGAACACCTTCACAAGGGAGACTTATGGATGGGCACAAGGTGTAAGAAAATTCATTTCAGAGCAAGCAGGTCAGCCTTACGGGTCATTCAGGATGCATTTAATGTGGAGTTTCCATTCACTAACAAGACGCAGCAAGCATCCATGCTGATATTCTAGGCAAATGGAGCGATGACATGAGTTTCGCAAGCGCCGTCTTACGATGATTATAGAGAAGAAAATAACACGTAGTCTGATGCCATAGCGCTTACAGCGCCATTGGTTCTTTATAAACGGGCGTTAAATCCAAACTGCATGATATGCCTAGAATGTATTGTACAAGTTATAGGAGTTAAAATTTGTTTACATTTAATATACAACCAAACGAGAGAGGACATAGGTGGTGTTTATATTTCCTCGGCGATAGGTGGTGCCCAAAATCTTGGAATTACTATACTTATGGTCTAGCAGTGCGTCGTCCATACATAAAAACCATGGAATTTCTCACCATATTAGTGGGCGAACAATGGGAGAACCGCGGACGCTTCTGCGATGACGCCACCAGCTGAACACTGCGATCGACCTGCGTGCCTAGCGCGCGAAATTTAAACATGTCGCGCAAAAAACTGGATTTATAAACTAAAACACTCTCAAAACACGACTGAAATTCTTATAATCTGCAAATAAATAAATAATACAAACTGTTACGACACATCAATAACACCGTCTATGCTTGCACGTGCACACACACACACACACACACACACACACACACACACACACACACACACACACACACACACACACACACACACACACACACACACACACACACACACACACACACACACACACACACACACACACACACACACACACACACACACACACACACACACACACACACACACACACACACACACACACACAGTACATTTGCATACCCAGCGTGTACATAAAGGATGTGTGAACGCGGCAGGAAAACCACAGCAAGCAAGCGGCGAGCTCCAAACGTATGTGCCTGCATGATCTCCGCGACAACCATAACTGCCAATCCCGGAGGCCCTGTGTTTCACAATTATTTTTCCTCTTGCGAGTAGGCTGTCGTGCTGACTTGCTTGGATAAGTCGCGCGAGCAATCCCCTCAGGTGCAGATCGTGGTGTGCACGGTACCGGAGGTGCCTGTGCCTGACAGTCACGTACAAAGAGCCGTATAGTGGCTGCTAATGAGGCGATATGGAAAATGAGCCGAGAGAAAGGCTTCGAGGTTGTAGAAGTAAACAGGGAAGTGAGAAGGTGTGGTGGTTTTAAACGAGACGGGATCCACTTCAATTACAGGCTGGCATGAGAAGTGGGCTGGCGACTTGTTGGTCGCGCTGTTGCTTATTTACGGGGCCCGCGCGCGCTCAGGGGGCCAGAGTAGGTAGTAATGAAGAAGGTACCCTAGGGGAACTTCAGAAGAGCATCACCGTCGATAACAGAAAAAGGAGGAAAGCAAAACTAAACATGCGGGGCGGCAGAAGAAAGGAAAAGTGGGCAGAGATTGAGGAGCAGTTAAAGAGCGTCCAAATAGGGGTGTATGCGGTTACAGAAACGCACCTTAGAGACTAAGAAGAGACGCCAGTGATTGAGAATTATGTTTGGGAAGGGTGCAACAGGACTAAGTAGGAAAGAAAGGGAGGGGGAGTCGGCATGCTCATCCATCAGGGAGCCAAATGGAAAAGAGTAAATTCACAATGTCAAGAGCATCTTTGGTTATCAGGTACAATGAGTGGGAAAAAAACTTGGCTCGGCATTACTTTTTGGCATTATTTGTGGACCGGAAACAATTGCACAGAGAAGAATAAAGAGATAGTGGAATGCATAAGCGCTGATATTAAGGGTTTCGGGAATGGTGCTGAAATTGCCTTATTAGGTGACATGAATGCCCACATACAGGAGTTAGATGGCTATACCGACAACAACGGGAAGTCCATGCTAGACCTTTGTGAGCAACATAACCTCGTTATCCTGAATACAGGGTCTAAGTGGGAATGGCAGATCACGTGGGAAGTGGGAAACCGGCAATCGACCATTGATTACTGTCTGATGACAGAATGAATTCATGATAAGTTGAGAGAAATGGTAATCTATGAGGAAGAGTTTAGCAGCATAGGGAGTGACCATAAACGCATCATTTTGAAGATGGGACATGTTTTTGGGAAAGAGAGCAATTAGGAGCGCAAAACGGCCTGTCGAAATTTGAACGCTGAACAAATAGCAAATATAGTCACTAGAGTCGAGGAAGAACTTGGCAAATGGCCAGTAAAGAGTGGGAATATGGTGAGCTTCTAAGTGTAATAACGACAGGAATACGGAAAGAGAAACAACTTGTTCGGTGGAAAGGAAAAAAAGAAACCGTAAAGCTGGTGGAACAGGGAGATACGAGAAGCGATCACCGAACGATCGAAAGCATCTCGAGAGCACAGGCAGGCAAAGAAGGCGCAGTTGCCGCAGGATGAAGTAATCCGTAAATGGAAAATATACCGGGAGAAAGAGCATATGGTTCAAATACTGGTGCAAGCAAAATTAAAAGGTGAAAGGGAACGTTGGTTGTCAGTAGTACGTGAGAAAAAGAAGGCCGCACCTAAAATATTTTGGAACCACATAAAATTATTAGGCAGGAAGTCAACAGCAATACAACAGCATATCCTAGACGAATATGAAAGCAGACTGGAAGGAGAAGCGGCAATAAATTACATCCGAAAAGTAACAGCCGAATCTTTCCAAGGCAATGACGAGGTTGTATTTGAAGAAAAAAAGAGCATGAAAGAGACCCAAGTGGAAAAGGAGCTGATGCTGACAAATTTCAACTGGAAGAAAACGGAAGAGAAAATTCCTAAGCGCACACCCACAGGGCTAGACGAGGTTCTCGTTAGGCTGAATAATGAACTAGGACCAAAAAGTAAGGAAGCTCCGGTGAAAGCAGTGGAAAAAAACTTTAAAAGGTAGATGTATACCAGACAGTTGGCGACAAAGTAGAATGAATTTAATTTATAAAGGCAAGGGGGAGAAAGATAGAATTCACTCGTATAGACCATTACATCGGTAATGTACAGGCTAGCAATGCAGACAATCAAATTAAAGCTTCAAGAACGGGCAGAGAATAATGGCATTTTGGGAGAGCTTCAGAATGGCTTCACAATAGGTAGGCGTTTGGATGATAACATGTTTGTCCTTACTCAGTGTATTGAAATATCGAAAGTAGAAAACAGACCGTTGTACGTGGCCTTTTTAGACATTACAGGAGCCTACGACAACGTAGACCGCAACATTTTGTCGGATATACTGGAAGGGGAAGGCTTAGGCGACGATTGTCTGCAGCTTTTGAGAGATTTACCTTGAAAATACCGTTTGCGCTGAATGGGAAGGGATGAGAAGCGAGGAGAAAGTTCATATCAACAAGGAACTGAGGTAGGGGTGCCCTTTATCCCCGCTGGTGTTTATGATGTACATGGTGAGGATGGAGAGGGCTCTAGAAGGAAGTAATATCGGGTTTAATCTCTCATACAAGGAGGCGGGAACAGTAGTAGAGCAGCAGCTCCCAGGTTTATTTCATGCGGACGACATTGTGTTGCTAGCTAACAAGCAAAGTGATTTGCAACGTCTGGCTAATATCTGTGGACAGGAAAGCAACAATTTAGGTATGAAATTTAGTGTTAGAAAATTAGTTGTTATGGTATTCAACGAAAACCGTGAACAGACAGTGCAGATACAGGGCCAGGAAATACCTCGGGTAACATAATATAAATACCTTGGTATATGGATAAACGAAGGCAATAGATGTATGGAAACACAGGAAAAAACAATCACCATGAAGGGGAAGAGAAATTCAGCCATAATGAAGCACAGAGCGCTATGGGGATACAATAGGTACGAGGTCCTCCGAGGTATGTGGAAAGGTGTAATGGTTCCAGGACTTACTTTTGGAGATGCGGTTGTTTGCTTTAAATCACGGGTACAATCAGGACTCGACGGGAACCAAAGGTCAGTGGGTCGCCTCGCATTGGGCGCTCACGGGAAGACTACAAATGAAGCTGTGCAAGGTGATATGGGCTGGACTAGTTTTGAAGTGAGGGAAGCTCGCAGTAAAATTGAGTATGAAGAAGGGCTGAAGAATATAGAAGAAAGTAAATGGGCTGGGGGGGTTTGAGGTATCTGTACAGGATAAACATTGATTCACAGTGGAGGAAAAGAACTAGGAAGCTTACCAGCAAGTATGCGGCCTGCAGGGTGAGCAACACAGCAACAAAGAAGGTCAAGCGGAAAGTCAGAGAGGCTGAAATAATCTCATGGGTGGCGGCAATGTAAAAGAAACCTGCCATGGGTAACTACTTAAGAGGAAAAAACGAAATCAGGAAAGAAACAGTTCATGATAACTCAAAGGGAAGCTCATTACTTTTCGAAGCGAGATCGGGATGCCTTAGAACACGCACCTATAAAGCGAGATATAAGAAGGAAGAAGAAGCATGTGCTTGCTGCGGTAAAGCTAGGAAAACTATGGAGCAGGTTTTATTAGAATGTGAAGACGTCTACCCAGCGGTCGAGTTAGGCAGCACTGGCATCGTTGAAGCCCTTGGGTTTAGCGGGAGCAGTGGTAAAGTAAACATGTCCGCAATAGGTATTAGTAAGAGGAGATTGGAGGATTGGTGAAAGTAGGGAAACGACAAAAGACGGAGACATACAAGAGCACAGTTCGCACTAGGGGATCAGAAAATTTGGGTGTGGTAGTCCATAGTGTTTTCTTCCTTTTTTATTGTTTAACCTAGGTAGGACATTAGATAGTATAATAGCAAGAGCTTGGTGGCCCAACCCACCACCCCGTTCCAAAGGGGACGCTCATAACATCCATCCATTCATCCATCCATCCGTACTCCAGCACACTCGGCCGTCATCGCAAAAAGAGACACGTTTTCCCCGCCGGACGACACACTACCTTATTTCAGTACACCATACTATACTAACAGGTTATATTAACTCTATGCCCAAAATTTGACGGGCTCGGCCTATGATGTGTTTCCGGCTCCCACATGCAACCAGCAAAAGCATAGCGTTCACGATCTACATCTGTTTATTGAGATGATGCCACTAGCCATCATAACTGAGGCGTGGATTTTAGAGAGCCTTCATTGGCCTTCATAAGGTGCTTTACTTATTAAGGCTTCATACTCAGCGGTGGCGCCCTCGTCGCCCCTACCTTAACCCTTCAATCTCGAAAAGTAGTGCCAACCAAATTATTGTATGAAACCATATGGCGCCAACCATAATTCCCCCCTCCTCCACTCCACTCCCGCAGACGGCGCTGCCTAATGCCCCTTAAACTTCGTAAAGTAGTGCCACGCTTTGAACAATGCCGCCTCCTCCTCGCGCGCTCTGGCCGAGGCCGACGCCGCGTCGCTATTGGCCTAATAGCATTACGTGGACCCTCGCGTCATGCATCAGTGCCATTTTTGCTCGAGAAGCGTCTACGGAGAGGCGAGGAGCGAATGTTGGCGCCGTTGTTACGCTCGAGCATTGTAGGCGGCGCCACGGTCGTGGAGGGAACGTGAAATAGAGGAGAAAGGAGGAGTGAAGGCGGAGGAGGAGAGTGTTGCTATTTTACGAAGTGGCGCCGCCTTTATAGTGGCGCCGCCTACGCTGGCCCTGCCGTAGCAGACGACGGCTAACGCTCTACCAGGGGAAATCCGCGGAAAAGTTCGTTCGAGCCCCGCGGAGCAGTTTTTGAAGCGAGATTTTGCTTCGTCAGTAGGTAACTGGCCCTATAATGTCGTGTCGGACATGCGCAAAAAATAGGGAAAAGAACCATTATTTAAGGCATAAAGCGCCTGCACGCTGAGACTTCGTGTTGCTGAAGCATGACGCATGCACACGGTGTGCTCAAACACACGGATAATTACCCCTGTTTCAGGTTTTCACTGCGTGAAACTATAGGTACGTGGCTTCGTAGGTTCATTTACGTACCTGCAGGATACTTTTGTTCGGCCGGTGCGCGAGAGATTCCAACTGTCTGGGGCCAGCAATGCCTACCGACAGGGTCACTTCCGCTCCGCGCCTTTTACAGATGTGTGTAGCTCATGCACCGGTTGTGGCAGCCATGAGCAACGACGTAGACATTATTGATAATTTGAACAACGTGCCAGCACATGAAATAGTTATTTATTACAGTGCAGGTGGTTGGAATTTCATAGCAAGAACGAACTTGATGGGACAACTGCACAGAGGTTCCAAAAATAATTATCGCCACCCTCACCTCTTTAGCCCCAGTAATACTTTGGAAGTGCTCATTTTATATGTGCATACTACGTGCGTCTGTATTGTTTTGCGTTATAGGTTTTCGTAGTGAAGGAGTGTTGCTTTAACTGGAACACTCAAGGCAAACAAGACAGTGAGAAAAATATTTATTCTTGGGTTTTATGTTCCAAAACCATGATCGATCATAAGGCACGCCGTAATGGGGGACTCCGGATTAATTTTGACCAGCTGGGGTTCTTTAACGTGCCCCCAATGCATGGGACATCGGCGTCCTTGCATATCGTCTCCATCGAAATGCGGCCGACGCCGTCGTGATTTGATCCCGCGACCTCCCGCGATCAATTCATCTGCGCGTACTTTTGTCGCACTGGGCCAGCAATGGCGGTCGGAGCGCTCGGCAAATAAAACAAATATATACAAAAGCACATCGCGTGCTTCCACGTGACACAGATTGGCTAATGGAGGAGCGGAGGAAGGTGGGGCGACAGGAGGCGTGGAGGAGGAGACGCCGGGGAGAGCGGGGTGGCGTAAAGATCTAAGAATGACGCTACTTTTGGAAAATTTAGGGGTTTTACCCTACCTACCCCTAACGTTGCCCCTACCGTCTCAAGCAACACGAGCTAATCTCGAAGGCCATGCTTTTGCGTACAGAATGCGGTGAAACAGATTGCAGGCGCTTAAAAAGGACGCCATGGCCGCAGTGTTTCGAATGTGGCAACACTGGGCCAAGTTTGCGCATAAATCACGGAGTCAGCTGTTTCCTGGCGGTCAACTCGTCATCATCTTGGTTGTAAACTCAAGGTTACCTTGCTTTTCATCTTTTCGCTTGTAAGGTAAGTGAGTACTGTGGAAGAACTTTGTACCACTATAATCCGTATTTAATTCCCTTGCTTGCCAGTCGCCACTTAATTGCAACTAGACTAAACTGTAGTTGCAAGTGAAGATAATGTGAGCGCAAGCGTGCGCGCAAGATGAAATGGGAGGGGGTGAGGTTGCGGGGCGACGTTGAGAGCCATTTTTTTTTTTCGATAATGGGATATGATACAGGAAGCAATGTTGCGGCGGTTGCTGCCGTAGGGTCTTATTTGCATCATTGGAATCGTAGCCTGATAGCAGGGACGTAGCTGAGTATTATTTCGGGAGGGACTAGAATTGCAAACAGGTCACGTGCCCCTAAGCCTGGGTATTCTTTTTCAAACCAATGTTAAGGGTGCTAGTACCTTTGTTCAGATTATCCAAGTTTGTTAGCACCCAAAGTTGTTCGTGCCTACTGCGTTGGAAAGCACAATACAATATTTTGGTTAAGGTTGTTTACCACTTCTAGGAATATGGGACTTTTTGAGTTAATTTATTCGGGCGTAATGGCAGTTCTCAAAACTTAGATTTTTAGTGAACACCTCGGTTGTCTTGTAAAAAGAAAAAGAAAAAAAGAGAGAAAAAACAAGATAAAAAAAGGGGAAAAAGAAAGAAAGCCGTCTGTATCGTTTCTTTTCACCAATTTGTATCACCGTAGATGTTGCGCGGTTTCAGGTCGTTTAATCATTCTTTGCGTAAAAGGAACATTGCACTATAGCCTAGCGCATTGGAACGCAGAAGTTGATAAGCGAGTATTCGATCGATAACAAATATTACATTCTGCGTTGGCTTTTCATTTATCGTGAAACGTATGTCCGCGAAATATCTGAGGGTGCATAGCGCGCGAAAATGTGTTCATTTTATTCTTGCGTTTGAAGAAATTTTTCAATATTTTCTGTGATAATTTTTGGTACATAGAAGGCACATTTTATTTTTTGGACTTGGAATACATTTCCCAGATCTGTATTGCTCCGTTTCTACCCTGTCGGAAAAGGGCAAAGGCACTGCCATGCCCCTCCACGGGCTTTTCGTCTGCGTCCTCACCATCACTGTACTTTTGTATAGCGTGATAAGGGAAATAAACGTGCGATGGGAGCAAAAGGGTGGGGGGGTGGGGGGCTGCAAGATCATTTGGCTCCCGCTAATGGAAAGCCCCGTGCACGCTTATGGATGTAGCGAGGTAAGACGTGATAAACGTAGGAAAACCATCGGCGGGGGTAAAAAAAAGCAAACGGAGGACTATTTGACTTCTGAACCAAGCTAGGTAACCGCAGGAAATCAGGGCTAGGAGATGGGGCAAAATGCAGTGAGTTGCAGTCATGGTATTTAGGTAGCGTTCGTTCTTTCGATTCTGCAGAGTGCAGAGCCGGTGAATATAGAGCATCTTTAGCGGTAGTTCAGATCGTTATACGTATGCGCACACTCGTTATATGTGTGCTGTCCGTTGCGTAAGGTTCGAGATCGTAACCATTGACGGTATATGTGATCCAAAATAAATTATTTTTACTCGTCATAGCCAAGAGAGGAACGCGGAAAAAAATGAGGAGGGTGGTGTACAAGCTGAAAGTGGCCGGTGGGAACGGCCCTTGCTTTGTCTTTTTAATGCATTAGCATTCCGGGATCTATCTATCTATCTATCTATCTATCTATCTATCTATCTATCTATCTATCTATCTATCTATCTATCTATCTATCTATCTATCTATCTATCTATCTATCTATCTATCTATCTATCTATCTATCTATCTATCTATCTATCTATCTATCTATCTATCTATCTATCTATCTATCTATCTATCTATCAAGAGTAGCAATGATCCCCAGTATTATGTGATATGTGCCACATTTTACATTGACGAGGGACTTAATGGGCGTGCAGCATCGGCAAAACTGCCACCGTTCGTGGTTCAGCAGCCAATTTCTGCCAGCACAAATAACTGTAACGGCAAGGTACACGGCAAGGTAACGGCAAACTTGCACGGCAAGGTACTCCATCTGTCTCACATTCCATGCGCGATCCAACGTTGAGATTCATTTTCCCTTCCTCCCCTATAGCGGTTCTATGTGCCGCTGACTTTGAGGACTCGCAGGCGCCGAAAAAGGATTTCGCACGCCATTCGCTGTGGCCGGGCGACACTTTCGCACGCTGCACCTTCACGCGTGTCGCTAGCCTTTCTGTGCACAGAACCCATTATTTACATCCCCGACACCGTTTCTAGAGAGCTGTGCATGCGATACAATGTGGCGGAACCGCGGCGCGATAGCACCGTTTCAAACTTGCGACATGCGTGCAAGAGAGAGAGAGAGAGAGAGAGAGAGAGAGAGAGAGAGAGAGAGAGAGAGAGAGAGAGCAATTGTGGAAGAAGTGCTATTTATTCGGGAGCACGGCTATGCACCTTGGGAAAGGGGATGGGAAATAAAAAGGAGAGACATGGTCCTCGCGGTCGCAGAGACAGAAGAGTGCCAAAACCGTTTGAAACCGCATTGGTATCTTTCCTTTTTTTCTTTTTTTTTTTCTTTCTAGTTTCGAAGACTTGGTCGCCTTCTTCCTTTTTCTTTCTTTTCGTATTCAGAGCCAGCGACACGACCTTTCCGCACGGCATACTCGCAGAGGAATTATTACTGGAAAAAAAGCAGCCGAAGAATCAACGGGCACCGAGCGACCGCGACCTGCCCACGCTTGAACGCCTCGTTCGGCCGCGGCCATATCTTACGCACCACTGCAGCGGCGAGGGAGTGGACAGAAGTCACCGCGCGCACACCGTGTGTATGTGTGCGGCTGCGGCAGAGAGAATCGGCGAAGAGGCGAGCAAAGGGCTGAGATTATGCGCCAGAAAGAAACGGCAGTTACGGCAAGGCTGTGTGGGATCAGGCGCACAATGGCGTCGTCTCGACCGGTACACCGCTCGCGTCGGAATGACCGAGACCCCGCACGGGCCAAACACTTCAAAGGGGAGCCGCCGCCGCCGCCGCGAGGTGCGGATGGCGGTCGCGGCGCAGGTATTGAGCGCGATTAGCGACGGTCAGGGACCCCGCTGCTACTGCTGCCGACTGCTGGGCAAGAAGGATATATGGGCTCAAACGCGGGGCACCACCCCAGCGGCGGGATGCTTCCGCAGATCAGCATGTCGGCATGCGTCTTGGCGTTGTCGTGTGTCACCGCTGTGCATCTGGCGCACGTGGTCGTGCCCCGTACCTGCTTCGAGGTTGCACGAACCGGCTATAGTATGTCAGATTTGGGGTTCTGAGCGAAAGTCCGAGACATCTGCCATGAATTTACGTTTCCGCTCGCGACAATGTCCAACACCTTATGTTTTAACTGCGTTTAAGGTATGAACTCTACAAAGTCTAGCCGAGGTGGAGCTAAATCTGGTGGTCGAGTTTGTCTGAGCATACAGGGTTGGAGTCAGCCCGCCTGCATGCGTCAACTAGGGCTGGCTTGAATTGATCGACCAGATTGGCGAAACGCGGTCTGGGTCAAGTCGACTTTTGACTGAACCCGCTCGCCCATGTAACGAAGTTAGCGTGGCTCGAGCGATGGAGGTCCTGCCAACCTCAGCAAGACCGGCGCACCAAGGCAAACAATATATTGAAGAATGCGGGCGAACGATTCGCACAACTTGCTCCGACTGTAATGAGATGGACGCAACTCGCAACGCGTGCCTTACTTGATTTCGGTGTGTACCACGCATGCAAGAATGACCCAGCAATTCATACGAAAGCTGAATGTAACGCCTCGGCTGGACTGCTCCCTCAAAAAACGGACGTGACGAGACATAAGCAGACGCTGCTCGGGCTTCTGGATTCTGCCCTACGGATCGATATCATCCAACGATTCTAGAATGCGAGTCCCGTGGACCGGAATAATGCATAACGATTCTCTTCCCGTTCTTTCCTTTCACGCGCTTCCTCAGTGGTGCGAACAGGGCTCCCGCTACGTTACCACCGGGATGATAAGAAATGCATAGAATCGAGCTAAAGGAATCGTTGCCTCATACGCTTGCTGATTGCGGTTTCTGGCCAAGAGAACGTCCACGTCAGCAACAAACGCTTTTCATTTATTCATATCTGGCTCTGATATATATACACAGTCCTCGTAGCAGCTCGGCTGCGCCACAAAGCATTAGAGCGCGAATGACGTGTGTGCGCATGTGCGAAAGAAATAAAGTAAAATCGCTGTTTACAAGTTAGAGAAGACAGTTTACAGACTTCACCGTGAGTATATTGCAGATTGCAGATGCATGTCCTGAAACTTGGCAATCATCGCTCTAGTCGTGATCGCAAGCGTGTTCCTTGAAGTCATGAAATAGAAAAGGGAATCCCTAGGCTAAATAAATAGAATTTTTTTGAGTTCGCGACCTTCAAGATAACAGACTGGTGGGCTGTTTCGTACTGCATAACTTGGGGTAAAGCGCAAAAATAGCGCGTATAGGATAACAGAAGGGTTAGTAGCGCAGTAGTAGTTAGTAGCGCTGTGTATTCGTTCCCTTCCGTTGTCCTACGTGCTATTTTAGTGCTTTGCCTCAAGTTCGCGAGATATTTTTGATAACTAAGCGTGGGATCGAATCTAGACTGTGCTTGTGCTGTTTAGGACCCTTCAACCACCGGTGCCGCGATAAACTTGAGAAAATACAATCCATGGCAAGACGTTAAGCTTAGGCGTGTTCGGCAGGAATTTCAGTTCGAAGGGATTGTCGCGTTACCAGTCGTTATAGAGAACCGCAGAGCAGTGCGCCGTTTAGTTATTTCTCAGAATATATCACTCGCATATCGGTCTTTCGCATGAGTCTTCTTTTTTGTTTTGTGTGCTTAAATATGTGTTTCCTCACGCATCAACCATTGCAAGAATATAGGGGATAACATTAATTAAATTCTATGGTTTTACGTGTTAAGAAAATGTATGATTATGAGGCACGCCGTATTAATTTTGAGCGCCTGGGTTTCTTTAACGTGCGCGGCGTTGCCCTATCGCTTCAATGCCGGCGGGCCGCCAAATTTACTTCGTCATTCCGTTGGGCCCCTGAAACGGCATTGCGTCGATGGAAGTGGACACGTGGTGCCCAACGGAATGTCGAAGTAAATTTGGCAGACTGCCGGCATTGAAGCGCTAGGCCAACGCCGCGGACAGCAAAGAGATAACGCAAGCTGCTCGCGGGCCGGGCAGGCGGTGACCTCGGCGACGTCACGAAAGGCAGGGGGGCGGCGACATCGACCACACAGGCGCTCTTTTTCCAGCCAGTTTCGGTTTCAAGGAACCTGCCAAGGGGAACTAATTGTTTGCGTACATCCCACATGAAATCCGCTATTCAAATTTTGATCGTTGGGATAGGTAGTGTCGAGGATGGGCCACAAAGCACTCAGTTGCTCTAGCCACCTATTGGTGATAATTAGAAAGTTGATTACCGTAACTTCGATAATTACGCACGTAAGTGCAGCAATTGCTCTGTATCTAGAGGCCGCCAATCTGCACACTCGAATTGTAAACATAACATCACCGTCATTTATATTTTTCTAATTTTAAAAATTTGGTGCAGTTAAAAAAAACACCCTGTATAGCGTTCCTGTTGTTCAAGGCAGCTGTTCGCCGCCTTGTCGTCACGAAGGGCGACTGTCGGAATCTAAAGAGAGAGAGCAAATGATGAAGGAAAGGTAGGGAGGTTAACCAGGACTGAGCTCGGTTGGCTGCCCTACACTGGGGAAAGGGAAAAGGGGACGGAAAGATTAAAAGAAGAAGAGAAAGTCTACTGGGTATATCGTTCGGTCACACAGTCAGGATCACAGACGCTGACTCAATCCAGTAGCCTCCAAATATCGCAGCAGAGCTTTTGTGGCCTTTTGTGGCTGTGAGATTCGCTCGCAGAGGCATGTGCTGCTTCGGTGCCTAGTACCCCACAGTGGCCGGGGGCCCACGACACACGCTTATGCCAGCACTGTGAGCCGTGCGCAGCCTTCTGTTCGTCTCTGCGATAATTGCGCCAATGGGGTCGTTGAGAGGCTCACGTAATACGCGCGCCGCTGCCTGGCTATCTGTGTAAACGTTGATCTGTGTAGTGAGGTGCGGGGGTAACTCATGGCCTTAAACCGGGGCGTCGCGGATCGCTGTTAGTTCAGCCGTCCCACTATAAACTAATTTACACCCTTAAAATTGAATAAGGGTCTGGAATGGTCTTTAACTTAGGAAATTCGCACCCCAAAAGGGGTGCATGGGTTTGACTTACCGGCGCGCCACGCTTCTCGTCTCGGAGGCCATGCACGGACTTCTCGGCAGTGCCACTAGATGGAGCAGCGTGCCCAGAAAGAAGCGCGAGAGAGGAGCCAGGTTTCCGCACGAGGCGTTTCTCTGCGTTAGCACACATAAGCTCGCCATGCGTTTGCGAGGCCACGCGCATGTTTTACATGGCGATGGCGCTAGATGACAGCGAGTACGTGTTCTTAGGGAAGCGCGAAAGAGGAATCTCGCTGTAGTACACGCGTCATACATAACTCGTTTCGGCGGTGACTATATGTTGCGTCGCTATACTGATTCACTGCCAAGTGCATTACTGCCGACGTGTCATCGTTAGCTGGGTTCCGTTGAATTTTCTTAAAAGTGAAGCTTTTCTTTGCGAACTTCGCCGGGATTCGTGACCGTGGGTGCTGCGGCCTGAATGTCCTCTTACCGAATGGGCCAACCAATCACAGCGGAGGACGCGAGCCGCGTGCGCCGCTGGTTTCCTTGCACCACCACTAGATGGCGCTCGCCTCCGCTATCCCCACTATAGCAAAAGGGCGAAGAGATGCCGGGATAAGGAAACATAGGGCATTGTGGGGTACAATAGGTATGAGGTACTGATAGGTATTTGGAAGGGAGTAATAATGCCGGTGCTTTACTTTAAAAATGCGGTCCTTTGCTTAAGGGCAGTAGTTCAGTCGAGACTAGAAGTAAATCAGAGAGCTGTTGGAAGATTAGCACTAGAGCCCACGGGAAAACCACAAACGAAGCAGTACAGGGGGATATGGGCTGGGCATCGTTCGAAGCACGGGAAGCTCAGAGTAAAATCCTATACGAAAAACACCCGAGGAAATTGGACGATGACAAGTGGGCAGCTAAGCTATTTAAATACCTATGCAGCAAGAGCGACTTCGGATTGTCGGCGTCTTTTAGTCATTAGAATTTAAATCCAAGCTAGTTGGTAAGCACCCATTTTACTGTTTGTGCAGCGCTCTCAAAAACTAGGACTATAGAGAGGAATTGCACAAGACATGCGCTGATCGCAACTATCTTTTTCTAATATATACGAAGGCTGGGCACCTGCCGAAACGTAGAAAATAAGTAATCGTTTTTTTTTCGTACGTGCGTCCTCAACCTACAAGTGCCTAAACATACATACATACATACATACATACATACATACATACATACATACATACATACATACATACATACATACATACATACATGTATGTATGTATGTATGTATGTATGTATGTATGTATGTATGTATGTATGTATGTATGTATGTATGTATGTATGTATGTTTGGGCACTTGTAGGTTGAGGACGCACGTACGAAAAAAAAGATGACTTATTTCCTACGTTTCGGCAGGTGTCCGGCATTCGTCAGGGAATACATGACACGGTAAGGCGCTGTGCTCAAATAGGTACATGGCATATGGGGCCCCTCTGCGCGCTTGTCCACTGCCAAGACACAGCTGTAAGATGCTTGCACTTGTGACGAATCAACAGTAGATGTCAAGAAAAGAAAAACCGTGACGAGATGGTTGTAACAGGTTCGCAGAGCGACACTATATACAGCAAAGACAGGGTTTACAGAAAAGTTGACACGTGTTTAAAAAAAAGTGCATGACGAGATGGTTGTAACAGGTTTTCACTGTAAAGTGACTGCACCCCTCATGAGTCACCAATACACATGTCAAACGTGCTAAAAATGCGCAGCGGGACGGATTGGTTGAAACAGCAGGTTCGTACAGCAACAAATGAAACAAAGGCAGGGTATACAAAAGAGCTCCGCAATATATATATATATATATATATATATATATATATATATATATATATATTTAATAAATTAATGGCAATGAAAGGGGATGAAAGAAACAACTTGCCGCAGGTGGGGATGATCCCTCGTCTTCGCATTACGCAAGTTATTTTTTTATCCGCTTTCATTGCCATTAATTTAGCATTTAATTCTTTAATTCAATTAGTCAGTACAAGTGATTTCCCCCTATGTTGTCCTTGGTGTCTTTCTTGGCTTCTCATGATATGATTAATAAAAATCGGGCCCTCGGTTAACCTCCATTTTCTTCTCATTCATTGCATAACGAGTGTCTCGAATCCGGCAACATTGGTGCCTTCAGGTAGCATGTGTGGGTTTATTGACCAGTTGCCTTCACCCAAAAAGATCACGTACTCGTGATGCCTGCGGCAGAAAGGATGTTCCACTTCCGCCACCAGGGTTTGTGAGTGGTGGCGCTGGCTAACACTCCCAGGGTTTATTCTAGTAGTAAAACATAGATGCCGAAGAAAGTGGATGGGAAAATGGCGCCGCGGTAGCTCAATTGGCTAGAGAGAGTATCGCACGCGTAATGCGAAGAACTGGCATATTGTTCCCCACCTGCGGCAAGTTGGTTTTTCATCCGCTTTCATTGCCATTAATTTATCATTTCTCTAATTCAATTAGTCAGTACAAGTAATTTCCCCTATCTTGCCCTTGGTGCCTTATATATTAGAAAAAGATAGTTGCGAGTCAGCGCATGTCCTGTGCAATTCTTCTCTATAGTCCTAGTTTTTGAGAGCGCTGCACAAACAGTAAAATGGGTGCTTACCAACTAGCTTGGATTTAAATTCTAATGACTAAAAGACGCCGACAAACCGAAGTCGTGTGCGAGCAGGCTTACACACAGTACGTTTTCGTGTAGCTTGTGATATGCCGATGGAGGAAGGCTATTAAACAAAACTTGGTTTACATTCAAATCGGTCTTTAATTTTTAGGTTTGCGTTGAAATGAACAGTGTACGCAAGATATAGATATGTAGCAGGTGTCCATAATGGGGCTTTCGGACTATTGACTCGTACAGCAATTACTCCCTTTCATGGTGAAAACACCAGTCGCAAACAAACGCAAAAAGAAAGTTCGTATTGGGCCGGCTCTGTACGCCTAGTCAACTACATGCTTGGGTGGTCATCATCACCGCATTAATCACTGCTCCCATGTGCAGTGACAAATTGATTGATTATGATGTTGATGATGTCCCTGTAATATGGCTCACACTCATTCTGGAATATTGGCCAAGAGTTGAGCACCTGAACTTTTCATCATCACCATCGTTACCCTATTTATGTCCACTGCAGGACCAAGGCCTCTCCCTGCATGCGATCTCCAATTACCCCTGTCCTCCGCCAACCGACTCCAAATAGCACCAGAAAATTTCCTAATTTCGTCACTACATCTAGTCTTTTGCCGTCCTCGATCTACTGCGCTTCCCTTCTCTTGGTACCCATTCTGTTACCCTAATGGTCCAACGGTTATCGGTTATCTAGTCTGCGCATTACATGACCTGCCCAGCGCCATTTTTTTTCTCTTAATGTCTATTAGAATATCGTCTACGCCCGTTTGCTCTCTGATCCAAACTGCTCTCTTTCTGTCTCTTAAAGTTATGCCTAGCATTCTCCGTTTCATCGCTCTTTGCGCGGTCCTTAATTTGTTCTCAAGCTTCTTTGTCAGCCGCCAAGTCTCTGCGCCGTATGTCAGCACCGGTAAAATGCACTGATTGCATACTTTCATTTTCAATGATAACGGTAAGCTCCCATGCAGGAGCTCACGATGTCTGCCGTATGCGACCCAACCCATTTTTATTCTTCTGTGAATTTCTTTCTCATGGTCCGGGTTCCCTGTGATTAGTTGACCTAGGTAAACGTACTCCTCCACAGACTCTAGAGGCTGACCTGCGATCTTGAAATCTTGTTCCCTTGCCAGGTTATTTATCATTATCTTTGTCTTCTGCATATTAATCTTCAGTCCCACTCTTACACTTTCCCTGTTAAGGTCGTCAATCATTTTTTGTAACTCGTCTGCATTGTTGCTGAAAAGAACAATGTCATCGGCAAACCGAAGGTTGTTGAGGTATTCGCCGTCGGTTTTTACTCCTAAGCCTTCCCAGTTTAATAGCGTGAATACTTATTCTAAGCACGCAGTGAATATCATTGGAAAGATTGCGTCTCCTTGTCTGACCACTTTCTTTATAGGTATCTTCCTACTTTTCTTGTGTAGAATTAGGGGGTTGTGGAATCTCTGTAGATATTTTCCAGGGTATTTGCGTAAGCATTCTGTGCTCCCTGATTCCGTAATGCCTCTATGACAGTTGATATCTCTACTGAATCAAACGCCTTTTCGTATTCTATGAAAATCGTATAGAGAGGCTTATTGTATTCTGTGGATTTCTCCATAACCTGATTAATGACATGGAAGTGATCCATTGTAGAGTATCCCTTCCTGAAGCCAACCTGTTCCTTTGGTTGACTAAAGTCCAGTGTTGCCCTTATTCTATTGCAGATTATTTTGGTAAATATTTTATATAATACTGGGAGTAAGCTAATGGGCTTATAATTTTTCAGTTCTTTAACGTCTCTTTTTTTTGTGGATTAGTATAATGTTTGCATTCTTCCAGTTTTCTGGGACCCTTGCAGTCGATAGACACTTCGTATAGAGAGCCGCCAGTTTTCCTAGCATTATGTCTGCTCCACCTTTGATTAAATCGACTGCTATTCTATCCTCTTTTGCTGCTTTTCCCCGCTTCACGCCTTGCAAGGTCTTTCTTACCTCATCTCTAGTTATAGGAGGAGTTTCTATATTGTTCATTATTGTTTCAGTACTCCTGAGTCCTCTGGGTAGTATACATGTCAGTATAGAATTATTCCGCTGCTTTTATTATACCTTCGAGATTGCTGATGATATTACCCTGCTTATCTTTCAGTGCATACATCTTGGTTTGTCCAATGCCAAGTTTCCTTCTCACTGATTTCAGGCTGCGTCCATATTTTACGGCTTCTTCAGTCTTTCTCACGTTAAAATTTCTAATATCACTTATTTTCGCTTTGCTTATCAGTTTTGACAGTTCCGCGAATTCTATCTTATCTCTTGAGTTGGACATTTTCATTCTTTGTTGTTTCTTTATTAAGTCCTTTGTTACTTAGGAGATCTTGCCTACTGGTTGTCTTGATGCCTTGCCTCCCACTTCAATTTCTGCCTCTGAAGCCAGCCTCGTTACGGTTACCTCTATGTCATCATCATCATCATCTCTGTTCTAAGGCTGCATATTTGTTTGCAAGTACCAGCCTAAATTTGTCGGCTTTTACCCTTACTGCATCCAACTTGACCTGTTTTTTCTTGACCAATTTTACTCTTCCTCTGTTCAAATTGAGATGAATCCTAGCCCTCACTAACCTATGATCACTGCACTTTACCCTACCTATCACTTCTACATCTTGCACTATGCTGGGATCGGCAGAAAGTATGAAATCAATTTCATTTCTTTATTGACCATTAGGGCTTTTCCAGGTCCACTTTCTATTGCTACGTTTCCTGAAAAAGGTGTTCATTATTCTCAGCTTATTTCTTTCTACAAATTATACCGAGTTTGCACTTATCTCATCGCTAATTCAACATCTTCATAATACTGATCTACTTCCTCATCGTCGTGACTGGATGTTGGAGCGTAGGCTTTTACATGATATTTAAAGAAACTATAGGTAATGTGCAATTGAGCAATCAAAACAGACTAAGAATTTTCCTAAACAGAACACTCTATAATCGTCAAATATAAATTTATAAAAGTATATTGGAAATGAAAATTCTATTCGTTTTGTTGAATGAATGAAACCACAAATGACATCAAAGACGTTCCTTTGGCTAAAACCAAGTACCGAGGCACCGATAGTTTGTACTGTTTCTCATGTTAAGTTTGCCCCTAGTTTAGGAAACGGAATTTCAAGAAGTCTATTTCTTAGTAATTTATACCGGTGACATATTTAAAAAATGGTATTCTATCAATTCCATTTCTAGGCAGTATTGACACAGGGGCGATATCGCCAGACCAGCCCTGTGTAAATATAGGTTTAATGAGGAGACATGGCAGTGTATTCTGGTGATCGTTACTTCTGGTTGTCTTGATGGATGCCACTGGACTTTCCATGGAAATTTTAGGTGCTGAAATTCGGTGCATGGCGTTATTGTTTCAACGGAATCTACACGAATAGACAATTTTCAATATCTAATCGCTGTTATGTGTGCCACTATTGGAAGAACCGATATTATCTGGCCACTCAGGAATGCTTGCGCTAATGAATCGGTTGCCGTTTCACAGTTCCTCTTCTTCTCTGGGAATTACACGCGCTTTGTGCTCGGAAGCAACGAACTGGCAACTCTACATGGCCCGTGTTTCCCACGAAGCTGACGAGCGTGATCAATCTCTCGAGCTTTGCAGGTGACCGAAATTCTGTTGGTTTCCCGCATGAAGAGGTCTGACGACAGAGGTCACGCGCGCAGTGACTCGGAAACATTGGACAAGAACTGTACGCAATCAGTGGCCGGTGACAGCCTAACCAAGCGATGGAGAGTTCGGAGCGTGATGTTTTAAACGCCTCATCCTCGACATCAAAGGTGTACTAAGCTATCACGGAGCGCTCAACTCATCTGACAACAAACACATAAGCGCGACGCGAACAACGCTTCCCGACGAAAGAAGTCGCCGGCAAAGCCCGAAGGAGCGTATCCGGGTCGCGACGGAGAGCCGCGCTTATCGAAGACTCGCATCGCGCCATCACAGCGGCGAGCGATCAAATCGGAACGGGTTCCTTGACATCTCGCTTTCGTTTCCCGCTGGGACGTCACGAGGGAATAACATTGTCCGACTTGGCCCACGTTCGCGCGCGTGCAAAGGCACCCCCTGCTGCCTGCACTGCCGGTGTCGGCGACAGCGGAAGGCTTTCCGTGTTTGCGGAAAGCCCCCGAGCCGCTCCATGGCGTCTGTCGTCGGGGTGGAGGGAGAACGGCGGCGTTTGTCTTGACGCGTCACCCCTTCCGTGGGCCCAGTCCCTATTAGGAACTGCGCTCTCTCCCGCGCACGCCCCGATGTTGTTATTCGCTCTGTTATTCTACGTTGCTTTCTCGCGCCGATATCTCGCGGCCACCGCCCAGCCTGCGACTGTCGTCCCTCCGGCGGCAGCTTGCTTCTGTAGCGTCGCTTGGCCTCGGTTGCAAGTGACACTTCCCTGTTCCATACACGGGACTCGGCGATGCTATCCAGGCTGTTCGTAGAGGTTCGCGATCCGACTGAACCCTTCAACCACTCGACCTGTGTGTGTATTCTATGTGTCGGGGAAGACTGCCTGCCGCTTGTCCCTCCCCCAGAGGCATGCGCGTCCACCTTTCATACCTGACTCCCCTGTCTCTGCACGCCGTACGGTCACCTCCGCGCTCTCTCAGTGCGTGCATTGAAGACGACGCAGGGCGCACGTGTGTGAGGGGTTTGGGGGAGCGGACCTTCTTCAACTTCTTTCTTCTATATCAATTTTTTTTTGGCTCCTTTTGCAAGATGGCGTCTCGCCGTTTTGGTTGTTGTATGCTTTCTTTTGCGGCGGGTGGCCGACCTACCGAACGCGGAGGGTTGGTTAGGGCTCGCTTATGCCCGCTGACCTGTGGGCTTGGTGGGACCAGGTGCTCTTCCTTTAGAGGCCATAGAGGGACTCGAACACGTTCCGCGCGCGACTTGTCATTCGTGCTTCGTCCGAAAAAAAAAAAAACATTCTTGCTTTCCCCCTTCTAACATCGACCCTTTCTTTTTTTATCCCTTGCTCTCCGTTGCCGAAACGTCTGCATGGACACGAGGTTTTTGACAGGCGACAGCATGAGTGCCACGGGACTGTGCGCTATGCATGTATACGCGACACGAAGGCGAAGAAAAGGAAAACGACGCGGTTCACGAAAGCTTGCCCCATATTTTTTAGCCGTTTATACCCACTGTTCCCGCTCGGAGATTTTCTTCTCCGACGCGCCTTTCACTCGCCCTCCATTATGGGATGTCGTAGCCGGCGCCCGCAGTCCGATTTAGACTTTCGTTCCTTTTTTTTTTTCTTTTACGGGGGCGATTTTTCATTTACGTTACGGTCAGTGCAGATATCGCTCAGTCATACGACTAAGAGGCAAGTAGCAGCAAAAATGGCGGAAAGGGAAGGCGTTGCGAACACCAGGAAAAGCGGGGGGGGGGGGGGGAGAGAACGGCCGAACAGCGTGCTTTTAAAAAATGACCGCCAAAGTGGCCCGATTGTACACGTCCTGGGCGAAAGCGCTACAGTTCGGTTAGACGAAAAGCGCACTAGCTTATACTTTATGAAAGGGGTCAAAAACACAGAAAGAAAAATTCAGGCGTTCCGTCTCGGACCGACCCCTTTAATAACGCAGTTTTTTTTTGGAGTCGGGTGAAAAGGGGGACAAGAAAAGGTGACTAGGCGGGTTAAATGAAGGGCGTGCGGCATCCAGAGTAGTGCAAGGGGTCACAAATCACACCTTACTGGCGCACAGTCTAAGAGCGAAAAAAAGAGAACAGGAAGAGAACAAAACTCACGTTGTTCATCAATAGCTCATTCATGCACAAAAGCTCTCCGTATAGCCTATTGGTAACTGCCCTTATACACGGCCACGTTTCGCGATTTTTCATGCCCTCGTTGCACAAACTCGGCTAGATCGTCAAGGATGTTCAGAAAACGCACGTGTGCATGCATATGTACTACACATATGACGGGGAAGGGTGCAAGTTGATCGACAGCCGTGTCTCATCCGCAGGTGACATGGGAGACACGGAAGCGCTCTGAAAGCTGCTGCTCGTCTTTGCGCTGACGTGGTCAACCAGGTCACCGTGGTTCGACTCCTGAAGGACTGTCCACTGGGTGCCCAGCTCATTACGCTTCTTTTGCGAGCCCGGAGCGAAGCGATGACACTGCCGGACAATCGCTTGCCTTCACCCAGTGGTCCTTTGAGCCGTTGTCCAACGCAGCGGTTCAGGGGGCAATGCACGCATGCGCACTTTGTGGCACGCAGCTGACGTCTACGCTTAGCTATGCAGGGGCGTAATACTGCTGAATGCCAACTCCCCACCCCCTCCCCACCTCCCCGATCTTGGTCAGCGCTGTTCGGGTAGAAGGGAATCGAATTTCGTTAGCTCGAAATCGTACACCTTTAGGGGAGTGAATGTTTGTTCCACTGTCACTCACTCCCCGTGTACAACTAGCTCAGCCCGCGAGCTTGCTTGCCACTTGGCCCGTTCTCTCTGCGGGCTTCGCTTTGACTGTGCAAACCAGGGTTGCTCTGCATTATACGAAGAGGAAAGAAAGGCAAGCGGGGAACAGGTATGCACAGCAGGGCGGGAGTGAGAAACTAGGCCTGCGCCGTACACCCAGCGCGCACGTCTTTTGGGACGTCACTCACAGCCGTCTGCCCGACAACTCACCTACCTTGCAACCCCAACTCCCCATTTTCCTCAAACCCCTTGCGCTGCAGCCACGGGCATGCATGCAGCACGAGACGCAAGTCTTGCCGCCGCCGCCAAACGCGCGCGCCTTTTGACGTGACAGCGACGTTTCGGCTCTCGTTTTCGCTCTTTCTCCTGCCGCTCGCGAAGAAGAAACACGCTCACAATGGGCGCCGAATTCGTAACACAAACGAGACAAAGCGTCGTTGGATAGTCTTTCAACCGCGGTGCGCGCTCGCGGCCATAGAGATGCGCGCGTTTGTATACACGGACACACTTGGCAGCGTGTTTCGCATTGTCGCTAATGCCGCCCAAAAAAGCGCGCGCGCTCCTCGGCGGCGGCCAAATGGAGAACTTGCTTGCATGGGTCGCATCGCGCCGCGTCCAACTCTTCTTTCAGGCAGCGCAGGTTTCTTTTCTTTTCTTTTTTTTTTATTCGCCTGTGTGCACCTTACGGCCACGCCGCCGCTTCCAGAGAGTTTGCAGATATATAGCTCGCTATTCAACCTGCGTTTCACTTGTGTACGCGAAGTGTACTGCGTGGCTGTTTGAAATCATCCTGGAGTCTTGGCGCGTGTTTATATTTGTTTCCTCCTCGCGCTGAGCCCCTCACCTTTCCAGTGCTAGTTCGTTCTTGGTAGGAAAGAAACACTTTTCCTTAAACTGCGCGATGCAGGGAAAAACAGACAAAAAATAACGGAGGAAAGGGAGCGTTGACCCAACGTATTCTGGCGGGGCAACTTCCCTATTTTTATTTTATTTTTAAAGAGACGGTGATGTACAAAATAGGCAGTGGCCAGCCACCCAATTCAAAGTAGTCACGTATTAATAACGCGCCCACACCTTCACACCTTTGCTCAGAGACCGTGTCCCTCCCCGTGTCACGATGTAGAAGAACATCAAGAAAGAATAACGCGAAATGCTCCGCATTCAAGCCCGGCGATGTTCATGTACTGCAGTAACCGGGAGCTTGCCGGAATCGAAAAGAGGGAGGCGTTCGGAACATGCGAGGGAAGAAGGCCGCGCGCACCGCTTGTGCCTTTTGACACGCCGCCGCTGCCAAGTTAGGCGAGATGGATGAGGGGAGATCGTTCGCCCTGTTTGCGTCAGTCGCGAGGCTCTGCACGGAGGACGGAGTACGCAAGACTCTTCGCCGACCCGTCGTCGGAGCCCCTTGGCTCTTAGCCACACCTATCGCTCGCAGCTCGCGTTTTGAGTGAGGCCCGCATGGGCAACCTTACATAACGGGAGGGTGGTGTTTATTTCGCACGACTTTTTTGCGAGAAATCCGGGAACGAAGAAAACGCTCGCGAGTGGGGAGTACGGAACATAGCGGAGAGGGAGGGGGGGGGAGGCAGAATGAAGAGGACTCCAAAACTTCTTGTTCTTCATTGTTGACTGACCTCTCACTTTCGAGAAGGCGAGAGTGTGCTACGGCGTTACGTGTGTATAGTTTTGACTTGCGCCACCTGAAGCGGCGTTCCCTTGAATGAGACTCCGATAGCTTCCGTCTTCCCCCGACACGACAGCCTGTCAGCATGGTGCTGTGTTCGCCGTTCATCGCGCTATAACAGAGTGCGATTCGGCCTGGTCTGTGATTCGCGATGGAGTCGAGGGGGGGAGAGGGAGGGATCAACACTGCAGTAGACGTGTATGAAGTGTACGCACGTATTTACAGAAAGGCAGCGACCGTGTCACCACGTATCTCCTCCCGCGCTTCAACAGAAGCGCCGCGGGTTTCTTTTTTTCTCCGGCGTTTTAAAGACGGGGCGGAAACACGGCTAAATGAGGGTGGAGACGAGAATTGCATTGCTCGGAGATGATGTAACGGCGAGCTGTCCATCATGTTTGTGTAAAGAGAGCGTGCGCGTTGCGCGCGCGTATGGCTATGATGGGCTCGGCTTGGGCACGCCGAGGCTCTCTGAGGCAACTCGACAATCTGTCTTATTCCATCAACGTTGGATGTGGTTACGCATTTACCGACGCAAATACCTTTCGGGACTTTCGCCAGTGTGGCCGACCATTTTCAAATCTATGTGCGCCTTTCAAAGGCAGCTACTTTCTCTCACTTTCTTCCAGTTCGTCCTTCTTTCTTTCCTTTCTATTTATTTATTTTATTATCTTTTTTTTTTTTTGCTACTCCGCCGTCGCTCTCTCCCCACTTCCTTCGCACTACGCAGTGGCAGCTGGTCGAGTTTTTCAGAGTGCTCAACAATCTTGTGCTGAAAATTCGCCTCGACTTGCACACATACAAATACACATTATCGACCTCTGTTTACCTTTCTGTTTACATTGCTTATGGGCAGATAAGTTGTCATTAAAATGCGCCGTGAACCGAAAAAGAAAAAGAAGTCTACTTCACGACAGGCTCCATCACTTGAGCTCCAACACTTGACATTATACGAGTAGACCTTTCCACGTCAGAGAAGCGCGGTACTTTTTTTTTTTCGAAGTGGGAGCGTGTCTCGGTGACCTGGTGGTTCAACCCTCTACAACGGCACGCATACGCCTACAAGCCACAACCCGAACATGGCTTCCACCACGGAGAAGTTTTGTGAACAAGAGAGAGGAAAGTCATAAGGGAAAGGCAGGAAGCTTAACCAGGGAGCCCAATAGGCTAGCCTAAGGGGAAACTGAGACTGAAAAATAAGGAGAAGTGTACACTTTGCACGGGTACACGCGCACACTGAAGCGTATATATATATATATATATATATATATATATATATACGCACGTATATATGCGTATATATACGCATATATACCCGAACATGGCTTCCACCACGGAGAAGTTTTGTGAACAAGAGAGAGGAAAGTCATAAGGGAAAGGCAGGAAGCTTAACCAGGGAGCCCAATAGGCTAGCCTAAGGGGAAACTGAGACTGAAAAATAAGGAGAAGTGTACACTTTGCACGGGTACACGCGCACACTGAAGCGTATATATATATATATATATATATATATATATATATGTGTGTGTGTGTGTGTGTGTGTGTGTGTGTGTGTGTGCTGGCACATCACAAGAATCACAGCAGCGCTTTTGTGGCTTCGGACATCAAAGACGCATGACGCCACGGTCCCAGGGTCTTCTCTTCTGTAAAGTGCCTGTCATCTAACTAAGTGTCCTGAAGCTGTCCGAAGGACAATCCTCTTATCTTGATATTGTGTTGTTTTTGTGAAACACATTTGTAGAGGCCTCGCGTGAAATTATAGTTGACGTTAGACAATAGCTACCGCGTCTCTTCCCTTCATAAGGAATGAATCGATTGATTGATTGTGTTCGATGTCGCAAAGAGCACTGGGACTTAAAGAGAGGTTGTTTTGGAGCGCTCCGGATCTATTTTCGCCATCTAGATCTTTAACTGGCACCAAAGACAGGACATACGAGTGTTTCTCCATTTAGTTCCGATCGGAAGGCATACGCCGGGTTCTGGAATGAAACCTGCAACCTCGTGCTGAGCAGCCGACCGCCATAGGCACTGTACACGACACCGTGCATGATGGATCTGTGAAGACATAAAGGGACATTACAGGCGAGTATTACGCCAACGTGGACTGTTAAAATACCACTCCAGAAACCAACGAGTGCTTCTTTAGGGCCAGGAAAAAGCTTAGTTTAGGAGAAAATTGCACCTGAAGTTTCCGCATACCATTAGCGCAATTCAAACCTCCCGCCCCCGAGCGGGTGAGTGGTGACATTGCATACGCCATCACCGTCCTTTACTGCTGTCGGTGAGCATAACGGCGCCCGACAGACGGCGCTATGGTATTTTTTTTTTCTTCTCTAAGCGCAAACGCGCAGCCATGGGGAAACCGAGCCAAAACAGAGCGTTGGATTTGCCGCTACAGCTGCTCCTCGACAAGTAACGTGGATCGTTCGGGCATCTGCGAGATCACATGTACGTGGCATTTTCTACTACTTGCAGTTTGTGTGAGTTTCGCGAGCCAACAAAACCTACGCTACAGCGAAACTACGCTACAACGAAACTACTGAAACGCGGAAGCGCCGGCGGCGCAGAGTGGAGCGAAAACGAAACGTTTCGGCCACCCGCGTCGTTGTCGAAAGTGATGTCTACGAGTTGTCTAAAACCAAATACAACTGGACAATTAGCATTATATTCCGCTTTATAATGCAAGGAAATGCAATTTTTACTACGAGTTGTTGAGTACTATAGTGACACAATTATATTTAGGAGTGCCTAAGTCACCAGGCTAGTACTTTGTTGTCTAGAGGAGTCTCAAATCGTGTCCTGCATTTACCCCACTTTCTCGTTTACTGAATCTCTGTAGCTCTGTTCTCGATAATATTGACGCCTTTGACAATCTCGAGCATTAATCTGTATCACTTTAGCTTCACCTAGTATTTGCCTTTAGTGTCCGTTATTCAAGCTGTACGAAAGGAAACCTGAAGCTGAATTCACAAAGCTTTTCCGTTCGCAATAGCTCTTTGCCTCCGGTTGGACTCTTTCGCAAATAATACTTGCAGCGTCAGCATGGGCTGGCATTTGTTCTTACGAACAAGCTTAGCGTACAAGTTGTTTGTCAATACGGGCCCTGAATGTTGCAACAACTACAAGCGCGTGTGCACGCGCACGGACGCATGCTGACATTATACAGGAGCACGCACACACTCTTCAACATCTTCAGCTAACAAGACATCCAAGACGCGCATGAAAGTGCACGTTGAGCAGCATATTCAGAGAAAAGAGACCAAAGCTGCAATAGCGGAAACGGATGTGGCGGCTGGTTGCGTTCCCCAATGAAGGTACCGGGTGGGGGAGGGGGGAGAGAGAGAGACAGTTGGGACGAGCGAGCATTAGTGCGCTGGCCGCCAGGCCTACACATGCATTCTCGACGCGCACTGATGCGGTTCCATTTTTGCTGTCCTCGTAACCTTAGCCGCGCCCTGCTCCGCTTGCATAACTGGGCGTATAATCGAATGCCGTAATCTCTCGTTTACCCACATTTTCCTTTCCTTTTCCCCCGCGTCTATTTAGTCGCGTCCTGCGTCTTTTCCCGGTCGCGCGCGTAGCACGGGCCCACTTGAAGAACGGATGTTTCTTCTCTGTCTGTAGATGTGAGGAGTGAGAGAGCGGACGAGTGCCATACTACACAGATTAAAAAAAAAAGTTACAGAAATAAATGAAGAATTGAAGACAAGCTTTGGGGAATGGCCGCGAAGGAAACCACGAGAAATCCCGGCGGCCGCGGGAAGATGCCTCCTGTCGAGCGGGTCGCGTAATATTACGCTCTGTTCATTCCGGGAACAGCGCCGGCAGCGAGGAAGCGCATCAAAACGCTACCACGGGCGCGCGCTCGATTCAGGACTGTCGGGGTGTCGGGTGACATGCCAGCCATTGTGGTGTCTCCTATAAGCTTTGCCTTATACCTCCGCCCCGCATCGTCTCCTCCCGCTCTGCTCTTGCTGCCCCCATGGGCGTCTTCCTCTGGCTCTTCAGAGCGTGTAACTGCACACGTAAGTTAGTGGTCCGAGCACCGGGCTATATACGAAAGAACCGCGCAGAAAAGGAAAGTCTGCAGGAACGCGCGTATGCGGTCGGTCGGTCGGTCGGCTGGAGAAAAGAACAACGCGTCACATACAGTTCTGGCGATCCTTTTTTTTTTTTCTTTCTTTCCGAGATGGCCGCTCCGGAACCGTGATCTGTGGCACTCAGCGGGGAGCAGGTCGTGCTGAGGGACAACTTCGGCAGTTCTCGAAGTTCACTGCTACCACTGCAAAGAAGGAAAGAAAGAATGAAAGAAAGAAAGAAAGAAAGAAAGAAAGAAAGAAAAAAAGAAAGGAGAGGGAGACAGCGAAATTGTGAACAAGCTGGCCTTTTAACAGGCCGTTCACTTCTTCGTCTCCCCTCATCATCGGTTTTTTTTTTCTTTTCGAGAAAGCATCACATGCGTGTTTCCCGGGCTGCGCCCCAAAAGAAGGGACTCGTGCAATAAGAGATTTCAATAAGCCCTCTCTCCTGCTCCCACTGACCTCTGACATAAGGATGAGGTCTCTCCACCCTGCGGTAGACTTAAATTTGCCCACTTCTTACGGAGAGAAACCGGAGACGCTGAGGCAGGAACTTGAGGTTGCGGCGGAGAATGACGTTATGCAAGAGCAAGAGTGCGCCTTGCTCGCTCGCCTGCAGCCGTTCGTGGCCACATCGTGCGTCCAGGAGACAACCGCATTGTAAGCGCATGGGCGGAGAAGGCATTCCTGGACGCAGCGTTTTGCGCACTCAAGAATGTTGTAGTCGTAAGCAGGGGAGGCGTGAAAAGCGCTGCATCGTCGTGAACTCAAATATAAGGAAGGTTTTGAAGACTGTGCCTGAGATGGCAGGATGCGTTTCGAAATTGTTTCGTAAGAGAAATCGTGCACACTTTAAAGGGACACTAATGCGAAACGATAAATCAGTTTAGACTAATAAACCATTGTTTGAGAACATTGCAGGCAGTCATTTCAAAATAACAGTTTGATTATCAGACGAGAAAATGAAGGTCGGTGTATCAGTATTTGAATTTCGCGCCGAAGACCCGACGCCGGTACGTCAGTGTGACGTCAGGGATTCCAAAGTATGTTTTCACATTTGAGCCGCGTTGGCTGAGTGAAGGTTCCCGAAACTTGCTATGTTTATTATTTGGTTCGATTAGAACACAATGTAGTCAATCTGTACCGCCATATAAGTAAGTAGGCCCCAGAATAGGTCATCAAAATCCACAACGTCACAGTGCCCAGGTGCGGGAACTTCAAGGAAGCGTCGCCACCCGTTTTTCGTTCTTGCGCTTTTTCTGGCTTACCAAGCGTCTTATTGGGGTAAGAGTGGTGTTGTTAGTGTCGTAGAAAGGCAATTTACTGATACAGAAGAAATCATTTTTCTCTTTGGTGTCCCTTTAAGTGTTCAAGGTTTTGATTACTGCGTTGACGACGATGATTATGAAGTGTTTGTTCGGAGCAGGACACGATCACCGCTGGGAATCACGATGTAGAAACTAAGGCGAGGCGGATTAGATGAGACTATATGAAGTGCGCGTAGTGCTGCTATTTGCAACGGTGTATAGAGCAATCCTTCGCGAAACACTGGCACAGATAAGTGATACCTCTGTATTGTTCGGCATATATACATTGTTGCCAGCTATCATAAAGAGTACGCTTAATGCTATACTGTCGTTCAGTGAAGTGCGTCCTCTGCCACTCATATTTAAACTCAAAAGAAGTCTGTAAATGAAGCTGCTGTTGGTGTAGCGTTTACGAATTGTGTATCAAACTCCAGTCGCTCTAAAATTTAACACAGTAAGTCGATGTACCCTAGTATTCTAGTGTAGCCACTTTATACACTGTTGGTGTTTTTGAATGCGTTAACATTAGGAGTGTCAAAGTGGAAAAAAGTGTTTGTGCGTGAAGTGTGAGAAGCCAGTCACATGGTAGAGGTAGAAAGGGGATGGGAAAGCTTAGAAGAGCGTGTACGCGTATATGAGAAGAAAGGAAACCCAGGGTGCCGACATTTACTAGTCATATCATAAAAAGCTAGCAAACAACGACACCAAGGACAGTACAGGGGAAATTACCTATACCTGTATATATATATATATATATATATATATATATATATATATATATTGGAGAAGAAGGGTAACCGAGGGGCTCGATTTTGTTAATTGTGACTACATAAGCAAACAGAAAATGAATAAAAAAAAAACACCGGGGAAATTAACTGTATAGCTGAAATTAAAATGTAGAAAATAATGAGGAAAAGGGAAATGAAAGTTGACGAAAAGATAACTTGTCGCCGGTGGGAGCCGAACCCACAACCTCCAGATTAGGTGTACGCTGCAGTACCAATTCTGTTACGGCGACGGCTATCAATCCGTCCACTAACTTGGATCTAGCGCTAGGAGTGTTAGCCAGCGCGCCACTCATCGCCGTGGTGGGCGGATATGAAAGAGAGAGAGAAATAAACTTTATTGTGAGACCAGGCTTCTTGAGCCCAAAGGTGGGTGGCCTCCTCAGTCCAGGTAGCCATGGCTCGCTGCCGCCGCCCGAGCCCTGTTTACCAACCGCAGCTGGCTGTCAGGGCCTTGCGTCACCAGCAGAGCCTCCCACTGGTCTTCCAGTTCTTCTTCTGAATCCGCCTCTTTCTGCATGATATCGCCTGGTGGTGATGATGATGGTGGTACTTCTCGATTATTCTTGCATCCAAGCACCATATGGCGCAAGGTGTTGGGCGTGTCCGGCGGGCAGAACTTGCAGTCTCGCCCGTAGATGCCCGGGTACATGGCGTGCAGCAGTGTTCCGTGTGGGTAGGTTCCAGCCTGTAGTCTTCTCCAGGTTACCGCTTGGTCCCTACTCATCATTTTATGCGCGGGCTGGCAGCGACGCCTCTGCTTCCTGTAGTGCGCCAAGATATCCGAGTACTTCTTGGATATCCGTTCATCATCCTCGTCACAGTCGTTGGTACGTGTTCTCTGCTCGTCGGAGATGGCTCGGCGTGCATGATCTCGAGCCGCGGCGTGCGCCGCCTGGTTCCCCGTGAGAGACTCGTGTCCCGGCGTCCAGAGGATTTGTGCTGCGTCTATCTTGGTGTTGCTCAAGACCTGAAGTGCTGCCTTTCCAATCCTTCCGTTCATATACCTTCTGCATGCTTCTTGCGAGTCCGTCACCACGGTAACCATGGCCTTCTTGCACGTTGCGATGGCCAGGTCTATGCCCACCTCTTCCGCTGTGCTCGCGTCCTTGGCACGTATGGATGTGGCTATAAGTTGTTCGCCGTCTCGTCGACCACGCTGATTGCGAATTGGTCGTTGGTACTGTACGCAGCTGCATCCGTATATCTAACGTTTTCTTCTTTGCTGTTGGTGCGTTCGAGTATGCGCTCGAGCGCCTGTATTCTCGCCTGTCTCCTTTCCTTGTCGTACTCGGGATGCATGTTTCTGGGAATGGTACTTATGTGTAGCTTGTCTCTGATCTCGTGTGGGATACGCTGAGGTAGGTGCCTTTCATCCTCGACTTGGTAGCCCAGATCTTGCAGCAGGGCTCTTCCCGTCTTTGTCAGCTTTAGTCTCTCCAGTTGGTTGACGTTGTGCGCTTCCACGAGCTCTTCCCACGTGTTGTGGACTCCCATTTTGAGTAATTTCACTGTGGACGTCGAGGGGGACAGGCCCAAGGCAATTTTGTATGATTTTCTGATGAGGGCGTTTACTTTGTCTCGTTGACTGTTCTTCATGTCAACGTATGGGGTCCCGTACGTGACGATGCTCGTGAGCAGCGCTTGTATCATTTTCGTGCAGTCTTCTTCCTTGAATCCGTGGCTTTTGCTCGTCACTCTTTTGATAAGGTGGGTTATTTGTTGCACTGTTCTCTGAATTTTTTCCAACTCTGCTCCCCCGGCCCCGTCCTTTTGAATCAAGAGTCCGAAGATGCGGAGCGTCGTAACCTGCGGAATCATGATGACTCCCACCTTTACTACCGGGTCTGGTATCTGCTGCGGTTGTCGGCCTCTTGTGCGCTTTCTTATCACCAAGAGCTCCGATTTTTCAGGTGCGCACGTCAGTCCACATGCTTCCAGGTAGTTTTCCGTAGTGTCAACCGCTTCTTGCAGAGCGTCTTGCTGTTTACCTGTCGACCCTCCCGTAGTCCAGATGGTGAGGTCGTCAGCATATATTGCGTGACCAATCCCTTCTATTTGCTTCAGTTGCTTGGGTAGTGAGCTCATCGCCAGATTGAATAGCATCGGCGAAATGACGGAGCCTTGTGGCGTTCCCTTTCGCGGTATGTCGAATTTCTCAGAGAGTAAGTTGCCTATCCCCACTGTGGCTGTCCGTTCATTCAGAAAAGCTTTGATGTAATTATATACTTTTTCGCCGCAGTTATATACGTTGAGGTGCTGCAGTATGGCTTCGTGTGACACGTTGTCGAAAGCCCCTTTCACGTCAAGTGCGGGGATGTCGCTTTTGCTGTGCGTGTCCAGCTTGTCGATGACTTTTTCCTTGATTTGCAGCAACACGTCTTGCGCGGACAGGTGAGTTCTAAATCCGAACATAGTGTTTGGGACGTGTTCGTTGTCTTCGAGATAGTCGATCATGCGGTTGTGCACCATGTGCTCGCAGAGTTTTCCAGCACACGAGGTTAGGGATATAGGACGAAGGTTCTGCACGTGCGGCTTGTTGGGTTTAGATATCATGGTTACCTCGGCATGTTTCTATTCCGGTGGTACTTTACCGTGTTTCCAGCACTCGTTGATGTATTTTAAGAGCGCGTCTACAGAGGGTCCGTCAAGGTTCCGGAGTGTCTTGTTGTTTATTCTGTCGTACCCCGGCGCCGTGTTGCGGGTGAGCTTGCTCAAGGCCCTCTCGATTTCTGCTTCTCTGAAGGGCCGATCCAGTTCTATATTTGGGTTGCCTCGATACTCGTCGAAGTGCGAATCTACATTTATGTTCCGCTCCGTACCGAGGAACTTCTCCTTCACTTCTTTGATAATGTCTTCCTCTTTCCCCGGGTGGTTGTGTATGAGTCGCTGCACTTTCTGTTTTGCGGCGTTCTTGTTCTCCTTCTTTAATAGGAGAGTCTTGAGCACCGCCCAAGTGCGCTTGCTGCTTAAGGTACCTTGAAGCTTGTTACATGTTTCGCGCCAGTTCTTTCTTTCAAGTTGTTCAGAGTACTCTTGCGTTTCCTTGATCAGCCTAGAGATTTGAATTTTGAGTTTCCGGTTGCACTTGTTACGCTGCCAGCGTTTGGCGAGACCCCTCCGCGCCTCCCACAGGTGGAGTAAGTGCGGGTCGACCACGGGGGTGATTTGCGACAGCTGGATTGTCCTCGTATGCTTCTCGGCTCTTTCCACGGCTCCTCTGTTCCATATTTTTATGTCGTCTATCGTCGCATTAATGGCGCTCTCATCTTTGCGAAAGGCCTGCCAGTCCGTGATCTTGGCCTTTCCGATCTTCATCGTTGCTTTGTGGTGCGGAATGATTGTTTGCACTATGTAATGGTCGCTACCAAGATTCTCGTCCAAGCAGCTCCACTCATACTGATATGAAAGAGAATTTTTTTTGCAGCTTCATCGTCTATTGGCGTTATGTTGAATATATATATATATATATATATATATATATATATATATATATATATATATATATATACAGTGCAACTGATGGTGGTCTGCGCCTGATCCCCGTCAGTTGAACTTCGCTCCTCGAAGAGGTAGGGCGTGTGTCGAGCGAGCTCCGAAGGACACTTTGCAATGTGGTGAACGCAGTTTATATCCCGATCCCGGGCTTCAAAGAGGTACGAAGTGATGCGAACGCATTGCTCTCGTTAATTTTTTTTTAGCGTAAGGATTGAATGGATCCCAACTTACCAGCTGGACCTTGGCTAAGGGTCTAGATGTTTGCGCGCACCTTTTGTATGATTCCTTTTCTGAATAGATGATGATGATATGGTTGAATATCAGTGTCCGTTTTCGAAAATACTAAAGCTCTTGGACGTTCCTGATATGCTCTGGTGTGCACCATGCTGACTGTATTCCAGGTCATGTTCGACGTATTTTGTATAGTAAAACTCGCCCGCCGGGTGTTTCAGTGGAAGCAGCCGTGCCAGGACACAGAAACTGCGTCTCTTCAAACGAATCGGGGACAGAGCGCTTGTTTATGTGTTTGATGAGGGATTAAGAGGCCGCCACCTTCTTTCGGCATCCTTTCTATGCTCCTGGCGAGCCGGGCATCTGGGACACACATCGGGCTCGGGCCCGACAGCACCGGCGTATACATCGGCGGCTGTAAACGTTTATCGACCGTAAAAGAGTTGGAACCCCAAAAGTAGAGGTCCGGGTCGCAAGGAGCGCGCGCAACACGTGACACGGGAGCGCCTCTTTCTTCTTCTTTTTTTTTTGTCACTCTCACGCCGCGACATCTCAAGGCCGTGCGTAATCGGCTAAGATACGATTGCACACGGGGCCGGAAGGCCCGGCCCGGGCGCGTCAAACAAACCGTCTGCTTCTCCAGGCCGTCACAGTCTGTTTGGCTCAGGTGACGTCTGCCGCCGGGCCTCGCGCGCGCAGGTTGACGTCTATCACGAGATTCTACGAGAACGGACGTGAGTAGCTTTCCCGGGGTACGGTGCTTCGAACGTCTACTGAACGTGTATTGAAGCTGCTCTGCAGCCCCATACACTCCGCTCCTGTTCTCCCAGCCGTAGTCGCATGCGAAGAAAGGAGAGGCCACGTATAAAGGGGAATAAAGAGCGAACGATCCCTTGGACGACGCGGGCGTCGTCGCTTTTACGACCAGGCATGCGGGGGCCCCGCCGCAACGCATCACGCCGTTCGCGCAGAGGCTGGCATAGTCCGAGTGTCATTAATGGAGTTTAATAATACGATATCTCTACTCGTAAAGCGCTCGCGCTTATATGGCGATCCGGGGCACGGGCACCCATGACCGCGTGCGCAAGGTATGCGCGATGTTTGCACCTTTTCGAGGTTTGAAATCGAGGGAAGGTGGCAGGGAGGCGTCGCGACCGCACTTTATATACGGTTAACGACGTGCGGCGCGACCTCGCTTCAGGTTCGCGGAAGTCGAGAAGAGAGGTTGAAACATACAAAAATAAAGAGAAAGATGCCGGTCCTCCTAGCCTCCTAACACACACGCACCTCTGAACCGGTGGGCTTGACGGCTATATGGCTCGAGCCTTTCGCTCGAGCGTGTGTGTGTGCGCGCGCACAGAGGCACCGTTAAAAAGCACTCCTTTCGGGCCCCGAACGTATTCTTGATGCGCGCGAGCGGGGAGCGCTGACGTGCGGGTAGTTTTATTCGCGGAAAATGCAAATTCCGTGACGGAAGTTATAAACGCTCCGTAGCGCGAGCCGTGCAACCGCGGCCCGGCGTCTGGAGTGAAGAAGTTTTATGGTACGCCGCGGGCTGACGGGTCGGCTGCCTTTTCGCAGTCCCGGCGCTGGCCGCGAGCGACTGCTGCTGTCCTCATTGTACCGCCTTCCGAGATTCAGTAACGGTTACCGGAATAAAAATGAAACTTTAGGGTTGAGAGAAAGGCTTTAAAGGGTGCTTTAAAGATGCCCCCCTCGCCCCCCCACCCCTCATATCCCGTATACCTTAACTCGATACGCCATGACTCCCGTTTCGAAAAGTCATTTTTTTTTATGCATCCCACAGAGTGGTGCCGTTTATGGGGCGTAAGAAGAAGAAAGGGTTCCTATGAGGCAGGCGCATCGGAACGTCATGGTGCCGTATCTACTAGGCTCTTTTTTTCTCTAGGTCACGTTGAAAAAAAAAAAAAAGAACAAAGGAAATATAGTGAGACAGAGGGGGACTCGCGGGACGTTTCCAAAAAACAGAATCGCATCGTAAGAAAACACGAAAGAAACCCCGTTTCCAAGGAGTTCTGAATGCAGCTCCAGCAAAGCCGACTCACGGGCGGAGCTGCGACAGTAGTGACCGACGCGTGGACGCGCCGCGCTCGCTGGTGCAGTGGAACTCATCCTTTCTAGGTTACGACCACGGTTGACCGGTGCTGACCAGAAGTAGGTCCCACACAGTCATGTAGTGCGGACAGTTCGACACGAGTGCTCACTCCCCATCGTAAACGTATCGGCGAGGGCGTAATAGGCGTATATCGCAGTCAACCGATGCCGCGGCGTTTAATCATAAAACTGGGCAGCTGCCCGCGTGGCTTTTGTGTCACCTCACTGTCTCGCCATATCGCATACAGAGCTCGGGTGCGTCGGGACGCGGGGGGAGAGGGGGAGGACGTTTGGGGAGGTCTATAAAAGACTGGACGAGAAGAAGCACGTGTGCCGCAGGGAAGCGTCCCGCGGCTCCTTATATACGTGGCCGCTTGATGGATTCGCTTCTGCACCGCTCGTAAAATTAACAAGTCCCGCGCCTATTATACGGAAGCACACGTGGTCGCTTTCTTTGTTGCGCGAAACGGGCCGCACATTCTGCCTGTGCGTTGTTTGTTTGTGTATATATATATATACATGTATACGTTAACGAAAGCGCACGCGGGATTCGCACTGCTGCTCCTCGACTCATTGTTCTTTTTTACGGCCAATCCGTTCCTTCTTTCTTTTCCCCACCCCATTGTCGCACGCCACGTGGGCACGTAGCTGGTTTCGAAATCTCAGAGAGCGTCGATTGCGGATCTTACGCTTTTAGCTCCGTTTTATGTCCCCTTCTTCTACGCAGAAAGTGTCCGTATTCCCGCACACTCTAGTAGCGGTATTTTTTTATGAGCTCCTCCCCTTCTTCGGTCGTTTCGTCCGGGGGAAAAAAAGAGACGGGTGATAATAAAATTAGGCTACCGTTTCTTTGCGCGAAACTCTTCAAGGAGGGGAGCGCAACAGAATACAACCGCACGGCTATATGCGTTTGAAGTGAGCACTTCTCCCTCTATCTAGGCTTTTTTCCAGGGTTTCTTCACAAAAAGGACGACTAAAGGGAGTCGATAATAGAAGGAAAGGAAGGACCACATCTGTATGGTTCGCTTTAGCGTTCGTGTTGAGTCCTGTGTCCAAACGAGGTTGAAGTGGTCGGCCACACATACAATAAAGTGATTGACTTCGCGCCCCTATACGGACTTCTCACGCGGCCATCGACTTTTACTGTCTGGCTTTCATTCTCCTTATGGAGTAGCTTTCGCTTGACCAACGGTTGTGTTCTTCCAGTGCACTGTGAGGAAGCCTGTAGCAAAAAAAAAAAAAAAAAGAAGGGATGTAAACGCATCCAGGTTCACTTGGATCATGTCAACCTTCTTGTTGAGGACATCGTGAAATCTCACGCGAGCGCGTGCCGGAGCGCCGAGCTGTGGACACCTGTGGCTTTTTCGCCAACACGGACGGACGCTCTGCTGCGTCGTGACGCGGCAGTTTTTTCGACCGATGTTTCGGCGAAAGTCTTCTTTGTGCTGAGTCAAGCCGCTATATCCATGCGCTAACTATGAAACTGTTGCATCAATGCGTGATTGGCTGAGTTTGATGCGCTGGCTGAAGCAGGGAGGTTGGGCTGTGAGGTGCGCGCTGCGAAGCACTCGTTGCAACTGTGTTGCCCGAGGCAGAAGGGCCATCCGTATACCAGTGTTTTCGTCGGTGGCTACTTTCAAATGATATTGCCACGTGAAATTGAGAACATCTTTCGAGATTTCATTGAGGGAACCGAGTATTATGGGATGGAACACATAATACGGTTGCAAGCAACAGGTACCCGTGACGCGTGTCTTCGGACTTCGCATATGTTAACGTATAGCACGGATATCTATAGTGCATGGCAGCTTAGGGCAGCGTTGTGTCCCTCATTTTATTTTTTTTTGTGGAGCGTTGGTGATGCTGCTGCTGATGATGATCCTCTTTTATGGCTCGCAACCACTATGGGGGATAGGCTAAAAATCGGGCAGCAGGAGGTAGCATAAGGGAATTCTTATTCGAGAAGGAGAAACGCCAAAAAATAAAAAGCAGAAGGATGTATTGGAAAGCTAGACTAGTATTCGAGCGAGAAAGACTAACCGAAGGAAGATTTTAAAAGGGGGTTATAATCAGGCAGAGAATAAATGCAATGTTAATAAAGAAATGTAAGAAACCACTTTCAGTGAAATGAATGCTTATCAGATAGGTGGAATCAAGTGATCATAATTAGCAGGGTACTCGTTTTGTTTCAGTTAAAAACTCAAACACTTCGCAACAAACGTCTCTGTGAATATACCCTTGTGTCGAAGCCCCAAATGATAATATTACGGGTACACTGAATCCCAACGCAATTTTGTAGAGTGGAGGTTCGAGTAATATCTTTCTCTCGTTGGAATATCGTCGGCATGATAAAGAGAAGTGGCCTTGTGATTCAATTTCCTTACATTTGTGGCATAGAAGGGACACAATCAGATCTGCTCTATGTAAATAAAAATGAAATTGCTGGATGCGACAGCGTAGTCTGGTGTATGTAAGTTCCACTTCACTGGGAAGGACACCACTGTTTATCCCAGCAAAAACCGAGATGCTGAAAGTCTGGAGGCGTAATCAGCGGAATTTGTTTCATTCATTTTGTGGGCAAATTTTTCTGTATCTTGATGCAGTGACGTAAGCTGTATCCGGTAAAACAGGAATCCAAGGTAGACTTAAAGATCTTCTGGCTGATAAATCTGGCATTTAGTTTAAGTATAACTCGTGTTGGGCCTGGAACCCACAGTAAGTTATTTTTTATGTAAAGTTATAGGGTTTAAATTTTGGAACACACTTATGATAGCTGCATTCGTTGCCGTGGAAAGCGACGAACATACCGACAGGGAATTTGTAACTACGGCAGCTGATGATTGCTTCGCGGGAAGTTTGCGTAGCGCTAAAACAATCGCCAATACTTCTGCTATGAAAATAGGTGTGTAATCCGAAGTCGAATAGGAAAGGCGTATCTAAGAGAAGAAGAGAAAATGCTTACGTTAGCCTTCTGATCTGACAGTGAAGTATCTGTGGATACTAGATTGCTTGTTTCCAGGTGAAAAAGGTAATCTTGTAATTGGTCATTTAAATGTTGGAATGATATTAGTTTAACATTTGGGGGGAAATATCGTCAAATTCAATCTGAAGGCTTATCTTGTATTAAATTGTTAGGTGAATACGTTGAATTTGCACATTCAGTGGTGTTAGCTGTGCCTGTACGAATACGATCTGAGGGGGGTGTAGTCGCGACCAATAATTATTAAAAACTTACTTGGTTCATTAATGAAAACATACATTGATGTTCCTTGAGAAAAATCGTAAATTTTCAGGTAAGTTTGGACTGCAAGAACCTGAATCTATTTTTTAAACATGGTATTCGCTCTTCCATATACAGAACGGTATTTGCAACACACTTAGGGAATCCAAGGCACAATCGCAGATTTTCCCTTTCCAAGAGAATCAGAGGCAGAATTTTATAAACTGCTGTTGGTACTTCTCTTCAAGGCATTCGCCGCCGTTAGAGAAAGGAGCCATGCTAGCAACTCGAGCTGTTGAGACAACAAGTGGCTCATGATAGTTCTTGAGGGAACCGACGTGGTCTTTGTCGATTCCATGGTGACGGAGATCAGAAGGTCCATCAAACCGGAGAAGAAAAAAAAGGGAGAGGCCCACAGGGTGGCTGAAACAGAGAGCCGGCACTAGATCACCGCGAGAGAAAACAGGTGGCAGAGCGTGGGCGTCATGGGTCCTCTTCTGGCGCTGGTGCTCGGTGGTGGTAAAATGGTTTACCAACTGTCGGAATTCGTCGGTATGTCGGGCAGCTGCCACAGGGCATTTGCGTACACGTTCAAGCATAGGGGCAGTGTATAGGGTAGTGTGATGTCTATGGTATACGATAGGTGATGGCAGTAATGCTTAAAGTAAGAAAAAATCCCCGCGTAGTTTTCTGGATAGCATTGTTACAGGACAACGTAACGAATGACAAAATGAGGTTCCAGTTTGTGTGACCAGCTAGGCGCCGCATACATGGAAAATAAATCACCCAGGGTATGGTTGGAACGCTCGGTGAGGCCATTGGTAAAAAAAAAAAAAAAAAAAACAGAACACGCTCTACGTTATTGAGCAGTTCTAGAGGAGGAATACTGAAGAGGAAACAACGAAGCATCGCGCGTCATGGCACTGTAAAGAGCTGCGGTTTTCAGCGTATCGCATGAGAGGGTCGCATGAGAGGGTCCACAGCGACGATTAACCAGCGGTTACCAGCAGATGTGTAGGGGAAGGGGCTCGTAGAGAGAGAGAGAGAGAGAGAGAGAGAGAGAGAGAGAGAGAGAGAGAGAGAGAGAGAGAGAGAGAGAGAGAGAGGGGTATTTATTATGAGGGGAAAGCTGAGAGGTCGGCTTGAATCAATGTACTGACCTGCTACTCGGCATTAGGGGACGGGGAATGGGTGTAGAAAGAAATTATAGGGAATACCTTGATTTTGAGGATCAAGATGATGGTGAAAATCTTGCATGCTCCAAGACTCTTCACAGTCTCTTGACCAGTCCGCACTCATACAAAAAACTGTTGAGAGCATTCAGACTATCAGGCTAATGACTAGATGTCCACGCGGTCATAGGAAAGGGCGTGGCAGAGAAGCGGCTGCAAAAGACTGACTGAACGGTGACATTGATATTTCCGACATTGGCAGCCCGCCCACTATAGCGGAAAAAGAAGAACTTTCTAGAACATTCCTCCCCAGTAGTAGCAGTGCCAAAGGTGTTCATATGTTCAGAAGATTGGGCCCTCTGAGGGTCGACGTGAAGAACACGCGCAGATTTCGAAACGCAGGATGTGCTATCATTGGGCGCGCATATAGTTGCGAAATAAACAGCTTGTCGACGGAGTGCCCGGCAGGTCGAAAGAGTAGGCGGGTGACAAACGAAGTAGAGGAGGCGGCTGTACAGCGGTATAGCGGTGCAGCTCGGAAGCAATGTTGCCGATCTTCAGAGGAGAGGTGATCCGGGACAAGGGTTGAGACGAAAACAGCTAGGTTCGTCGGGCATGCGAGAACGCGACAGAACATCTGTGTCCAAATTTTTCCAGCTGGAACGGCATTTGACATTGATGCTGAACTATTGAAAGCGAAGTGTCTAACGAGCAAGACGGCTCGACGGATCTTTCACTGTTGAGAGCCAACAAAGGGCGTGGTTGCATGTTATCACGTAAGGACGGAATATCATAAGGACCCGAATGATGGCTAAGCATTCTCAGTGACACTGTAGTTGGTCTCCGCCTCGGTCAGCGTACGGCTGGCATATGCCAAGAGCATATTCAGGGTAACCAAGTTCTCGTTCCAAGCCAAAACTGCGCCGAAGCCGATGCCTTTGGCGTCTTTGCAGATAGATAGATAGATAGATAGATAGATAGATAGATAGATAGATAGATAGATAGATAGATAGATAGATAGATAGATAGATAGATAGATAGATAGATAGATAGATAGATAGATAGATGAAAAGGAAAGGCAGGGTTGTTAACCAGATATTAGTCTCCGATTTGCTACCCTACACTGGGGTTGGGAGATTGGGGTACGCAGGATGTGGGGCGAAGTTACAGGAACGCATCGTCGCAGGCTATAGGTACCACGACTACAGGTTGCTTGAAGCGCCCAGAAGTTGCGTGAACGGGCAAATAATGCATGCACAGTGGCGAAGTTGCAAATAAGGCACCGAAAGTACGAACAATTAAAGGCAGACGAAATATACGAAGGTATGGTTGTCGGCCGGGCAGAGTCAGCAACGGCGCCGAGTTTCGCAGGGTTACTTCTATGCCAGGTTTAAACGCAACGTGTTTAACTATATATGGTCATTTGCCGAGCGGCAAAGTTCCATTTGTTCAAGCTCATTCGCCGGCCAGCATTGATTAAGCACGTCAGTGCTTGCCTTATGTGGTCAAGATGTGTCCTGAAATAGGCAGAACACGACAATATCGTCTAGGTAATATAGACGCTAAACTCTTCAAGCCACGCAGAACGCATACATCATTCGTTCAAATGTGACTGGTGCTTCGTAAATATGAAGCGGCATCAAGTTGAACTCATAAAGTATGTCAAGGGCAACAAACGCGGGTTGGCTCACTTAGACCATAGGCAACTGCTATATCCGGCTCACAAGTCAAGTGGCGAGAAGAATTCAGACTTTCGCAAGCAAACAAGAGCGTCGGGAACTGCTGGTGCTGGGGGGTTCCATTGTCGTGGTCTTATTAAGGCGGCGAAAGTCAACACAAGCGAAGAAAGCCATCTTCCTTTTTAAAAGGAACCACTGGAGAGGCCTACGGAATGTGAGAAGGCATGATACTTTACCAAGCGTTCCGTCGACATGCTCCGTAATCATGTAAAGTAGATAGATATCCTTCATAATTGCAATCATCATCATCATCATCCTCATCATCATCATCATGTCATCGGGGCAGAACTTGCCTGGAAACTCAAAAGCGTTCGCTTCCAGTTCCGTTAATATTAACGCGAGTGTTAAGGGCTTGTCAATAGTTTTGAGCGCAAAGAAACGCACGACACGAGACAAGGCACGAGAAAATTAAGGCACACCGGACACAGCGCTAATAATTGTTGGTAGCGCTGTGTCCTGTGGGCCTTCTCTCGTGCCTTTTCTCGTGTCGTGCGTTTCTTTGCGCTGACAACTATTAACATGCAATACCAACTAGCCGACCGGTCTGTTTTGTTGACCGTTAAGGGCCTCGTGTCGCAGAAAATCCGGCGTCGACGTCGGTGGCGTTGTCCGTTAGAAAAAAAAATAATCTGTATGTATTTAGGTACATGTAATGCCACACCTTGTAATATGACATGAGGTATAGGCGGTTTATGTTGCCACACCATTCTATCACTTAAGTTGCTCATACCTTGTCTCGACAAAGTTGCTCCTCAGAATTTTGAGAATGACAGCCCACAAACAGATGTCATGAAACAAAACACCGACAGCGCATGCATTTAATGTTAAATCTTTTCAGACCTAAATATTAAAAGTGCGAAGCAATAACATAAACCTGAAAATGTAATTTTTTCTGGCGAGGCTGTGCACTACGTCTGGGATCGGTCCACGAAGAAGGGCGCGTTTCCACTAGAAAGCGCGTCTTCGTGCATGTCGTTCGCCCACAACGTTTCCCGTTAAACATTACAGTTACATAAGCTGCAGTTGGCAAGAAGAGTGAGAAGCAGTCAGGCCTTTTTGAATGCTACCGTGCTCCACTCTTAAAGGCGAAGCTCAAGCGTCCTCCAAGTTTTTTTTGCCAGCAATAGCACCGTCGTCGCACTGTCATCGTCGTTGCGGTCGTCAACGGGCTAGGTATACGGCAGTATCTGATGTTACGGTTTTCCTCCGCGTGGTTACCTACCGTCTTTTTTTTTTCGTTCTCCACGCGGTCATTGATTTATTGACCACTCGTCATCACGTCTGTGAAGTTCATTGTCACGAAGAAGATACCGATTCGGCGCTCATTCTCCTTCCCTGCCAAACGAGACTTGTGCGACTTCCGGTGCCGCGCCTCCTCACTCTGATATATGTAGGCCAAACAGCCGGACTGTGAAAGAAGGAATAGAAAGAAAGAAAGAAAGAAAGAAAGAAAGAAAGAAAGAAAGAAAGAAAGGAAGAAAGAAAGAAAGAAAGAATCTTCAGCGCAAGAGTGTGCAGAACACGTGCAGGTGGCAGTAGCACGCGCTCGTTTTCGCACGCTCCGTGTGCAGACCACGTGCCCGAGAGAGTGAAGCGAGGGCTTGGCCGATAAAGTGAATGGACGAACGGACCTAGACAAACAAAAGCACTGACCTCAGCATCGCGAGGACAACTTTTCGCTCCCCCTATAGCGCCACTTTGATCCATCTCTACGCTTCTCACCACAGACGCACACCCGCATGCCGACACGCAAAGGACGCAAGCGGTGAAAGCGAAGACTCGATCCCGCACGAACAAACAACGCACCCTCGCTGGGTTGCTCGTCCATGTAGTTACATAGCCGTCCTTCCCACGCGTGCCCTAGAAAGAAAGAAGAAAAAAAAACATTGGAGAGAGGTAGTGGGGGGAGCACGTGTAACAATGGTTTCGCGAAAGACGATCCGAGCGGTCAAGCGAAACCGCTGCAGGTGTGCCCTGTTTGTCCGGCTCGCGGCAGGGGCGATCGAGAGAGCTGCGGCTTCCTTCCATGCAAACAAAACAGAGCTACCGTGGAGTCCGTAGGCTCGACAGCGAGTGTAATTCCTGTGTTTGCAAACAGAATTTCGTTCGGGACAGTGTGGTCTCATAAAGAATGGCGTTGCTGATGTCCAGAGTGGCAGGGTACTACCTATGGCAATGTACTCCTGTTTCCGCAAAGTGAACGGGTTTAGAACGCAACAGCTGTATTTTGTAACAAAAGATTCCTCTTTTCATTATTTCATAACTATGTAGCGTCCAGTCGCCTACCCTGGACAGTAGCACTGACCGCGCAAATGTCGAAGTGCCGGAAAGGATGCAAAATAGAATGAACAGGCACAAAATATAGTCACAGATTTCATAGTTGGCATACGTTTGATCCGCATCTTGAGAAGCCACTTGGCGACTCTCGACCAGGCTCGGCGAGCCGCAAAAGCTAGTGGGGCCCTGGAATAGGGGCTTCACCCATAGACATCCCTCTGATTTATGTTGCAATAAAGTTGCTCTTCATCTTTAGAAAGGACGAACCGTTCTCCGGCCTTGCGCGCGACGCTTCTGCCATTTTCGAGAATCTATATCTGCTTCGGCACTTCGATGCCATTAGACGACGCTGCTAACGGGCCCGGACTTATAATCGCAATGATAGATGGCGCTGCAGAATCGTGATTTATCGCTTCCAGGAACGCTTAGAGAGCTCAATGAACTTGAAACGTGAGGATGAATCGAAAGGAACAGACGGCATGTCTGCTGCGGCACACAGGACGGCACATTCTTCCTTTAGGACACACAAAGCAACGGCAACGTATAAGCCCGACTGCGGCCACAAGTCACGAAACGTGTGAAACATTTATAGGAGCCAAGCTCAGCGCCCTTCTGTGTTCTTCGCGCATGAAGACGGGGAGTGGACTGCGATGCCAGTGCTGCGCGCCTCCTCCTGAATACATTGCGCGGGTTAAGCGAAAGAACCCAGACACAGTGTCGGGGGCTGGGGGGGGGGGGGCGGAGTAGTACGACGAGTGGTCAATCCTTTGAGCAGCGCTCGCACGTTTTTCTCCACCTCGCTTTAAGAGGAAAGCGTCGGCTGGGACAAAGTTCGTGCTTGCGGATTGTTCTGGCACCCTTCCGGATTAGCCGGCCCATACAGTGGATTATCCGCTCCGGCGTGAATCAACCGGGCAGGTCCTAAATCAACAACAGACCGCCTACGCCACAGTGCCGAAAGTCAAAACATGACGCGAAATTCTTATTTCTTTTCTTCCTACGCGAGTCTCACCGATGCAGGAAGGTCAGTTCCAAAAGCCCCTTGCCTTATAACGTCCCTGCGGATAGCTCCGTTTTTCAAGTCGGCTTAAAATCCATCCCACACCGAAGCGGAGAGGCGGCGTATATATCGGGACGAAACGAAACGTAAGAAAGGGTTCCACCCTTCCGTGTTCTCTTGGCATCCGAGCAAACTTGGCGCCTCCTTCGGTGAAAGAAAGGGGCAGGGTAGCCTTCCCTGCCTGCCCTTCGCTTTCTGCGGGGGAGTAGCTTCGCCGTCCAATGTTTGCCCACGATCCCGCTCGGCCTCGGGTCGGAACGACGGTCACCCAGCGTGCGGCGTGCCTTTCTTCGCGCGTCGCTAATCCGTCCTTTGGCCGCGGCACCGGCGGAACTGGCCGTGGCCGCGCGTCGAAACGGCCGAAGCCGCTCGTTCGCGTGTGCGCACATCTGTTGACCGAAGCCGCTGCGAGAGACGGATGGCCGCACCTGCAAGTCACGCGCGCGCTTCGTTTTCTTCAGGAACGAGTCGGCAACAAAGGCTGACGGCAACAGCAGTTGGCGCCTCTACGCGGACACCACCGGGGTGCCTGTTTGGCGGGTAAACTTTTCCCATAAGGAACTTCGCTCGCTGGTGCCAGTTGGCGCGACGTCGTTTAACGAACAATGTAGCGTTGAAGAGAAAAAAATGCGGTCGGAGACAGCGGATACGGAACTTGACGAGAGGATAGACTAATGATGTGCTATTAGGATTGGCTGACGCCTTTTCGTGCGAACTGCTTTTGCTTGGGAGCTATCGATTATGTGCAGAATGGCTCGCAAGAACTGGTTTTAATAACGTTACTGACGGTGGTTGGCCAATGAAGAACAGTTATTACGAAAGGAAAGCTTAGTGAATTCGGCTCCTTAAGCTCGTATTCACAAAACAGTGCGTATGATAGAGATGTTCGCAAGATCAAACGTACAACAACCGCTATTATGAAATAATTTAGCGAAGAAGGCCGTCGGTTAATCGAAAGAACAGTTATTCCAAACTAAGGACGCCGTTAATGCAGCCCATAGTTTTCAATTTAAGTTAGTTGAAATAAAGCGGATGCCGTGGTCATTTGAAGCCATGTCTCGAATTCACGCACACTATAGAACAGTTCGTAATAACAGCCGCAAACAGATCGTTACAGCCAACATATCGCTACAGTCGGCGGCGAGCCACCGAAGATAACTTCTTACGAATGAAAATCTTCCCGAGTTCGACTCCATACTCACGTGTCAACTATATAAAAGCGCCGGGCTAATGGTCGGTCTTTTTCCTATCGTATCGGCGGTCATCACAACCACCATCCGCGAAAACTTAGGGACCATGACTGTCTGCCGTTACTTGCCGCCGTAGCTTAGTGGCTATGGAGTTCTGCTGCCGGGGCACGAGGTCGCGGGCTCGACTTCCGGCCACACCGGCTGCATTCCGACGGAAACGGAATGCAAGAGAAAACACTCCTTTTGTTAGTCTTAATACACATTAAATAACTCCAGGTGGTTCAAATGTATTAGGAGCACATACGGCATCTCTCACATCTCGTGTGTTTGTTCGAGACGTTAGGCACCACAGTTTAATTTTTATTCTTATACTGAGTACGAGGTTGAGGAGTAGGATACCGGTCACGGCTGCCGCTGATTCTAGCGGGGTTACTGTAATGCGAAAAACGCGCCCGTGTTCAGTGGGCGTTGAAGGGTCCGTGTTACCAACGTTATTTCTGGCACCCCCACACTACAACGGCTACTATGTTGGCCCACTCGTTGTCGATGGCAAATTTAATGGCCAAGCGTACGAGGATAAAATGCGAGACACGTATAAGAGGCAGTTTCTTGAATTAGCTTAGTATTCTGAACACCGTATTGCCAGTTCATAACGATGATGCACGTGAATATAGCTTGCACGTAATACTTACTTGGTTTTGATTACAGGTGTTCAAATAGGGCAATTTCCAAACCGATTACGAACATTCGAGAAAGAACTGCTTTCGGATTTCGAATATTTCTAAAGAGAGTGAAATGTAAAGTTTGTGTGGAAACGGTACGGTAAAAAAAGAAAGAAAAAGAAAGAAAAGGATTGTATTTATTATTTTATACTTGCATGTAATGTCATTCGCTACTTGACGCCCGTTCAGCTGAGGAGCTATGATACGAAAAACAACTGGTTTAAGCTGTCTGGTGCGCCATGACCAATAGCAGTAATGGATAACGCGTCACCATATGCACGTACAACGTTGTGTTCGTTGAAGGAGACTGGTGCGATACTACAGCGTAACACTGCTTTAAAGTGAAACAATAAGTTGATTTGCCTGAATCAAGACAATAAATTCCTATATGGGCAACCTTGAAGCAAGACTTTCTTACTGAGTGGTTGAAAATCATTGAGCAGATGTTGTTTCACCGTGCGTTTCGTTCAGGAACCATGGGTCTGAATTCACGAAGCTTCTCGTTCATAAGGGTCCTTTGCAATTCGCTGGCCCTCTTTGCTAATAATATGTCCAGCATCGGGAGTGACTGAAATTTTCTCTTACGAATAAAACTATCGTAAGAGGTTTTTGTGAATAAGGGCCCTGGTGCCTCCGCGCGCAACAACACCCTGCTCACCTGCGGCATAATTTTGGGTAGTGAATCCTCGATTCGAGTACAAATCGTATAGGAAAAGCTATTCAATTCGAGCTCCGTAATTTTGTATATTCCACATTCGTAGTTCTCAACTTACCGATAAATATTTTATTAGACAGATCCATGTGTCGTCTTTCCTCGTACTTTCTCTTTCGCCGTGGCACTGCCTTCAAATATGAATCGACTAGACTGCGAAAACAGTCCTTATTTATCCTCAATCGCATGTATTTGGTGCGTCTAGAGTAAAAAAAAAAAGTCACCAGTTGAAACGATTGATCACTAAACAGGGGTAGAATTCGCAAAGCTTTTCGTTCCTAAGAGCTATCTTCCATTGGCTGGCCGTCGCCGTTACTAATAAGATCTTAAACATCACGATTAGCTGGTAGCTGCTCTTAAAGAATAGTTCTAGCGTAAGATTTCTTTTTTGTGAGTACGGGCCGAGATCATAACGAGCCGGGACACGAGCCTGGCCCATCATGAACTGATCTTTTGTAAGAAACGTTTTGTTAATGCGACCGATGACTCTCCACAGTGCTTTCTCGTTGCATTTCTCATAAATCTCGAACACACACTTCAACAAGTTATTTGAAGCAGATACATCACGTCGCAATAAAACGCGAAGAAGAAATAAAGGAATGCATATCACGCTTGACTACTTGAAAATAAGATGTCTGAACATGACCTAGCCGGAAGGGGATAGCACTCCGGGGCTGACTCTTCCGGACATTGTCACATAGCTCCATATTGTCGAATTAGCCATATTGGCAGCTTTGATTGGTCCAGAGGGCTGCTACGGACTCTCTGATTGGCTCAAGACGCCGTCATTACAGAATTCGAAAAAAATATGGCGGAATCTGACGGTGGTCCCCAATAGCATCCTGGCTGGAAAACTAAGCTTGCTTTGTGAATTTATCACCTCAGTGTCATACACAACTGCGAACGTGGAAACGGTCATTCGACTTGTATTTTGTTTTCTCATGTTCGCGTTTCATTCTGACTTGTGTATACCTTCTTCTTTAGAGTTTCAGTTACGCATGTCGCAGAGTTGTAGAAGCTCTTATAACATGACGGGATAAAACATGCACTTTGTACCAAACTCTGCTGTTGACAGAAAGAAATAAGGTAGACGATGCCAAGGATTTCAACTCAACATTTATTGTCATTGCTTCATCAGGTGACAGTTTACTTACTTCACGTAGTGCTCGCTCTGCGGCAGTCATAGGTTAACAGCGCATCTCAAGCCTCTTTAACATGCACATATTTTTCAGTGCGCTTAGTGCATAACATATCTGACTATATCACGTGGGCTGACACACTCTCTAAACATATCTGGATGAAATTATCCTGAACAAGAAGTCTTGTTCCTTTATTATTTACATATTTACACATCAACGCGTTTAACACGCAGTGTCGTCCCAGTAGGGACGTTAATAAATACGGATGCAAAAAATCACGCAACGCATCACTAAGTTCAGCAAGTGACCCATCGCAACAGACACGTGATCAACAACAGGAAGCCTATTAATATGCATATCGTTAAAGAAATAAAGGCACCTGACTCCGACTTCTGTTTGCCAGATGATTGGATCCGTATTTCCTTTGCGTCAGCAGCTCAAAAGCTTGCACAGACATCACGACAAGTAAATTCTAATCTTAGCGGCTATGGCTACCTTCGCGTGAAATCTTACGCATAATGTAGCGCTTAAGAACGAAGATAATTTTAATGGCCTTTATAAGTTAAACAACTTCTTACTTCAGTTCTTTGGTATATAGCGAAAAGATTTCGATCTCTGACATTTCAAGCCACTTAGACTTTGCAAAAAGCAAGGGTGCAACAACTATCTAGGTCCAATAGCGTATGAGCGTTTTTTAGGCGATAAATGAATGTTAGATATAAAATATCAGCACTGTCGGCCCTTGTGGTCTCGTTGGTTTAGCCGAATTGCTTAGGTATAGAGGTAGCACGACAAACTCGTGGGATGCGTTGTACGCAGGTATCCGCACCTTCCCACTCGCTAAACTGCTTGTTAACTAAAAGCCACACTTTCCTTCTTTACTTTTGATTACAGTGCCCTGAACTATTAATAAAGAAATACTGCATCAATTGTATAGCACGTAGGTATGTTAACCTTGTCGGCATAACTTGTTTCATAATAGTGTAGTACAGAATACTTTCTATGACTGCTCTAGTTGTGGCATTTCACTCGTCCTCAGAACAGCTCCTGATTTTGATCAGGTACATCAGGAGGAGGAGGAAATAAAGAGAGAAGGCAGTGATGTCAACCAGAAGTGCGTTTGGTTGGCTACCTTACTTTGGGGGACGGGGAAAAGGGCGAATACATCAGGAGGGATACACAAGACAAGTACTCATCGGATTTTCCCGACAAGCAGAATATCGTGATGCTTTCACATTACTTTGAACAGCTTTCAATCTCCGTCTAGAAAAAAAAGGCTTGATAATAATGATACATCTAAACTTTATGCTATACGATCTCCCGTTTTAGAATGTCAACGAGCGATTGTAGCGCTGACCATGGTCATATACAGGTCGGTGTTGTGCGGTCCTGTTTTAGCGGTATATGGATGTCCTGTTATTGAATCACTGTTCTGTTGGAAGAATGCGTATCTGTACGAAGGAAACGTTCCGTTCAGCGCTTCTACGCGGATTGACAGAATTCGATAACAGCGTAACCAAACGGGAATTTCATTTGTTCTCGATCAGCAGGCGTTCTCGAGCGGCACACAGTCTCTGTCTCGTGCAGCTACCACGGCCTCCACATGGGCTCGTTCGAGCCGTCGGGGTCCAGCCGCTCGTCCCTGTGCAGGCGGTAGTCGCGAGGTTCGTCCTGACAACCGGAGCGCACGAATGGCTCGGCGTCCAGAGAGGCCGCGTCGCCGTAGTCCGAAGACGACGACTCCTCTTCGCTGGCGTCGCTCACGGAGCCAGCCTCGTAACGGTAATCGAGGAGCCTTGCGGGACTCCCGACTCCCGATCGCAGGTCCGGCGCGTCGCCGTTGGTCGACGAGACGGCCTCGTCCGCGTAGGCCGGCTGCACGCCGGTTCCGCCCGTGCTGGCCGCTAGGTGGTGCAGCCTGGACTGCAGGTGGGTGAGCAGGGTGTCCCGCAGCTGCGGCTCCATGGCGCTCGCGTACCGGGACACCTCGAAGACGCAGTGCCGGTAACCTTCGTGGAACCGCTGCGTGCGCTCGGCTTCTTCGTGGGAATCTGCAAAGCAATGGGTGTTGGGCATGTGGCAGTAGGCTTTCTGTAGTTATTTACGCAGGCATGCAAAGTGACGCAAGAAATTAAGTAAGGCGGTGCGTCAGCGCAGAGAAGGAACGTGTAACATTCCTTCTCTGCGGTGTTATAAAGGGGTTTAAAGAGGTTATGCCGAGATATTGGCGTATTTTATACCAGTCGAGAAGTTCGAGGCTGACAGGACAGAAATATATAAGTAAAAGAGTGTGACAGTGCACGCGCTCCCAGTGATAAGCGCAAGTGTGGAGCGCGCATGCGCCCTTATCTCATATGGTTTCTCGCTTACCATTTCCCTCTTTGCTTTGATATATATATATATATATATATATATATATATATATATATATATATTGTAATTGTGCTTTTGAACGATTATGAGAATAAAGATTTCCAATATCAAAAGTGAGCAGAGGCTAGAATTGCACTCTGTTCGCTATCCGCAGTGCGTGAAAAGCACTCGGCGATGTTAGTTAAAAATAGTGAATAGAGAAGTGAGAGCGCATTGTCAGAAGGAACATGAAATAAAGCCGGTGATGGAGATAAAACTCTGTCGCTATTTCACCAGACGAAAAAGAGCCGAAAGCAATTGACTGTCTCGACGCGGTTCGTATGTAATTATGATAAGCGCTAAAGATAAAAAAAAATCACACAAAAAGGACATAGAGACGAAAGGTATGAAAGCTGGAGTTCACGAATACCTTCGAGAACATTACTGGATAGCAGGTGGTATCGAGCTAGATGGTAACGAAGGGGCCGGTCACTGAGAACCAGTTCGTAAGAAAAAAGAAGGAAAAGCTTTTCGAATTATACGGTTCTCGTTGCTAATGAGTTTGGCAGTACCCCTGCTTGCATCATGTTCTTTCTCTTCACGACCTGCCAGCTTACACGGATGGCGAGAGGAAAGATGCCATTGCTTACCACCTTCGATGTGGAACTGCCGCTGGCGGAGGAACTTGACGGTCATCTCGAGGATGTCGGCCTTCTCGATGCGTTGCGACCGGGAGCTCTGCTTCTCAAAGGTGCCGCCGTCGTTGGCCATTAGGAACCGCTTCAGCTCCAAGAGGCAGTTGTTGATGCGAGCTCTGCGACGTTTCTCCATCAAGGGCTTCATCACCTAGCCGGAATGATTGAGAGAGAGAGAGAAAGATGCTGACTTTAACGAGAAGCTGTGGGTGTCTGCCTGGCGTACTACTCCAGGTGTCGGGTGAGAAATGATATTGTTGCAGACAATCGTCACAGAGAAATGATATTGTTACGCACAATCATCACAGAAACACCTTGCGGCACCAAATGCTAGCAGATTAGACCAATATATCGAGGCTGTAGTTCTTCGGTCAGAAACAAGGAAATAGAAATTGCCTAACAAGAGGTTATTACAGGCCTTTGTGCCTATTCGCGAACGGCTTGCGGTATAGCTGAACGGAAGTCGAACTAGTTTATTTTCGTAACAATTCGCTGAGCACACCTCAACAGTTTCTTTATCGGTTGCGCTACAACGTAACCCAGTGTTCAGTGTAGTGACTGTGGTTTCAAGTTCTGCAGTCGACCAGCATTTCAGCGAGAATCCACTGGTCTCACTCTTTAGCGTAAGTTGGCTTGTGTACATCCCCACTGTGCTTATGGGAGGTCTTTGACGAGTGGTCGAATTAAGTCGTAACAAAAATAACTAACAGTTTGAGGTGTTCAAGAACGGGCACCAAAGTTATGCATGAAGTATTTATCACCAGGGTTGTTAGGTACCTCATCATACAAGATTGCAGCAAACTCCAAATGAACGGTGTGGTCCGCTAAAAATATTTCTGTAGATATTTAGTAGCGTTTTCAACAAATAATATTCAGCCTGAAAGAACTTGTGACGTTGCTTTCTAGAGGATTTGATTTTTGCGGCCTGCAAAGCACTTTGTGTTTGGATGTGTGTGCGTTTGTGTCATGTTTTCAAAGCAACAATCGTAGCCAATAATCCGCAATTTTCATACGCGCTTGTCTCATCTTTATATTATTTAGTTCAACCTTTATCTTACATTACTTTCCTTCCGTATAACATGAAATGTCAATCAAAACTCTTATGCTCATACCTCCCTTTTTGCATACAACTTATTCCTCTACTACAGAAGAGACACTGCATTCTGACGAAGCGCATTCAAGGGCTAAGCAATGAGTTTTCAAGGAGTCTTCGTGGTATACTTGACAAACACAGCAGCTAAGGGCCTCTCACCTTTCTTCTGAGGAACGCCGTCGACTGTTGGTGGCACGTAGGCGACTGCATGATGACTTGGGTCGGGTCGTAAGCGTCTTCGCAATACGTCGGTCGAAGCTTCGTCAACAGCGCGGCATGTCTCGAAAACGGGAAGGACCAGAAGAACAACAACTCTCCAGGCCCGTAGGCCTAGCACGTAAGTCAAGCGAAGCGAGCGAGCTCACACAGGTTCTAGCGTCTTCGAAGGCAGTACACAAGTCCGCTCAGGCGCCCCTCCAGGGACAGTCCGAAACTCCGAAGCACGCGTGCGACGTGGCGCTGGGTCGGACGGGAGAGGAACCGCTGCCGTTTTGATTACGGAGAACTCGCGTTCTAACGCCGTCCCGAGTGAGCAGCTTTCTTTTCAAGGCACACGAAGACGTGGCGAGAAGGAAACAGGCGACATTGTTCATCGTTTTTCCCTTTTTATTTCCTTTTTTTGGTCACCATAGGTAGGGGGCAAGGGTCCTGCCGAAGGAAGGGACACCGCGCATGCCTCCCCGGCGTTATGTGGACACCCCCTTCTTGTGACCCTCCCCACAAGACCCCCGCCAATACTTCTACGCTCGCTCTGCGCACAAGAACCCGCTTCTCCTTGTTACGTGGGGGGAAGGGGGAGAAAGGAGGACCCCCCCCCCTTTTGGGGAAGATACCCCCCCGCTCCCAGTCCCGCCCACCGTAACCCTCCTGTTTTTGTGCTCGTTTCCTTTTGCTCTCTTCACCGTACCGTAGCTACGGTTTTCCTTTCTGCGCCCCGTGCCCAGTACCCTTCTCAATGTTGCCTCCCTTCTCCCCTCTTTTCTTATCGTTGTCGCTGTCGACGCGTTTTGTTGTTTGTCTATTAATCGCGCCCGCTTCTCCTCGTCCGGACCCCCGCTCCTCTTTTCTCGCGTCGCTAAGGAGCGTTTAGCAAGTGGTGTGTAGTACCCGCTGACTCTCCAGGTGACGAAATAATGGTGACTCCTTCCCAGCAGGCGCAATGCACGCGACGCGTGTGCTCGCTCGCTGCGTAACCGCTGAAAGGTTCTTGCGCACGGGGGCGGTGTCCACGCGGGCTGCTCGGTTGCGGCCGCAAAAGGCCGGCGAGCACACACTGGTGGCCGCGGGCAGTGGTCCACGAAAAGACATTGTACGTTCGGTAGGAGGGATGACGCAGGAGCGCTCCATACCGACGCCCTTGCGGTGAGACCGCGTAGGCGTACAAAACCTGCGGAAAGAAAAAATGACTTTTCCGCTAATGGACGAAGTTCAAAAGGAGACCCCTTTCGGTACGAGGTTCTTGTGCTGTAACGCACCATGATTCTCACAAAATAGCTTCACGAGGGCAGAAAGAAAGCGTGTGCTTTAGTGCAAGTTTGGTGCGAAGATGTTATGGCGCCAAATATGCGAGATAGGTCAATATACAGACATCATAGTGGCGCCACATTCATCCGCCGCGCTTCCGACCACCTGCCAACATTATGTCGAGAGTGAATGCGTCACCAGCTTGAACGCCCTTGAACGCCCTGCTATAGTGGAGAAGGAGGTGGACGAAGAACAAAGGCAGTGTTCGGGCGACCATGTTTGTCTGCGTCTGCAACCTCCTGCTCGCGTCACACTAGTCGACAGGATAAAGACCTGCCAGCCACTTCATCGGCTTCACATCATCATGCAAGTTCCCAACACCACGGCGTGAATCCAGAGCGCACAGCTCCACCACCGACACCGACCAGTATCATGACCGCATCACCGCAAGTCTTGGTCATACTCAAGTACACCGGATCAGCGGACGATGGGCCCGTGGAAGATTGGTTCCGCCTATTTGTGTTCCACGCATCCGCTGCATCATGGTCGCAATGGGATATGGTCGCAAATTTCAACGATTACGTCACCGGTGCGGCATTTCGCTTCTAACTCACGCACATACTTGAAAACAGTGAACCATAGAATAAAATCAAAGACGAAATGATCAGCCAATTTAATGTTTACGACCCCTCCATTATCCATGAGCTGCAGACATTTCAACTGGGTCGTCGCAGTCACACACAGTTTCGACGTAGCGATCATCATCATTCCGAAACAAAGCCCCATATTACCAGATCCTCGGCGAATTTTTCTTGTCATGATGTTCCCACGAAGAAGACGCGCAATCGCACGTTTAGCATGAACTTGACATTCCCAATAAAAGAAAAGGCACTGCGTACTAAACGATCGGCACGCCTATTCGCTCCTTCGAAATCCAACATTGAACCAGGTTTGACCTCCATACATGAGTCAACAGTATCTACGTCTTCAGCTGCAGCGCTGATGTCGTTCGTCGTTGAAGCTTATGACGGATTCTACCGCTCGTCTCAAATGCACGGGCCACTACGTACTTTCAAGTCACACGACTCTTGCACGAACATTAGGCCACAGTGCAAGATTGAGCACGATGCCACGGCATCGCAGGCAGACGAACTTTCTTCGAGAGAATATGAGCGCTCAATCACCATGAATTCGAAACAGCATGGACACTAACTTCTGTATCAGCAACAAAAATCGAGAAAATAACACCCCAGTCAGTTGTTCTCGTGAAACGAAGCCAAATTGCTTGCTGCCAAGACGAAACCAGAATACGAGTACCAGCACCAACGCATGTAACTTTCAAGGTGAAGACAATTTGGAACAACGTACATGGAACCAGATTCCCGTAAACACTGTATCCATCAGCGATAATTTCTCGTTTCGTGATGCCTTAACCAACATTACTTGCCAGAATGCGGTTTTACGTATTTGGATATCTTGTCCTTTTTTTGTAATAGCTTTTGTAATTGCTCATTGTACTGCTACTAAATTATTTGTCAAATTGTATTTTTATGTTGTATTTTTTTTCTTGTAATACTTACTGTTTTGAATTTACGTGTTACCCAGTCCCCTCTGTAAAACCTCCACAGGCCTTGAGGGTATAATAAATGAAATGAAACGAAATATAGAGATCAAGGTGCTCCGCGACTCTCAAGTCTTCTGCGTACTACAACTCAACAAGCCGCTGCCACTTCAGTAGCTTCGCACGTGCCGAGCAGCATCGCACGCTGTCAAATGACAAAAGCCTGCATACTGAATGACGTCGCAGCAGTCTCGGAAGAGTCTTTCAAGAAGCCTGGCACGCTACACTCGCCCCCAGGCAAGTCCCACAACAAGGAACGACGTACAAGCTACCTATTCATCTCCACGTCAATTTGCGCACGCAATCAAAGGCATATTCAAATAGATAAGCTGCATCAACAACTGTCGCAACAACATAACAAAGATCAACATCAACAACATCAAGAACAGTTGCAACATCAGTGCGCAAGGCAACTAAACCCGACTTGAACGCAACGAATACGACGTTTTGCAAGAAAGAAACGTTGTCGAACACACCTTCAGCACCACCTATCAGGACTGCTCCCTCGCCAAGGATTCTTGCGACAACGCTGTGCACAAGGACCAAAAAGACACAGACGTTTTCTAGACGTACCAGACCAACAGAGACGCCGCCTTAATGACCCAGTCCGCCGTAGGTTAGAGCAGGAGACACAACGTGTCTCCAAGTCGCAACGGCACCTGAGTTCCCACGGCTTCCTTGCGTCCAAATCTTCCTTCATAGAGGCATGCATATGTCTTCGGGAGTGCAACAGCCAGCCTCGGCCACTTGAGCACTGGTGGACGTCACCGGACTGCCAGACTGACATCGTTCATATGTGAGGACATTATGACGGTATCAACTGCCCTTGTACCTACGACTCTCTCAGCGGGAGGGGAAAGCGTATGATGAATCGCACAATACGTACGGTACGGTGCAATAGTGGAGAAGGAGGTAGAAGAATACAGGCAGTGTTCGGGCGACCATGTCTGTCTCCGTCCGCAACCTCCTGCTTGTGCGCGCACACACACACACGCGCGCACACACACACACACACACACACACACACACACACAGACACACACACACACACACACACACACACACACACACACACACACACACACACACACACACACACACACACACACACACACACACACACACACACACACACACACACACACACACACACGCACGCACGCACACACACACACACACACACACACACACACAGGCACGCACGCACACGCACACACACGCGCGCACACGCGCACACACACACACACACACACACACACACACACACACACACACACACACACACACACACACACACACACACACACACACACACACACACACACACACTGTGCCCACGCTGCTCCCGTGGTCGAAGGCGCTTCGATCAAGACCTTACGGAGGTGCAAACACATTGCAAGAAAAAAATCGGTTTTCATAACTGTGTGTGTGTGTGTGTGTGTGTGTGTGTGTGTGTAAAGTCGCGTTCAATATGAGCTGCGACACGCTGACCGTGGAAGAAGAAGTGGCCCCAAGGCTGCATAGCGGCGGCGACAAACGAAAAGCTCAGAAAACTGAATACTGATCAAATTACTGATATTTATGAAACCAATTTTTTTTTCTTGCAATGTGTTTGCACCTCCGTAAGGTCTTGATCGAAGCTCCTTCGACCACGGGCGCAGCGTGTTGCAACTCGCATGGAACGCGACTGCGCCCAAATTTGCTTACACTTCGACGAAATCAGTTGGCGCTCACCCAACTTCAGTCACGAATACGCAGTTTATTTGAATACAAATATGAATTTTTAAAGGTTTTTCTTTTGTTTTGGATGCAAAAAGTTCTTGAGCGAAGGCTTTCGTGCGAGCCACGCGCTGGCTTCACAACGAACTCGGCAAAAGGCGGTGCGCGTGCTCGATGTGCACGGTTTAAAACAAAACTCCTTTCAATTCAACTTGGCATGGATTCAATTTGGCATGGTACATCGTCCCCCCACTGTGGGGGTGGCTTCAAAACAAGGCGGCTTAAGCTGCCGTATACAGTCGCGATTGTCATGTGTTTCCTCGCCGGCATACTTCTGGCGTTTCAGCGTAGGAACGCGGGTATATCGACACAATTGCGATACTTGAAGACGCTTATAAGTCAACAAATGTACCATTGTATAGGACGACTGCGCAGTGATCATTGTATACGAAAAGCGCTCTCCGTGTACTAGAAACGACGTGCCGTGTACCGGGAAATACAGCTGCGTCTTATACTGATGAACCATCCGACGCCTCGAATTCATGAGACCGTGAAAACAGCTATAGATTTCCAACTTTTCCCTACTCGTAACAATACGGCGATACAGTGAAAGAACGCTCGCGCTTCGGATTTCAGCATGCATTCGGTCGATGGTAGAACTGTACAACAACGACGAGCAAAGGGATGAAACACTTTCGACTGGCTGAACAGGAGCGCGCGACAGTTTCAGATTCGCGCAAGCTTCTGCTTCAAGAACTGGAGGAAGTGTTCACGCGCGACGTGACACAAATGCACGTGCATGCGCCTCGGAATTCGCTTCTCGCTTTCGTCTCGCGGGCGTATCTTCCACTGTCTGAACGCGCCATTCCGCTTCGTCGATCCTCTTCTGTCGCGCTGGCGAACCGGCAACGGGTAAACAGACTGAGGGAACCACGACACTCTGGCGCTGCGTACACGTGCGAATGGCCTCGCCAGTCGTGGTCCGCGCAGTCTTCTGAGAGAGAGAGAGACCATCGCTAAAAGGAGCGAAGCGAATGCAACCTTCCGCCGCATTAGATCGGGTTTCTGGGCCGGCATTCGATGCGGTCAGTTCGCGCGGGTACGTGTGGCGTGAAACTTCGTTTATCCCGGTGTGGGAATGAGAAAAGGTTCGCGCGTTGCGCGCAAGAAAGGTTCCTCCTACAGCCACGAACCGGACGGGACCCAAACGAAAAAAGAAGAACGCCGAGCTGGAACCGCAAAAGGAGGTGTTTCGGGAGTGCAGAGAAGGCAGAAAGGGTCCGGCCGTTGCCAGAAGGTAACGCAACAGCCTCGGTCGAACCAAAGGGTGTTCGGGCGTCGCTCGCTCGCCCGCCCGCCCCCTTTCTGCTGTCAAAATATTTCAGGGCGCCGCCGTGACGCCGACGCTTCCATTCAGTGAAGTCGTTCGAGCGGACATCTTCACCGCGCAGCGGGGGCGACCGCCTCCGCGTTTACATAACAAACGGGAAAGATATCTTCGCGCGCACCCCGCGTGCTCGGGAGACGAACGGGATAAAACCGTCGTGCCTCTCTCCGTCGATGCCCCTGACCCGCAACTCGCGCCCGGGCCATGCCGCGTCCCACCTACCCTCGCGCTGCTTTCTGCGTGCCGGCCGTTTTCGTGTTCTGCGGTTCGCCTCGGAGCGCGGCGAGCAATGGTGGTATATGCGGCTTGGTGTCGTGAATTGCCCTTGCAGTGTATCCAACTGAGATCGGAGTGACCTCGAAGCGATCGTGCCCGAAAGAGGAGTCACCCCGTGTAGCGGCGGCATGTTTTCTCGAGTCCTTTGTTATTGCTTAATGGCGCTCTCAACGAAGGATGGGGGCGGTAATATGCAAATTTTCGTTTTCGAAACGCCCGTCGGTTTAGCTGATATGCCCACGTAGTGCATGGTGGCAGTGTATTTCCAAATTTATTTTGGTTCCGAAGGTTAAGTCGGCTCCGTTATAGGCTTACCGTCCCGGATTGCGATGACCTTGCTTAATTCGAATATTTTCCTTTTTTTCTGGCATGCCATTCTGATATTCGCCACATATCGGTTCGGGGCTCGACGGTGCGCTTCGCTTGCTACTCGTGTTTCTGTGCTTGCGTGAGCGAATATTAGCGTTCAACGGTTCTCTGCTGATATATTGCTGGCTTATCAGTCGTCTGTTTAGGAAGCAGAAGAAAGGTAAAATTCAGGGTATAAACTGGCCACCCGCATCGGTAGTTTCTACCCACTGTGCTTTAAGTTGGAGACAAGGACAAAGTGTCCACATACTTAGAGGTTAGAAACAGCTAGAGGAGTTTTCGTTCCTTCAAAATTACAAATACATTTCACTGTCGCCACGGAGCAGTGATAATGATAAACCGTGTAAACACTTAACAACCCACGACAACGCCGCTGAATGCAATTGGAAGTTACATATCACAGTAACTTCTGTGAAGCTCTCGGTCTATACATTTAGCCGACGAATTGAAAGTGACGCAATGAATCTCAAATGCCGATAAGAGCGATGCGTCTCGTTCTTTTCGATCTCGTCTATATCGACGCCATATCGCGGAAAGATATATGTCCCTAGAAGGGATGCCCAACGAGTCGAGCTAATTAAAGCGCAAACACAGCTGCCGGATTAAAATCGGGAGCCGAGTTCCATGTTTCGCACGGGGCGAACGCACGCACGCACGCTGCGGCATTTGGCGGCTTCCTTCCGCATGCATGGCTTCATAACTGGGACACCTCGTCCCGTACAGCTCCCGCAGGAAACAGTGCGGTGCCCACAATGGGCGCTCAGCGCGGAAGGAAAACCACCAGCTTCCTTCACATCGGGACGTCCTGCTCCGGTCGGGGCTCCGCGCAAAGCGTTCCGAGACCCTCAAGACCGCGGGTGGACCGCAGCCCTCGGGTTCGAGTCATTCAAGGCGTTTAATCCCCTTCACGGGCCTCGCATTCAGAGAGCTTTCATCGCCGCCCGCCGCTTTCTTCATATTCGCGAACGATTTGTGACGCGATACAAATGAGCAGAGGAAGCAGCCGCATAGGTTGCTATACGCGAGACAGGAGCGAAAAGAGGAATAAAAAAATTATAAAACTAGAAAACGCATAACACGTACGGCAGGACACCTCGACACCCTCGTCTGCGTCCTTTGGATGCCGCCCGCCCGGAAACAAACACTTCATGACCCTGACCGACGTCACGCGGGGTGACGGAATTTAAGCACGTAGACGCATGCGAGCCCGCGGAGAGCCCGAAACCTTGAAGAAGGCGAGACAACAACGCCGGATCGAGGGTAGAATAGACTGGGGGCAGCTAAGGTGTTGTGTAAACTCTTCGATCAAAACAACGCGACTTATGCCTTCTCGTATATTCCTTCCACCATCTCCGATCGATCCAGGCCTTTAGCCTAAACTATATCCCCCGCAAGGCCTCGCCGCAAGCTCCCTCCCTCCCAGCTGCCCTCATCGTACGCTGCCTTCTCCCCTACTTTGGTGGCCCTCTTCAGGAGGGTTTCGCGCATGGACTCAAAAACTAAACGGTCTTGTCCGGCCCGGTGGCCGAGGTCGGCCGGTGTTTTCCGCGCGCACACACACGCGCACACGCGGGAAGAAGAACGAGCCGGGTCAAGGAGGTGTTTGGGTGTCGGCACGGTGCGTTTATTTTGGGGTCGAAGACTCGAGATGTGGACACAGCAAACTGAGCTGTGTCGTGCTTTTTTTTCGTCCGTCTTTTTTTGTTTGTTTTTCACGACTAAGGTGTGCGATACTATGCGGGAACCGAGAAGGCCAAGTACAAGGTCGCTTATCAAAGCCCGTTCTTCTCATTCACGGACTGTGCTTGCCCGCCGCAGAGACCTGGAAGAGAGTTTGGGAGAAAGATGTGGTTACGTGTTGGACAGCTTTATTAGAGTTGACCGTGTCCGTTCAGATAACAGTGTGTTCGTCTGTACGGCTGCGCAAGTGGAGAGCTTATTTTTTGATCAATTAGAGGCGTTTGTATTCTGTCGTTTAGGTGTTCTGATTCTCCTCTTGGCTCTCTCGAAAAAAAAGAAAGAAAAAGAAACTCTGGCCTCACCGGCTGTGTAGTCTAGAAGTGCCCGTTTGTTCTGGTTTACACGCACATTGAAAACTAGAACACAAAGTGCAGTAGAACTGGGAATGGCAACTGCTCTTGAGGCGGTTGCCCTTTGACTACATCCTGCATCTGACTATATATCCTCTGGTCACTGAGAGACCAGAGTCACTTGCCTGCGATCAGAGGCATGCCAATAACTCGCAACTATCTATCAGTAGCTGAGGTCAGTTACATGATAAAAACACGTGATTTAAGTTATGGGATTCATTATGATAGGCGTACTTACGCATTTTCGTGACCGGGGCTTCTGCGCCGACTAGAAGTAATCAGGGAAGACTCTCTCCTGTGAATAAAAGACCGGTTGCGTTCTGAATAAATTGTAACCTCCTGCCGCAGCTCTTCACATTCTCTGCAACAACTCTGAACGCGAACTGGCGCACGTTCATAGACAGGGCAGCCTCTGCCTTCGAGCACTGCTGCCCAATGCTCTATACCATTGAGCCACGATGGCACGCATGCTTCTCTCGTACCAAAGTCGCCTTTTGAAACGGCTGGCGCGAGCGTCACGTGATAGTTTATCCTATTCTTCCCTAGTGACAGCTAGCGCTTTAGAGACACTGTGTCTCAAACGTTTTTTATGCCACGCGATGATACCCCCAAACTCGGTGAAGCCCACCTATAATGCTATCGCATTAAAGTGACATCAGACGCACATACATTAACGCGCTATACCCTTCGCAGTTAGACGACAGGGTTTCTGAGGAGCTTGTGAATGACAAACAATTGGTTTCAATTAGCTGGAGCACCATGGTAACGACAACAATGAAACAGGGGAACGACATTCTGGCAGATACACGTGCGGTGTTGTGTTCGCCCTAAAGGAGAGCAGCCTTATACTGCAGCACTGCACGTGGTTTGAAGGGTTTTAAGCGTGGTGAGACCACCCATATAATGAACAGGAACAAACTCCTATATAGGCTGCCTAAAGACCAGCCATTCTGTTGAATGACTATAGAAATTACAGAGAAGAAGTTAGCTGCCCCGTGTATTCGTTAAGAAACTGGTGCCCATTTGCCACAACCGCAGATATCATGCCGCGTAATCATTCGAAACAGTCCGCGCATCTATCGCTCTGCCTCTCTCGAGAGTAGAATAAGTGTTTCTATCCTTTATGCATGCGAGAGAAGCGAATACTCGACAACTTCGAATAGTGAATTTTCAAACCAAATCAAATCAAATCGAATGGCAGGAACTATTCGATTCGTATTTGAAATTTCGGATATTTGCCCACTCATAATTTTTAGATAAGGTCTGTATGATAGTTGATGTTCTACAAGTCACCTGTATACAATATATGTATTATAAGTGCATATGAGGCTACTAGCCTATAGACAGTCCATACGACACCATGTGCACCTACGAACGCACATACCTATCGCTCTGCAGTTATGTAATACAGAAGGAATATATATATATATATATATATATATATATATATATATATATATATATATATATATAGAGAGAGAGAGAGAGAGAGAGAGAGAGAGAGAGAGAGCGAAAGCAGATTGTAAGCTGTTCGTAGATACTCTACAAGCAGCCTAAATATTTTTAATGAACGAAGGTTTACCGAATTTTCCCGCAGAATAAACTACGAAATGTTCTCCGCATGACCTGCGAGATAAATCTACGCTCATAGATGCCTTTGTTTGTGCGTACTTCATTTAACTTTCTGCGCGTTGCCCTTACGTGTATCACGTTTTCTTGCACACGTCATGCGAGCGGCCAAAGTCGTTCCCCGAAGAAGCGTCGTACTAACTGCCTTGAGTCCTACTGAAAGCTTACAAACGCAAAGTTGTGCGCTACGTGCACACTTTGTGGCGGAGGTCCTCGCGGCTTTCTATGGAAGAACGTTTTCGAAAGTTCGCGTCCGAGGCCGAATTCAGAACCCATCCACTGCAGCAAATCCGCATAAATTTCAGGCCACTACATCATGTTTAAGTGTTCAGGTCAGGTGGTCAGGAGTTTGTTGTGCCTTACACGCATATATGGTCACCTTCGTCATCAGGTATAGCTCACTCTCTCGGACAACGCGACCATAGCCCTTTGTCAAACGTTACGAAACCACTGATTGCGTGAGCCGGTCATCGCTCTCTGTGCACTCGGATCTGCGTGCGACACCATTTGCTGCAAAGGCCGATGTTCTTCGCCGCACCGAGCGTAGTGGCGCCTGACAATGTTGCACCCGTGACCCACAAGAAGGCTCGGCAACAGGGTTGTCGCCTCTCGTAGAGTGGCTTCTAATGTTCTGACATTGACTGTATCGTATGCCTAGAATATAAAGTCTTAACCTTGTTCCATGAAGGTTCCAGTAAATTGAATACATATCACAACATATTCCGCTGAACTTGTGGAGCGTATTAAGAGTGTAGCGATTACCCTGGAATTGCCGTTGTGGCCGGTAAAGCGTAGAACACCGCGTGTGAAACACAGTGCGGTGGCACCACTCGCCTGTATCTGTATGGCGACGGCGGGCACCTCGGCTGACGCGTCAACGCTCAGCTCGGCGAAACCGTCCTGACGCACGCGCACCACGTGGCCCGAGCAAGTGCGCGCGTCGTGGCGGGAGCCGCTCAGCACGTCGCAGTAGTAACCTGCCGGCAGGGTGGTGTTGAACAGGCCGCGCGCCACGGAACGGCCGTTGTTGACGAGCACGAAACCGCGGCGGAGGCGCGCGAACGCCACGGCGTCTTCGTCGTCGTCCCACCAGTTGACGGCGGCCGCGGCGGCCACCGAGTTGCGGAAGCGCACCATATTGCGAATGGGCAGCCACCTGAAACACACGGTTTTTTAGTGTAGTGTGCGGAGAAGTAAGCGCCGCAAAATTTGACACACAACGAAATTAGAGCATACGTGCCACGCTACGGGTCACTCTACATATCACTGAGTGGTGTGTATATGGCATGCAGGCTCATTGGCAACACATTACTAAATGTTTGTCGGAATTAGAGCATACGTGCTACGCTACCTGTCACTCTACATGTCACTGAGTGGTGTGTATTTGGCATGCAGGCTCAGTGGCAACACTTTACTAAATGTTTGCGTGGGGAGGAAGATTGGTTGGCGGTGCGCGACGAAACAGTCGTAATGTGCAAACCAATGTCGTCGGAATACTAATTACGTGTCCTCTCTTCGTGCGTTCTGCCCCATCTTCAACGGGACTGCAAACTACTATAGAATCAAGGAAATGTTCGGAGACAGTTGCCCTTTCTGATGGGTCACTCATCACTAAGTGTGTAGTCCTCCACTGATGAAGCACGCTTGTGCTTCGGAGCTCGCGACACTGTCATGTTGCTTTCTGATTGACCCGAGCTGCTGGTGGAGCTGACAAAATACCTTTCCACAGATACGACCGTCCCTCGTGGCTTCCTCTCGTGTGCCCATTGTGCTTAGCGGTAAGCCAGCGCTCGTGTGTCATGTGCAACTGCCGTTTCTTATGCTATTTCCACCAAATATCAAATGTAGTGTCTCTGGTAATCACTGATCATTATTTGATATGCTGTATAGCGCTTGCCTCGTCATGTGGGAGTTCCTGACTTCCTGGCTTGTGGCACCGTGCATGCTTTTGCTCCAGTTAATATTTCCCTCATAATGTTGAATGTATTAGACAGCCTAGTAGTAAATGTTGTAACTTATAGCAGTTATCACCGTAATTCCTCGCAGAATACTGGGAAACTTAATAGCTCCCGAGTGAGCCACCTTTCGAGTGCGCAGTCAAGTGTCTCCGTATCGCTGCTCGAAACTAGAGCGAGCCGCAGCATGGAATCTCAGCCACGACGCTTCGGAATGCGGCTAGAGCTTGGCGTCAGCGTTTTCATCACGCGAAGCGCGCACGCAGCGCGAGCGTGCATAGTAAAAATGCCGAGCCGTCTCAGCGTTTCACAGCATCGCTCCGAGGTTCACGTTCCTGGGACTGGAAAGCGCTCGCAGCGCAATGCGGAACGCAAGGTCCGGACCGAGTGCATGTACACATACCAAAGAAACGTGAACGTCGGATATGGATTCTGTACAATCCGCGTCGCAGGACAGCTGCCCCAAAGTGGCGTCAGAACTGGGTTGGCCAACCGATTCCAAGACCGAGAAGCACTTGGGGCTCCCTCGGGACTGAAATTTGGGCTGCGCATTCTTATATTTTTGTTTACTATATATGCGTAGCTTGAATGTCCCACATTGCGTGCATGCGTGTGATCATTTCTTGCTCGATCGTGGCAGACTGCGTATATTACGATGCAAGAGAGTGACTTCGTTCTAGTATATGAGGCACTTCCTGAGCGTGTTACACAACTCTCTGCACCGGAGCGCCCGCACTGTCGTACTCGTCTGAGCAAATGCTAGAGTGACGAAGCTGCTCAGTGCGGGAAACTATACGTGTAACTTTATTTGCTCAACATTGCGCGACTATGCGCAGCTTTAGTTGAGTGAAAGTATGCGTAACATTAGAATACAATGACCAGGAGAAAGCACTGCAGTCATTGCAGCTAGGTTTATCCTGCGTTCGCACCTCATCCTCGAAACGCTAGTGTAGGTCAAATTTGCTGCTTCTAAATTTTATTTCTGCAGCGTCCCAATGCTGTTTCTGATGAGTAGCTCCCTCTTCGCCTTATCATTTAATCATTAGTTTCTCAATTGGCGCGGGCTTGCTTTGCAAAGAAGGAAGACGGAGAAACGAAGAGAAAGTCAAACTTTCACAACACAAAACGAAGAACACTACATGCGACTGCGAGCTGTGCTGGAATTCCTTGAGGTCCTGGGGCAGTTAACTATAAGAATTGTACCACATCACTGTGGTCATCTCGTTGGCATAAGGTCGCCGTTTGAAAATCACAAATCAGTGCGTATATGTCGTAGTAAACCAGGTCGAGAAACCCTTCATGAGCTCGGAACTAGAGTTAGGTAGAGATGAGCGTTTCAAGAAAAAGCGACTCATTAAGCGCCTCATTGCACTTGCCCGCGGCAGGGTGTGAAAGGCGAAGAAATGAGCAAACAATGGGAGTGGCACCTGTGTTCGCATATCCAGCCGTTGTAGCACTCGAAGTTCTCCTTCATGAGCACTGGCTTGGTGTTGAACATGTGGTCGAAGGGCGGTCCCAGCACCTTGGGCGGCACGTACGTGTCGAACTTTCTGTCGAGCGCGTAGCTGCTCATCACTCGCGGCACGCCATGCGGCTGCGCCAGCATGAGCACGGTGGCCAGAACGTGTCGCTTACGGTCCTGGTACGAAACCACGTCGCCCACAGCGTCGGCCACGTCTACGCCGCGCTGCGTCTCGTGGTTGTCCACGTAAATCACCTGGGCAGCATGACCGGCATCTTGTGCTTCCATGATGAAGGGTCGCAGATCCTTTAGCTGCCTTCCTCGCACCTTATGCAGGGCGTTGGCTGCGGCATGCGAGACAGTTCGTAACAGCTGTACGCCTGTATTTCATGTTCTTTACGTGAAGAGCTGGAGCAAACTCCATGCACATTGAATAGGCTGCCACCCCCTTTTAAGATGGGCAACAATCACAACTGTAACATATTGAAACTTATCAACAAGCTCGAAACAGTATTCTTGAACATCGCTTTTGATGAACCCGACTTAGAGGTCACGGGTTCCAAACAAAAGTTTCATCCGCTGAAATGGCAGTGGAAAATGCCTTAACTCTCTGGGATTACAGGACCGAACTGCAGTGTTTACGTTTGTGTGTGCTGGTGCTTCGCCTTTACCACAGTTGTCTGATTTTACATCTATCATTAGGCTCGAATTCACCACTCGCATCTTCGAAATACTGTTGGTAAACGAACTAGTCTGCAGTGAAGTTTCAGAGGAAGGAGAACTCGGAGTATGTTCCGCAAGCATCGCGCATCACAACTGCGATATTTGTGCAAATAACACTTGAAGCAGGTTTTCCACGAAGATCCCTCAAAACTCACCTCAGAAATGTAATCTATGAATGAATGAATGGAATTTATTGATAGGAAAGACAGAGACGTCGACCTGAGCCAGTGCGCTCTAGTCTGCTACTCTGCACTATAACATATTAAATACTCAGGGAGGGCATAAAATATGCAAACAAATGGGCATTAGAGTGAAAAGATAAGCGTTTTCATTTATGAAGGCTGCTCGGCCATTACAATGCGCCTTTTAGCGAAATATTGCGAACAGTTGTTGCTACTTCATCAACCGAAGGCAAGAGGAAGACTTGTAAGTCATCTGATCGCATCGTCACTTTGTGCATTCTAAGTATGCTCACCGTACGTCGTAAAGGACGTGGCATTCGTGACAGCTCCTATCCTTTCGTACTCCTTCGTCCAGGGCAGGTTGAGTATCGACATCTCGTGATAAATGAACGGGCCATCAAAATGCGAAGCAAACCGCGGAGGGGTAACTGTTTCACCACCCTGGTGCACTGTCGTGTCTCGCTTTCTCACGTTCGAGGAAGTGTGTGCGGGCACCATTGTCCTTTCTGCAGTCATGCCAGGAGTATCCGAGGGTGGATCAGAGGGGGAATTCGATGAAATATCCATAGGAGTGTCTGAAGGAGTCTCCGAGGGAGTATTTGAGGGAGTTTCTGAGGGAGTGTCCGAAGGAGCGTCTGAGGGAGTCTCCGAGGGTGCTTCGGAAGGAGTCTCTGAGGGAGCCTCCGGAAGTGTTTCCGACGCACTCTCTGACAGGGTTTCCTTCAAGCTATCTGAGGCAGCTTCAGCCTCATAGAACTCCATCTTCTCCCCGTCCGGTTCCTTCAGTCGGCTGTAAATGACCTCCAGGTCTTCCGGCCACATGTAGTCTGCACCGTCGATCCTGAAGCCGCTCACGCCAAGCAAGAGTAGCTGCTTGAGGTAGTCAGTGATTTTGGAGCGGACTCCTTCAAGCCTGTGGTTCAGGTCTGCGCGATCACGGAACTTGCAGTTGCGCACCTGAAAAAAATGTGAAGGCGAAGTAGAAAACTAAGCCATTGCTTGAGTTAATCCTTCTGAGGCGGCAGCTGCGCATAATCAGTGTTGGAGGAGGGCGGGGGCATGGCACACGTAAAAAAAACTTCTGCTTCAACTTTGACATAGAACGCATTGGCTTATGGGTAGCAGATGGGGGAGTCGCTTGTTCATGTCCCTCCACATTTTCCTTCTCCTCAAGCTGGCTGAATCAGGTAGCTACACTAAAGAGTTTTACTCTCTTACTGAATATATTTGCTAGCTATCTGTATTGTAGGCTAGTGCTCCTTTAATCTCCTTTTATCTACATTTGAAGGAAAATGGACACCTATTCATACTTCAAAAAATTAATAGCCCGTATCATTCTTTGAGCAGTTACACTCAACATGACCAAGGAATTATCTAAAAGCCAAGTGCTGAGTCGTGCAGGAATTCTTTTAACTTTATCGCAATTATTTGTGAAATTTCTCAAATTGTGGTCATCTCACAGAGGAACTAGCTGTTGCTGAATTTATATCGTAGATAAATGAAAAAGAAAGAAAACAAAAGCGGATAGCAGTTGTTCGTATGTAATTGCTCTGCAATGTAATTTGCGTCTGTGTGCTGCTTGCATTGCGATGTTTACAAGCAAAACTACTGTTATAACTGACTTGTAAACAAAACGTGTACGAAGATTCCTCATTTGAGTCAAATAAATCATGTGGAAGTCAAACTATTTAGACGATTAACTGGGTTAGTGGTCCTTCTAATAATATTCAAAGCGATTGTCAAAAGACCTTACACGAAAATAAGTAGACGCTTGCGCGAATTCCCAGAAACATCAAGCGGAATGAGTGAGCGTCAGTAAGAAAGCACTGTAGTGTACCTGACATGAATACGTGTGACGAATTAAAACCCCTCGCGTTAAGTGAATTTGCGTGCATGTGTACACTACTTCACGTCTTGTATTCAGGTCCCACTGTTGAGCGTACCTGTACTTCGTTGAAGTAGTCCTCAACCATGCCGCTGGCGGTGCCGCAGTCGGCGTGCGAGTGGAAGTCGCTGGCGCTGTACGGGACGCCGTCATAGGCGAAGATGTCCGAGTTGAACTCGGTTCCGTCGTAACCATGTCCCTTGCCGATGTTTGAGGTCATGTGGTTCAGCACCACGTCCACGAATACCCTGTCACAATGATCGTATCTACATTGTACAATAGTCTTGTCATCAGCTTGTTGGCTGTTCATGCCGAAGGAGGGTCACGGACGCAACAGAAAGGAGAGGACAGCAAAGCCCTACGAAATGACAGCAACCGCCAGTCGAAGTTTACTCTGCACAACGACCCGTCACAAACTAATCAATGAAGCGCGACAACAGACACATACAGAAAAAGAAGGAAAGCAGAGAACGCAAGTACTTTGTGATTTGCTTCCGTGGCGTCCGTTGTCACCTTTTATGTATTTTAAGTATGCACCAACTGTGTTCTCATCAAGTACTCTTTAAAAAAAGTAATTTATCTGCGAATCGTTTAAGAGGAGTTTGCGAGTTGCATCTATATTGTGGAATGCAATGATATCCGAGAAAGGCAATGCCGAGCAATGCAATGTGTTCAGTTGAACTTATCGGCTCAAGATAGCGTGATATTTGATCATTCCCTCAGTTCAGACCCAAGTGTTGATGAGGCGCTGCGGAGAGTGGATACGTTTGAGACATTTGGAAGCCTTTGAAGATTGGCCAGAATAGTCGCCGTGAGATATGTGGGCGCACTGCTGGCGTGAAGTTGTCCTATACCCCACTCCATGAATATGCACGCCTACGACTTATGTTCATCCCTACGCTTCGGTCGAGAAGACCTGATCTCAGAACTTTGTCGTGACATTCCCTGTATTCTTTGAAGATACGTGTTCCCATTCTTTAAAAAAATACAGGTGTTTATGTTACAACTTGGCGTGCGTAATGTGATAGGATTATGGGGATCTGCCATTCAGTGATTGTCCGTTGACATCCACCTGAACTTTCTCCTACTCCGATGGTCATCCGTGAGCTATTAGACCTCATACGTGAGCTATTACACTGATTATATCTGCTCATGGTGACTCAATCATATATGTTTCCACTACAGTGGTTATTACGCCCTACAGTCAGTAGTCCATTAGCAACGCGACAGCACAACCGCAGCTCAATGGTTAAGGCTCGTGAATGAAAGCACACACTTATTTTGTTATTCTTGGTGTCTGTGTCACTTACATCGCTTGACATATATCATGCACTAGTATCAGAATCCCTCACCCTTCCCTACCCATTGCCTCAATTCATTTAAGTAAACCTCCTTCGGGATGAGCCTCTGAGAGTTGTGCATCATCACGGATGAAAGCCGATGATTGCCCTGCACGATGCTGTCGCATTAAAAACGATAACAAAAACAAAACAAAACAAAAAACGACCACCTAAGGTACGTTCTTTGAAGGGATAAATAATTCACTCTGGCTTAATTTAAACCTTCTACAATGTACAGCTGCGCAGAGTATTCAATCGGACAATTAATCTGGCTTACCTCTACGCCTTTCATCTAATTTCTCTCTCTCTCTATCTCTCTCTCTGTCTCTCTGTTAAGCGGTTTTTGTTCGTGATTCCATGCTCATTGCTACTAGGTGTTCTTTGCTGGAAGCTGCTCACATTTGAAGCAAATAGGAAAATAAAATGTGGTCCATTCACGTCATCCGGCCACTCGTGCATGCAGTTGTTTGGCAACAAACACTCTGGCATACCTTACGTGGCTCTCGTTACACCTGCGCACCATGTCGGCGAACTCTTGCAGGTCGCCGCTGGGCGATGCGATGTGGTAGCTGACGGGCTCGTAGCGCTCGTACCAGGACCTCACGCTCACTCCGCCAGGGGTCGTGTAGAGCAACACGGCGTTCTCGCTTGGCGGGGACACCTGACAGCGGTCACATAATTCCATAGACCGAATCACTAGATCTCCGAAAACAGGCAAAGTTGATACGTTACTGCGGCTCTTATACGCGGGCATAGTGTGTGAAACGAAATGTTACGAAACTTTTGTAAACAAAGCAGCTGTCCTGTTTGGGCTGGTAATTAATACATTTTACCGCCTTAGGCAGTATAATAAATCCGTTTTGCAGAGTTGCGGAACATTCTTCAGTACGAAGTTGATAGCAAACTTGATACTTCAATTTCTGCATTATGCTTTCCAATCTGGAGTAATTTTTTAAAAATAAGGAAAACTAATGAAAATAGCTTCTGATCGACGATCACTAGAATTTGATGGCTTCTTTCAAATCAACGAATGTTTTTCAAATCAGTCGGAACAGTTTCATAATGAGAACATTCCTGCTTATGATGTACCGAAATCTGAGCTGATCTCGAGACAAAGCTTCCCCATTAACAGAATGGTTTCTTTCATTTACCGACCCGGATATTTCGTTCAATGCACGCAAAGCTGTCCTCCCGCTAAATGCGTGCAATACACTTTTACGTACCTGCACTGCTCCGTAGCCGAACGGACCGAGAAAATCGACGCACTCCTGGGCGACGTCGGGCCAGGCCCATTCGAAAAGCTCCACTATTGTAGTGCGGTCGCCCAAAAAACCCGGGTCTTGAAAGCGGCGCTCAGCAGCGCACAGTGCATTACGCGACAGGCAACAACCTATCACCACCAACCACGCCGTAATCCATTGTCTTGACAATGCCGTCGGCCTGTACCACTTTAACGGAGGCATGTCTTCTTTGGCACGTGTTCAAACGGATTCGCACAACAGTATAACGACGAGAAGTGAAAAACTGCAGGAGGATGCGTTGTTTGCGAAGCGGGATGCACCTCCAGTTGAAGTGACGAACAGCACTCCAGAACACGCAGACGTCGGCACTCTGCGTTTATGCCAACGTGTTCAAGCAGAACCGCACAAAAGTGCTTCGCCGTAGCGCATCTTTGGGTAAGTTTTCGTTCGCTTAAAGAAGTTAAGGCGCGCGTTAATCAAACAGTGGTTGTCAATGTGCTTGCACGACATGTTTCCTTCATCTTAACGCTGCTGAACACGCTGCGTGATTTTGCTTAGAAGCGCAGATCAAACATACAGCGTGCGCACGCAACATGCCACATAGCTTCACACGCTTGCGAATAGCCGTTCAAGGCATAACCACTCGGTGTGATATTTAAATAGAGCGAGCGCCTCCGGGAACCAATTTCTTCGCCAAGCGTGGCGCCGACGAATCCCCTCCTACGTTGCCTGCAGTTCACTCCGGCGCTACTACGTCCTCGACACTGCACTGTACAACAGGCACGGATACCACGTGTATACTCTTCCACACAATGTCGTTGTGTTAGAAGTAGCGTGGGTTCAGGTCGCGTTCAGTTCCCCCTCGGAGCAACGTCGACACGTTGCCGGCGTTTCCGCCCCAATACACACGGCTGGCAAAGGGGACTGCAAAAAGCAGGTCAGGCAACGAAATGTCTTCGAAGCCCGTTCAGTATGCCGTCGGTCAGAAGAGGTGTTTCTCTCACTCGGATCACACAGGAGGCCGTCGTCAAGCACGCGAGTGGTTCATCCGTCGCAGGGGCGTCGTGTGTACGTTGCACCCACCTCGGAAAAAGCTCACAGATGCCCAAGCACAGGCCGCACACTCGCGATAACGAATAAATAAGATGGCCGCGGCGCGCGCTATATCATCTCAGTGGACTGACGCCGCCGCCGATTTATCTTATCGGACGTGTATATACGCACATCGCCAGGTATGGCAGAGGTGTGAGGAGAGAGGCGTACAGGGGCCCTCGGTTGGGCCGGCACGCGTCAACTCGGTGTTGTGCGAGCATCGACGCCGCCGCCGCCGCCAGCCGTCGCCGAAGAAAGGCCGGAAGCTCGGCCGTCCTTCGGCGGCGTGCCGTTTTTTGACGCTCCCGTTGCCACAGCGAAGGACGACGTGCTCGAAATATGTGCCGACACGTATGCATGCTTGGGGTCGCAGGAAACATCAATCGCACCGTGCGGTTCCGTTTATTTCCTTACGTCTTCGTGTATGCAGGAGTCCGGAGGGCGAAAGCTGAATTCGTTTGGCACTGACTGGGCCTCGAGGGCGACGAAGTTCCACAGATAGGGGTGATTGCAGCTGAAGTTCGGCTGATTGCTTTAAAAGATATTAAGACTATATCATCTTCATGCCCGAAGACAGCTTTGGGTGCAGATTGGAATACCGCACATACAAGGCGCACAGACTAAACCCTTCACTGCAACTCGGACCTCCGGCCGGACTGCACCGACGCGAAGCTTCTCTTCTGTTTCGGTTGTGGCTTGGAGTTGCCTTCACGAATGCCTACGCAGCACTAATGGGAATGGCTGATAGTCCTGCATATGACGTTTGCCGATGCGAGGAGAACACTGACCACTTATTCTGCCACTGTCCTCAATTTCAAGCACAAAGACACGTCTTTGTCCAACACATTGAGGAAATTAGATGATCGTCCTCTGAGTGAACAGACAGTACTAAAGCACCATCTCCACCGATCATCGGCTCAATAGACAGCGAAGGCACTTTTGCGCTTTCTCAGAACGTGTGGTTTGCGCGAGCCGCTTTAACTCAAGTACTGTCCGTGCACGTCTCTCTCCCTTCTCTCTCTTCCCCTTCTCCCTTTTCTCAGCGTAGGGTAGCCAACCAGACTCTTGATTGGTTAACGTCCCTGCCTTGCTTATATACCCCTCTGTCTCCCTTTTGTAGCTTTGCAGGTCGGTTCCTTTACATCAGCCGGCTTGTTACGAACGTTAAACAAACAATTTTCTTTGCATGACTAACATGGTTAGATTAAAAAGACTGCATCTCCAATACGTGAAGAAAGTAACTTTCTCAGCACGTTTGCAGTACTAGAAAAAAAAAAGCTCTTCATTTCTTAAGCACAGACCATGATACGTTTTTCAGTAAGATGGATGTTAACATGGCATCTTACTTTAATGCCAGCTCGAGGTATCTAAAACACCCTTAACTAGTGCTTTTGGTTGTCTGTGACGACAGAATGGCCAATGTCACTGAATCAGTGTCAATTTTTCGCGATAGCTGACGTTAAGAGAGAGAGAGAGAGAGAGAGAGAGAGAGAGAGAGAGAGAGAGAGAGATAGAGAGAGAGAGAGAGAGAGAGAGAGGAAAGGCAGGTAGGTTAACCGGAGGCCAGATTCCGGTTTGCTACTCTGCACTGGGGTGGAAGAAATAGGTCTGTAACGACGGCAAAGAGCAGGAGGAAAAAAAGAACAAGCAACAGAAAAAGGCGTTCCAATCACAGGCGTTCACAGAGGCCGGTCGATCTCAAGAAGTGCAGTAACGCTTGCACGGCCTTCTGATGCGATGTTAAGTCGCGTCGATGTTTCAAAATTTCTTCGACAGAGGCTGGTCGTCCAACTGGTTCAGCACGACAGAAAGCGATTATCTCTGCACACTGTGCTGCGGGCACCGGCAAAGAATATGACAAATTGTTTCCACGTCGTCGCAATCGCCACATGCTGTGGACGTCGGCCATGCTTATGCGGAACCCGTAGGCATTAGTAAACGCGACGCCCAACCAGAGCCTACACAAAAGGGCCGCGTTTCTTCGGAGAGGTCTTGGTGTAAGTCGGAGGCTTAAGGTTGGATCCAGGGTGTATAAACGGGCGTGCATAAAATGTGGTTCATTCCACTCTGATGTACGGTGCATTGGCGTGCAAGTAGGCGGAGTATCCTTGCAGCATCTCTCCTAGACAGCGGAATCGATAGGCGGTTGTCTTCTACATGAGCGGAACGAGCAGGTTGATTACCACGTTCATTGCTAATGATACCACAGTGACTTGGTAGCCACTGAAAAATTATTTCATGTCCTTTCTCAGTAAGGTGGTCCCTCTGTGATTTCGAATACCAACTTTTCATGCGGACCGCGCGGTAAGGTTGCCAATAAACACTCTAGCGCCGTCTTCGAGTCGCAGAAAATCTACCATTTGATTGTTGGTTCCTCATTAACAAAGTGTAGTGCGACTCGAAGCGCTGCAAGTTCTGCTGCCGTCGATGTTATCAAGTGAGATTTTTTTAACTTGATAGCGGTGGCTTTTCCTGGAATGACGAGAGCTGCGGTAGAGCTTGTAGCAGCCTCAACGAGGCAACGCACCGAAAGATGGGACCGGGCTACCGCCGACGCTGTCCGCGTTCCGTCCACGTTTCCCCGCGTTCATGCCGACCGCGCCCAGTCAAAGCCACCTAGAAGCTAGGTAGCTTTGGCCCAGTGCCCGTAACTACGGCCAGCGTCTCTGACCACGGTTCGGCAAGTTTAGACTATGGAAGGAGAGTTGGACTCGCTCGTCGTGTAGCGTCGCAAGTCGGTGCCTTTCCCATCGCGCGACGTTTCTGATACAAGTTCCTGCTGTAGGTCTGTGTTTACTTGTGTTTATGGGATTGCATCTAGTAAACAGATGCACGCGACATATACAAGCTCTTCGGCAGGACGGAGCCATCGATGTATATGTGGGCGTAATACCAGTACTTCTCATTAAATAGGAGTAAGGTAAGCTGTTTAAGGGCTGGTGATGACATATCTGCTTTTTTCCCGGAAGTCAGGTATTGTCAGGTTGGTCTTTGGTCGAATGAGGCGCGGAGGTGGAGTCGAAGGTCTCGCGGCAGGTGTGAAGAAAGGTGGTATAGCCTCACGATGTGCTGATACCGTTCAGCGGAACGAGGCACGTGGTCTCTCTGCAGGTAGAGAGGCTAGATGCTGGCAAGGAGTGCGGGCAAGGTGCCTTATACGTGCATTCTTAGTGCTTCAAATGCGATGTGGGTCTTGGCGACGTTCTCTCTGGAAATTGCAATAGCTGCCCTCGTTGACGCATTTCGAGGAAGACCTGGACAAATCCGGAGCGCCTCAGCCTGAATACTTTGAATAGTACGCAGGCTAGTTTTACTTGCGTTAGTCAATGCTGGCAAGGTGTACCACAAAAAGCCTAGAGAAAGTAACCTATATAGCTGCAGCATAGCGCTTGTGGACATTCTCCGTGTCTTTCCAGCGAAGAACTTCAGAAGGTGACAGATGCCTGTCAACCTCTTCTTCATGTACGATGCATGGGGGCTCCAAGAAAAATTTCTGCCGATTATGACACCCAAGGATTTGTAAGACCCTACAAATGGCATCGTCTGTCCATTGATTAATACCCTGTAGTGCGTCATGGGCTTATGCATAAATCCCACAAGTGCACATTTATCCGAAGAAATCTCCAGGCCTTGATTGTGGAAGTAGAGTGTATACTCCGAGTGGCAGCTTTTTGGAGCCTTGCGCGCAGCTGTAAGCGTGTCACTCCGGACGCCCAAACGCATATATTGTCCGCGTTCATTGATAATTTAACTGTGTTTGGAAGGTGACGAAGGAGACCAATAAGCGTGAGGTTAAGCAACGTAGGGCTTAGTACCTCGCCCCGGGGGACGCCACAGTAGGTGTAATATGTAGGAATGTGGCCGTCCTCGGTGCTCACAAAGAACGACCGCATAGAGCGGTAGCTATGGATCAATTGAAACATCCGACCACCGAGGCCTACCTCTTCGAGAGCAGCGAGGATGGCTCCCTGTGTAACGTTGTAGTACGCCCCCTTTGACGTCGAGGAACAAAGAAGCGCAGAGACGTTTACTTCCTTTTTGGTGCTGAACGTAGGTAAACAGGTCGACGACGTTATCAATCAATGAGCGGCCACGTCGGATGCCTGCCATGGCATCTGTGTAGACGTTGTAGTTTTCCAAGTACCACTCCATGCGTCCGAGGATCATCCTCTCAATCACTTTGCCCACACAGCTTGCCAATGCAGTCGGACGATACGATGAAAGCTCCAACGCAGACTTGCCAGGCTTCAGTAGCGGAACTACACGACTAGTCTTCCAACTTGTGGGAAGTGTGCTAGTTAACGAGGATTCATTATACATTTCAAGCAGAAGATTCCTCGCCCGCTCACCTGCAGATGACACAGAGCTCTGTAAGGAATTCCGTCAGGTCCTGGTGAAGACGTACGTTCTATAATTCTATATCAAATTCAGTGAAGTTCGAAGAGCACATTAGAGTATGCGTATTGTATTTCACAGTGCTCTTGATTGTGTCTTCCAAATTATGTAGTAAATTAATCTGACAGAGGTCTTCCATAACAGTTTGGAATTTGGGCCAGTCGACTCTTTGTATTGTATTACTTGAGTTGGAAGAGGACAGTCTTCTGATCTTGACATACGTGGGAATATGGTCACTCCCGGGCGTTTCCAATGCCCGTAAACCACACAGTACGCCTGAGGAGACTTCGTGAGACTAAGAGCAAGTCAAGACAGCAGCTGTATGTGGAGCCGGTAGAAATCTAGGACTTCCGTCATTTAAACGCCAGAGTTCGCTTCCGGAAGCGAAAGATGACAAGTCTCTGCCTTTCTCGTTGAATTTCGTACTTCCCCCAGAGTGTATGATGAGCGTCGAAGTCCCCTGGTGATAATACATGGAGCAGGAGACGTTGACAGGATGTCTCGTAATCTTTTGTAATCAAATTTACTTGATGGTGATACGTAGGCACCCACAACACAACAGTAACGGTGTTTTTTCTTCTTTACTTTTAAGCATACGTATTGGTTATCGTCTTGAGGCGGTGCGGGCTGATGAATGTAAGTGAGGTCACGGCGAATAAACACCATAACCTTGCGGTTTTCACGAAAAGTTGGCGACGTAAATGATTTATAGCAGGGTAGCCTGATTGAATTCGATAAGTTCGGCTCGCAGATGATGATGAAGGGAAACTTGCTGGCGTACACGAATCGTCGGAAATCGTCGATTCGCGATCGGAGTCCCAGGGGATCGCACTTGAAAACTGCTGTTTTTCGGACCTCCTCCCGAAAAGATAGCTGCTGGAAAGCCATGGTTTACTCAAGGGCTGCCAGCACCGGACTTCCACTCCACTTCTGGCTGACGTTGTGTGCATGTTGCTCAGCAAAACGCGAAGGGCACTCATTAAGGATCGCAGTAGCGGTACCACTTGCTGATCTGCCTTTCGCACCTCATCTGATGGAGCAGCTTGCTTTACTGGATGCGGCACCTGCTGTTGCTCTTCTATAGGTCGTGCACTTAGAAGTGATGGCCATTGGTTTGAAGAGGGACGTTTCGTAGTTTTCTGCCGTCCAGCATCAACGTTTGCTGCGCTGGGAACTGCAGGTGACATCGTTACTTCTAGAGGTGACGCATTTTTCGAAGCAGTCACACTCCTACGTGAGGACCGTCTACGATGACGTCGTCTATTTTGCACTGTTCCAGCGGCGTCCTTGTGGGTTGAATTGTTGCTAACCATTTGTTTGAGCACACGAAATTCTTTCCTAATCTTCAGGCAGTCTTTGGAAGAAGCACTATGAGCTCCTTGACAGTCAGAGCACTTCAATACAGTCGCACTACAGTTTTGTTCTGAGTGGAGCTCGGCGCATCGGGGACACATGGCAGAATTTGTGCAAACGCCCTTCACATGGCCGATTCTCTGGCAATTGAAACATTGCAGCGGTTTTGGAAGAAACGGTCGAACCGGGTGGCGCAAATGGGCAACCTTCACGTATGGGGGAAGGCTGTCACCCTTGAATGTTATTTTCACACAAGGTGTCTCACAAGGACGACCGGCGTGCACAATAACATTTCGCTCACTCGCTGGTTTTATGTGCACCGGAAGGTCGGCATCGGGGATCTCAGTGTCAGTGTCATGAATGACCGCTGCGATGGTGGTACCGTCCGCTGGGACAATGAATCGAACCCTTATGTTGCCCAGCTGCGTTACACGCTGCAGAGGGCTCAGCGCACTCGGGGTCATCACGTCGATGGCGAAGATGTTTTTCCGTGTGTTTAGTCTCACGTCATTGATCTCGTCTGGAAAAGTGTTCTCAAGAAACAAGGTCAGTGCTTGACTGTTGAGAACGCGCAGATCGTCAGCCGAGTTCCGTGGCACAAGCAGGATGGTATGAGGCCATCGTTGAAGCACATTTTTTTTACGGTGAGCGAACTTAACACTGAAGGTGCATTGACGATCCTTCGCTTGGCTTTGCGCGGTGCAAGATAGGTTCAAAACCGTCTTGCGATGACTCGTCAGCTGATCCGGGGTGCAGCTCAGTGTCAGCGTTGCAGCTAGGTGTATTTTCTCGCTTCCTCGAAGCGATTCCCGCTGATGAAGCGGAACCGGACGGGGCCTCGGGATGTTGCACGTACATCCCCGTGAGAGGTGCTGAAAAGTCCTGAAAGTCCTGAAAAGCAGAGAGACGGGCAGCTTGTATTCCACAGAAGATGTGCTTCTTCTGGCGGCAAAAATACGCTTGAACTTATATACTGTTCAGATGAATGCAGTATACTCGCACAAGAATGTGGTTTACTTGACATGTTCACGCGATCTATGGTCTTTGAGCCCTCATACTTGCTGAATATTCTTAAATACAGTCTCCTCTTCACTGACGTAAAATTAGGGAGACCTCAGTGAAATGTTCAAACTAACGCGTTGCCACATGTTTGTCACTGCAGGAGGGAAGAAGCAGTCGCCAACGTCCGAATAGCTGGACAGCTTGAATGCAGGAGGTCACGGCCACTTCTCACTGGACGATGGCCGGAGAAAGAAGCGGCTATTTGCAAGAGCACGTACCAACAGAAAGAACCAACAAATCAAACGCTTTATTTTCACGTGAAGAAGGTAACAGGTATACAAAAAAACAGGGTTTCCTTAACAAATCTTTCAGCACGTGTTGTAGAGCGAACGGATGACTGTAGGTGTGCCTTCCACAGGTGCACAGGTAATGATTGCAGTATACAACGATGACTGTTTTACATATGTATGACTGTTGGAATGACTCCCTCGTTCATCTCGCACTGCGCGGTAACTATAGCCTCGCTCTGTGCGCTGTTATGTAGCATATGACGTCAAATATAAGGGGGGGGGGGAGAAGGGAAGTATAAGTGACATCGATGTGTACAGTGCGGGAATTCGAAGTTTTAAAAACCCCTCAACGCCGACATTCTGATGCTGTTGAAACGAATGAAGTAAATGCTGCTCAAATAATGGGTGATATGATGACTTTTATGCAAGTTAAGCAAGCATATGTCGCGTCTGCAAGCGTCTGAAAAGAGCATTCGACACAAGAAATGCCATCAGGAGTGCTTTTCTGGCATCGATCTGTGCCAGTAACAAACACGCAATTTCATTGTGATGAGCGTAAAAGGAACGAGGCGAAGAATGCATCCGCAAACTTTAAAGCATTTGAACAATAAAAAATAATAAATATGAAGAGAAGGAACTAGCGGGAATGAATTGTGTGGTTTCTAACGTTGCTGTTTTCGTGGTGTGAAGACGTGCATAAACTAGTAGCTTAATTCTTTTCTCTTTTCAAAGATGGACAGACTAACAGCGTGTATAATAACATATACGAGCTTGACTGATATTTAAATAACAAAAACAAAGAGATGGTTTAATGACGACAACAGCAACAAGAACAGAGTGATCGCAACTATTTTGGCATCAAAAATAAGCAAACTGCCTTGCAAATTTGACGAGGTGACTGCACGAAAACACAACAAATAGGAAATAAAGCGAGAGAGGAAAACAAGAAATGTACTATTATGAGGTGACATTAAAAAACTATGTAAAAATGCAAGTTACCTGACCTCCGGGATTGTGACCGCCGAATTTGCGTGCTTTCAGTTCTCGGAGGTCATGCACGTCAGGATAACAAAAATGTCTGACGAATAGGCAATGGCGGCCGCAAACATTGGCCAGTAATGAAACCAACGGTGTTTAACAATGCACATCAGCCAACAACATTCTTTTTTTTACATGTAAGTGTCAACATTTTTCTTGCTTTCATTTTTACATTTTGTAACAAAAAAAAAGATCACCGATATGGTCATACAGAACAGTGCATAAAGCACACAAGCACGCTGTAGTCGGTGTCGTAAAAGACAGCTTTTAAGAGAGTGATCTCACAGCAGACGGTGATATGCGTCATACATGAACGGTCTGGAGTGTAGCCTCTGCACTGTTGATTTTTGCTGTAGTTGGAAAAAGGAAACGTTAGGTTAAGCTAAATGGCAGAACACGCTTCTAGAAGTTTCTTCCTAGTAGCTTCTGGTGGTGTCTTGCCCATCGTTTCCCCCCAATATAAAATAATAAATAAACGAATTTCTCTTGCGTTCCTGAGTCAATAGCGTTCAGCCTGTCAATATTGACGCAATTTTCGTGCTCGAAATGGTCCTCAATAACGTGAAGATGATGTGATGTCTGCGATTCCACCAATAGTTAATGAGTGCCGTGGTTTGGGGTTCTAAATCCAAGGGAAAAAATTTGACACCTACATTCTAAAAGCTAGCAAAAGCCCTTTCCACCAAAGGTATGCAAAGCCAATTTTGTAGGAGCAATTTTAAAGCCTAGGGCTGGTTTTACATATTTCTTTGTGTACCATTGTGTGGCCAGACATACACAAAGATTCTGCATTGCGTTTTCTTTGAACACGAGAAACAACCTTGAAATACTGGTATAATGCAAATGAGTATTCTCATTTGCTGTTCAGTAGCGGTTCACAACAAGGTCGCCTTGAAATAACCCAATAATAATACACACGATGTAATTTTTTTCTTTGAATGAATGCTGAAAAGTGTATAAGGGCAAAGCTTGACAATAAATCAATGCTATGAACAATGCGTTCCCTTCTGTCTCGCTTTTGAAGTATACACAACTCACCCTAACGGACTAGGTGTATTACGATGGCAGAAGTGTCGAAAGGATATCGCAACAACAAAACATTTTTTTTACATAATAAGGGAAATGGCGTTCAGACTTACGTTACCAACAGCAACGCCGACTCATGCTAATATGAGAAAATAAATATTGAATGAAAAAAAAAAGACAAGCACTAAAAGTAGCTTAACCGTCTGAAGGCTCACCGGCATCAAGCTTCGTCTTCCGACACGAACTTTTCTTCGGAATGTTTATCTTCTAATCGTGATTTGTAGGTAACCTGCCTATGGGCAGCTTATTTTCACACTTTCTACGTTTTAATAAAGATGTGAGGTATCATTGGCACCTTTACGAGATTTATATTCACTTGCCGTTTAAGAAAAGGGTCGACAAAATGACTAATCAGGCAACGGAATTGAATTGCCAACAATCAAGCTCAGAAATTGGAGTTGTGAACAAGAAGTGACGAGCGCATGTATGCCATCCTCTCTTACTACTATAGTGTGTGTACAGGGAAGTTTATCCTTGTGTGTGTTCACATATGTCCGTGACAGTAAGTCCGGAAACTGTCTTGTTATGCGGCGCCTTGCACATTCGGCCACATGGGGACCCATGACCTGTTTAATATCCACTGCTCTGTTTGAATAAATAAGCGGATGAGACATGAGCGCTGCCTTCTAATATGCATTTGGGCCGCCAAGATGGCGGTCCTGACGTAGTCGATGCAAGTGATTCACGGGCGCTTTTCACCACTTGAAGTCGTCATGATGGGTGTGTGGCTACGCACTCGTAGTATGGTAAGATTTATAAAAATGCGCATTTTAACACTGAAGGGTAACACTGTGCTGATAAGGGCATAAACGACGCCTGGCGGTGATTTTACGCATGAGGTGTTCCTCGTGACAAGTAAACAAAACATCAAAACCTGCACGTTTGTTACAATTACTTGAGGCAGTCGCCGGTAACGGTTGCCTCTGAATACGAAAATATGCAACCTTATAAAGGATACCGCGACGAGAATGTATGGGCCGGTAAATGGGGAACGGATCCGAGTGAGATCTGGAACAGCTCCTTGTTCGACCGCAAAACCCCCGCTTCCAACTGTATATACTGCCACATACCATGCAGCGCTTCGTAATGCTGTAGCTGGCGTCAGGAATTCAAGAGAGTGGACGTTCAAAGATATGCGCAAGGAAGATTAGTCATTAGCAGGCCTGTGTCTTGATTACTGTACCGTACGTCGGGTACATACATGCTCCAGAACGTGCCTCAAAGGAAATATGGCGGGACTTACGCCTGTGCTGATGCAAGCAAAAGTGACGGCACCTCAAAAACAATGACGTGCGCGAGCTGGGCTGTGGAAGTACTGAGCGGAATTTATGCGAATTCGCTGGTACAAGCTTGGTCAAAAGACAAGGTTAAACATATAGCACGTCGATAGTCCGTGCGTGAACCCACTTTTATTACTTTTAGTCCTTTCTGCACAAGCCTATCCACACTTATCGCAATTCCCTCTTTGTTCGCAAGCATGAAGTTTGTTTTCCGTGGCTGGCCGACCGATGGGCGGAGGTGAATCGGAAACCGTTACTACTTGAAGAGAGATTTGTTAACTCTGCCCCTGATTGGCTGAAGCCAGCTAGAGCTTTCATAACGCTGCATGGTCCTGGCGAGGCAGGGCGTAACTTTTATTGCGATGATGTGAGGACTCGGCAAGCGATCAGTGTGGGCAAGTGTGTGTGGGAAGGCTTCGACAGCTGTAGACTTGAGGACAGAACTTCCGCAGGACGTATCCTTGTCGCGATGGCGCCGGTCAGGAACGCGATGAGCGTCCACGAAATAAGCCCCGACGGAAAAGTTCTGTTTGCAGTGATGAAACATCCGCCGATTTCGGCCCCGTCCGTGTGCGTAATGCTGTTTTTTCTACCAGACGACGCATTTCTTCGTTGGGTTCATGGGACTGTCCGGTTTGCAGTGGTAGGCCTTGGCGAAGTCAACGGAATTGGACACCACGCCGACAACCCTGCGTGAACGAGAGGCGAAAGAGAAAATGTAGCGTCATAGGCGCCAAGAGACCTTCGGCGGCAGAAAAAAGCAGAATGGCTTCTACGATTACCGCGTTTTCGCCAATCCCTTCATCCTACAATCCCTATTCATATATTCAGAAAGCGTCTAGAATGTTAATAAGGGCGATCGATCTTACTTCTCTCTGTACCTTTTCTCTTTGCATAAGTATAGACGGCCTATAGCATTAGAGAAAAAGTAACAACAATTCACGAGTGGCACAGTGGCTTCTCAGTGCGCGGTTCTTGGTCGCAGCTGAAGCCACAAGAAAAAAGATCCAGCGAGCGCAAACGGCTCGCAAGGACGAACGGTAAAACCAATGTCTAAAAACAGAGGAAAAGCAAAAAAAAAGGAAAGTCGAAAGGCACGTTGCTACGTTGTTTTTGAATGGTTGGCCGGAACTGTGTTGCCTTCTAAGCTCTTATAAGTCAGTGCAAGTAGGCAAACACCACTGCCGAAAAGGACCGTCGCGTTATACCTGAAGCGTCCTGGACTGTGGTTTCCGGTGCGGATGGTATTGACGGCGTGCTCTGGCCTCGTGGTGCCACACCAGATCTGGGCGTAAGTGAGAAAGAAGAGCTGGTCGTGTGTCAGGTTCAGGCCCGGCAGGTGCGGCTCGGGACCCCAGCGCTTCACGCTGCTCTTGTACGCCTGGACAGCAAGCAGAGTACGTTGCTCAGCGCGAGCGGTACTAAGAGTTATGTGGGAAACACAATAGCGCAGCCAGATTTTCGACGTTGTGAACAGTGGGGAGAAAGAGATAGAGAGATAGATACACACACACACACAGAGAGAGAGAGAGAGATAATACAAAGAGAAGAAGGTAGGGAGGTCAACTGATAACGCGTCTGGTTGACTAACCTACGCGGGAACGCAGGCTTCGACGTTGTAAGCAGTGTGGAGAGAGAGATAGAGAGATAGATACAGAGAGAGAGAGAGAGAGAGAGTACAAAGAGAAGAAGGCAGGGAGGTTAGTTGGCAACGCGTCTGGTCCTACCCTACGCAGGAGAAAGGGTAGGAGGGCATAAGACAGATGACAGAGAATAAGAGAAAGTTCTGTGGTGAACCGCAGCGTAAACAGTGATCGCATAGGGAAAAGAAGAAGGCATTTCGAAGTGTCGGCAATATCCTTGTCCACTACTTGCAGTATGCAGGGCGCTGCGTCATCGCATTTGTTACTCGTACTGGTTGGGGTGTCAGCGATGCGCTACTGGGCACTCTTTTACATATTCGCACCGTCTGCTATGTGTGTTGAGGCGCGTACTTGTGCTGAAAGCGTAATATTGCGCTCGTAAATTGTCATATAGGTATTTCTGGCTGCCTGGTACTTCTGAATTACTGCGTGTACTTATAGTGGAAGTGTCCTTACCTGCTTTTCAGCTACTTATGCGGTGGTAAGATGCTGGATAGATTTATGAGAACGGACATCTCCGCTTGCGGCAAGCGTCGATAAGAACAATTGGAAAGGCTAATAGTTTTACTTTCGCACGTACGTCTTAATTTTCTGTTTTACATCTACATACGCTACATCTCTTACAAAATGTTACTGTGAAAGTTTTTATGCTACAGGTTAGTCTGTTTCACTTTGTCTTGTGGTATTAATACAAATAAAATTCTACGAATGCCACCATCATGCTACCTATTAAATGAATAAAGAGAGAGAAGACAACTGCTTACTTTGAACGCTTGCTTGACGCCTCCATTGTCAGCGATGTTTTCACCTTGGGTGTTGACACCGTTGACCTGAACATAATGCACCAAATTGGTAAGTCACATCACCTTGATCCCAGTTGCTCTCACTGAGAACTCGCTATTCTACTAGGTCATTTTTTTAAAAGAAAGCACGAAACCTTCTTTATTAGCGGTTTGCTTCGCAGCTCCAGGATATTTTCAGCTGGTTTCCTATCTTCCCTTTCATTGCGGATTATTCCATGTCCGTGATCCGCAGCTTCCAACACGTTGCAAATGGACTACACTCCCACCAAGCCCTTGTATGGGCTTTTTTTGTTTGTACCCCATCTCTTATTTCTCCTGAATGGCAATGTTGAGTTTTGAACGAAAATTAAGTTTGAGTTGATCTAAAGACATTGGAGTCTTCGTATACAAAGCGTAAAGCCGCCGTTGATACTTTTTCCCAGCTTGAAGTACCATCCGAGCATAATCACAGCAAAGTGCGTGGGAAATTAAAAAGAAAAAAAAAAGTAGAGGAGTAGATACAACCGTTGCTCTCCGGCCCCGGCGGCCGCATTTCCATGGGGGGAAATGCGAAAACATCCGTGTACTAGATTAAGGTGTACGTTAAAGAACCCCAGGTGGTCCAAATGTCCGGAGTCCCCTACTACTACGAGCCTCATAATCAGAAAGTGGTTTTGGCACGTAAAGCCCTATAATTTATTTAAATAGTTTTAAGCGTTACTCTCTTGAATAGCGTTCTCTCTATCTTCAAAGAAACGGGAATTATGAACACTGCTTTAGTTATTCAATATGAAATGATATCGCCAACGAGAATGATTGATCTACTGATCGATTGGAAGAATTCAATTAACATCCAAAAGGAAGTCGGGGGCAGTACGATACGACGTGGTAGAGGACTGCGGAATAATTTTGGCCATCCGGGTATTTTTACCGTGCACGCAGTGCTTGGTAGAGAAGTGCGCATACCGTGACCACCGGAATGCGGTCGCTGCAGCCGCAAATTGAGTTCGATACTTCGTTCTCTGCAGAACATCATTAATCACGAAGCCGCGGAGACTGGCCGGCCGCTGAGGCCGCATCTCGATGGCGGTGAAATGCAAGAACTCCCGTGTACTACGCACTGGGCGCATGTTAAAAAAAAAGCAGGTGATCAAAATTATTCCGACGTCCCCCACTACGGCGTGCCTCATAATCATATCGTTGTTTTGGTACCTAAAACCCCAGGATTTACCTTTCTCTTTCTTTCTGTCTTTTTTTTTTAAGCCGCGACGGTGGGTCCTAAACAACATGAGGGGATGCAGTTAAAGGAAGATATATTTGCATAAGGGGCACGAGTTATTTCAGAAGCCAAGTAAACAACATCATGGCGAAGGATACAATTATTCTAGTTTTCGGGCTTCGTCAAGAGGTCCGAGCGAGGATCCGCCTGCATTATCACCAGGTTCGGCCGGTCGTGAACGGTGGGTAATAAGAAATGAATAGAATCGTGAAAAAGGGATCGCTACATTATAATTTATACCGACTCAGGATTACATCGTAATACTCCGATATATACCGATTCATACTAATTCATACAATAAGAATAATAAAAAAAACATCATTGCGTGATCCGACGATAACTTCCTCAGTCAGAGGGACGTCTGAATGGACGTAATGCCTTCTTTGCTTGTAAAATTTATATAGTCTTTCTTTGCAATAATGACAAAGTGATATTATTATTCTCTAGGTTTTAAATAAGCTGAATCCTCCACTTATCTACAAAACTTTGGACTTCTTTATGCGTTTTTGGACTACTTCAAGTAGTTGTACTTATTTATGCAACCCTACATGTTTATCTTCTGTGGCTTGCTATCCGACTATATTCTGCGGCTTCCTATCTGATTATCTCCTGTGGTTTCCTGGACACAAGCACAGAACTTTTTTTTTATTGACATGATATAACAGCAGAGGTTGGTGCCTTTAGATGGCATCGGCTACTCCTCGTCGTTTGGCAAGGAAAAATGTTATCTCAAAACTTGCAACAAAATGGAGCACAGAAGAATCACAAAAGCACTCAGTCAACAATATCACAAAGTTCTGTACACGAGTCCAGGCACTCACAGCAGGGGATCACATATTCATTCGCATATGTAAACACATGTGCTTCGTATTGTTCAAGAACAGATAAACAAGTTCAGTTTCACAGACGAGTGCACAAACCGTAAGTATACCCATACATAACATGCTCCATAAACTTTTTACAAACTTGCAAGCACAGACTTACAGTACGTCATACTTGTATCTTCCAGCGGACACTAAAATTTAATAAATAGACAAAGTTTTCTAGGAAAACATTTGTCGTGCGACAAATATTAGACGATGGCACCTGAAGACGCCAACATCTCACATGAAGGTATGTCATTAAAAAGACGCCAAACAAGGATGTCTCAGACGTGGCCAGCGTGTCTGAGGCACCTCACCCTGGCTCTGTCTTCTATATATTTCATTTTTTTTATCCCAGCATGGCTTTCACGTAGACTTTGCATCAGCCTGACCACCTCGACTCGACTTAGTAAAGGATGCTGTACACAAAGTCACATTGTCACAGCCCATATGAAGGTTGTCACTTACGGCCATGTTGACTTCAGGCAATACGTATCTGCTGTACTGATCAATCATGCACTGCGCCTTGGAGTGGAACAAGTTGAGCGCCTCAGGTTTCCACCACTGCTTCAGGTTGCCATGTTGGTCGAACTGACGTCCTGAAATAAGTACCATGGCACGTGTGCTCATGAAATGAGGGCTACACAAACAGCTTCAACGAAATTATCGACAGAAATGTTCCGGATTGAAAACCGCCAGGTATACTTAATACGGAGCATGCCATTTAAAGCCGATCTCGAGAACATGACTGGGTGCTATTGGCAAATGAATCCGCTTCTATAGTGATTCAGATACCTAAGAAGCGAAGGCTATCAAATTCCTGCCTAAAGTTCTTCAGACAAGAAAAACAAGACATTTCTGTCGCGGCAAGTAAAGCCTTTGCGTACGCACCTTTGTCGTCGAAGCCATGGGTTATCTCGTGCCCGATGACGACGCCGATGCCGCCATAATTGACAGACCTTCAAATAAGACATTAGGTTAACAATACATGACTAACGCTACATTTCTCAGTCCTTTAACAGTACCACAGGTCCACTGAATGTGCAATGTTGCGTGAGCGTAACAACGTGCCACCGATCTTAGACTGGCTTCGTGAACTCTACATCCTCTATGTAAGCGTAGTGCTCTGCCGGAGTTAGCATCGTTAGTAGTCCCTGTGATCTGCGCCCGCAGTTAGAACATGCCCATCTGATGTGCTCAGAATGCTTGCGGCTTCTTGACGAATGCGCAGTACGGGAAGAGCAGTCTGCTCACTTAAGAACCGGCAAAAGGTGCTCCCTATTCAGGAAGCCAGGACACTACCGTTCTTGAACTGTTCTGTATGTAAAACGCAGAAACAACGTGACTGTAAGCGCACTAGCGCCACAGTGTGCTGAGGCCCTATGACGTAAAACTATTCCAATATGTTTTTATTCCAATCTCCTGACGTCAAATTTACGTAACTGCCGACGCAAGCATCGGGCAGTGACACGCAGCATTGCCTGAACAGCCCAATCAAACGCTGTCCTCGTTTATAGGAGGTCACTTTTGTTTGCTTTCCAAATGAATAACATTGCCTACATTGAACGGTTTTTCTTATCTAATTGGCTGACAACAGGCGAGGTGCACGCTCAAGTGGAGAGGGTTTCGATGGGGCCGAGCCAGCGCACTGAAGAAAGATAACCGGATGAGGAGGGACATGCTGCCGTCTGCGATTGGTCCGCTTTCCCTTGCTTAGCTCGCGGTGGCTGGTCGAAAATCGCGACGGCATGCAACGGAAGGTTAAGATTGCCTCTAAGACGGATCCTCAGCAAAGAAGAGTTGGCAGAGCGATGTCGTGTACGTGCCGGTAGGGCTTGATAACGCTATACGACCACGCAGAAAGTTTCTTACACGCAAACAAACCCATGATCTCCGGCGCGTGCGAGTAGAAGGGTTGAAATTTAGGCCAGTTGGTACATACTTGAACGAAAAAACCAGTCAAAAACACAAAGGACACCACAAAGTCGTTGTGGTGTGAACCTCTCCTCTTGTCCTTTGTGTTTTTGACTGGTTCTTTCGTTCAAGGTGCGAGTAGCCAGTGCCTGGGCGATCGTCGGCAGCCATCTTCTATTCCTTTCGGAAAGGGGCAGTCTCCGGCTATTGAGAAAAAAATCCAGTTTTTTTCGGCGTATTAATGCATCTTTGACGCGTGTACGTCACTTTGACGCAATGAGTTTTCGAGGTTTTGTGACGTCGAGTTACAGACAGGTGCAGTGGGTGCAGCCTGAAGCCTTTTGACCAACAGCAGTGGGTTAATGGCGAAAAGGCGTCGAATCAAAAATAATTATTTTTCTTTTGTTCGGTTGAACAAATCAGTGTGTACACGCCATGTCGGATTGGTAGCTATCCCGGTTTTTTTTTTGACGTCGCGTGACAGACAGGCCAAGTGGGGGTGGTCCAAAGAAGATCAATCACGGAGAGCTGATTGCAGAATTGGAATATAAAAGTTTGGAATAGCTATACGCTGTAGCGCCCCTGTATACGTACGCAGGATGAACTCGACGTATCACGTCTTTATATTGTGAACACATTGCAGAAAAGTAGCACTAAATCAACCATCACTTGAATGAAGGCTTCAGTCTCTGTGCCGAGAAAGAGCCCATATATTTTCGTTTCTCTCGAATGAACTTCAATATGAGAGAGCTTGAGGAACACTGAAACTTGTCTGCCGGAAGTTTTACGGCATATCGAGATTCGCCTAGTTCTGTACAAATGCGCCCAACATTTTCCCGTTTTCCGCAGCTCATAGGAAGGTAGCGCGACAGAGTTGCTCGGATACTTCTTAAACCGCTTCACCGAACGATCATCTTCATGAGTGTGGAATCCAAGACATCCTGAGCTGCAAGCCCGACAGCCATTGTGCAGCACTAAGTCATTTTGGGTGTAAGAATGTTGACTGTGTGTGCCCACAGTTTTTATGCTTTCAGAAATTCGTTGCTTTATAGCAATCAGATTATTTAGTATCTCTAAGCTGAAAATTTCAAAAAATTCAATTAATAAGCAAGCGCTATACCTATATTATTAACAATTACGCTAAGGAACACACATTGCATGGGATCGCTCAGTTTCGGACTAATTAATAAACGAGAATTCTTTTGTTGCTTTTTTGCTGCACCTCACGAAGTGCGAACTCACCAGCTAGTTTTTCGTCTGCCCTTATTCGTTCCTCGTGAACAATATGAGGCAGGTGATGACGCTGTTCTTATATTCGCCGTAATATTTTCGAGATTGGCAGGAAGTAAAGAAAAAAGTGTTCGTACTTGGGATAGTGCTGGTGGTACAGAGGAGGCTGCAGCACTCCGGCCGGAAAACCTGCGCAGATAACACATCGACATGGCGATGTTGTCAAAGCTGTTGTCAAAGAGCACTTGTGCAAAGTGTAATAGGCTTACTGATGAAGTTCTTCGATCTCGTGTAGAACGCGTTGACGACGGCGGGGTAAGTGATCCACCTAAAAAGAGAATTAGACACGAAAAACTCTTTTACCGCGCAAGCACATTAGTATGGCATGCAACGATAACAGAGATATTAAGATTTAAAAAAAGAAATTAAGGAAAGTGTATATTATTGTCGGAACGAAGAATGTCATTTTTTCAGTTTTTGTGAATTCGTTTATGCTATTATTTGCCGTTTGATGAAGTATACTTCACTTAAAGCGAACAGAAAAAAGAAATCACACGGGGCTCTAAATCTTGGGCTTATGTTTTTAGGCCATAGGATTAGAAAATTTATGCATCACTGCTGAGGTTTTATAATTTCAACGTACTTACTCGTTTTTGTCCACGTCGTTCCTGAGCTTCATTTCGATCTTCAGTGCGCTGTGGCGAAGGCTCTTGATGATGTTCTCAAAGTATGTGTCGGGTCTGAACTCTACCTGAGACAATAATATCATCGTGAGACGAACTTTAATTCCAATATATTTTTTTGCGAAGAGTGGCCGGAAGTGCCTGGAGATATGCTTCATTGAAATTTGATTGCAAATGCTTTTCAAGCCGTGACATAATGAAAATATGGCAATTGTTACGGCTAGAAATGAACCATCCAGTAATGGGAATATAAAGTCAGCAAAATATGCTTGGACGTCGCCGAACAGGCAGTTGATATTAAAGCGCTGGGTACTAAAATCCAGTGTAATTTGGGAAACGTAATAAACAAGCATGATACAGTCCCTATTCAGTATTTACGCACGTGACGGAAGAGACTAGTATGGTCACAAATGTGAGGAGCAATGCTCTCGGGCATCAATGTGCTTACCTCGTATTCTTTGTCCAGTTCTTGCGGGGCTGATATGTACTCAGGGTATCCTATCTTCTGAGTCATAAGCTCGGCCTGCAATTCACGCGTAAAGACGTCGGCATGTAATGCGAGTTTCGCGAAGAATAAGTCGTCTGCGTCTGTAAGCTGCAAAATTATATTTGTTTGAGTTTTTTGCCACCATTCATTTCTATAAACCGGACAATGCAGCTTTCGTGGCGTAATCATCACAGAGGTAGGTTTATGAGTTGCTTTTGTGGTAAAAGATGATTTTGCTATAATCTGACTGAGCTGCACCGGAAGGTCGTAGCATGTTTGCCAAAAAAATGTATTTTGCAAATTATTTCAGGGCTCAGGTAAAAAAAAAAGAAATGAGAAAGAAGAGAACAGAAAAGAAAGAAGAAAGGGCGAACCTTTTCTCTGGCCACTTCCCTGGTTTCGTTGTCCATCCAGTCAACATTCATTAGAATTTCCAAGAAGGCCTCCTTGATGTCGTTGATCATTTCCTCGGCCTTGGGTAGTAGGGAGGAAGGGTGGAAAGGAAATGCGAAATTATTCTTGGAAACATAAGTTCTCTGATGTCATTTTGCAAAATCTAGGCATAACCAGGGAAAACAAACATTCTGAGAAATTCTGACCCGGCTCCTGACTTCGTACAGTAATTATGATGTTTGCATCGCAAGCCCATAATGGGATAGATTTAATTACTGTATGAAGAACACCAGTATGAATGTTCTTCGCGTCAATGTGAAGAGCCCATAGATCATCGCGATAATTGGATGTGTGCAGGGTGGCCAATCGGAACTACCTCTGAGTAGCCTCCCTGCCTTTCTATGCATAATTTCTCTCTCTCTCTCTGGATGCGTTTTGAGGACATTCACTTCACGAGTTTCTTACGTCAAAGAAGCCAACAATACGTTACTGAGGAAAAGGGTTCTTGGTACACAATTATTTATCTGAACCTTTGGCGACAGCACGAAAAAAGGAATCGAGACATTAGGCAATTGGTGTTGTTGGTTCTATAGGACTGTAACAGTGCGAAAAAAAAGTACTAACTAAAAACAGAGCAGTACACCAGACAGTGCAGTGCCTCACTCTGTCTGTCATGCCGCGTTTTCTCATTCTTTCTTTTCCTTTCTTCCTTTTTATTTCTTTTTGAGCTGTACTCGTGCGAAACGAGTAAGCCCAACATCTACAGCTCTAGTAACTGGTTTAACCGATAAGGGGGTGAGGATTTTTCGTGGGGTGGATTAGAGCGGGAAGACGACTGTTCGGTGGAGCACCTTCTTTTTGCTCTTGTCGTTGAAGTGCCGCCGCACGAAGAGAGCCCCGACGGCCATGCCCATCTTCTTGTTGACCAGGAGCGTGCAGCTTTTCCAACGCGGGGGCGTCGACTGGGTGCCGTAGATGGCGCCGTAGTACTCCTGTTGCTTGTCCACGAACCGCTTGTCCAAGCTGCCCACCAGCTTCGAGACGAAGCGCCACAGGATGTAGTTAGCCACCACCCTGCGGAAAAACGCAGCGCGCCACGAGGATTCCGCTCAGCAGACGTGGCAGATGGGCGGATAAACTAGCCTTGCCGTGATTTTGTAACGATGCCTTCTGCTCGATCCTATCCCACTCTTATCATCCACTGTTCAGGGCCGGCTGATCCCGCTGATAACAAGGGTGGGGCGTCGATATGACAAAGCGCGAGAAGCACGAAGAGGAATAGCATCGGGAGAGTCCTCGGCACAAATCTCTCTTTGTAAGTAACACGGAAGCTTCCTTTCGCTCGTTTCTATCCATCTCTAATGATCCATCGTTCACGGCTGCTATATCTCGGAGATAAAGTAGGTACAGCGGGGACCAAGTGGACCACTTAGGAAGAGCGAAAGGAAATACCATTGGAATGGAATCGTAATATTATTTCGGCCACGGATTCACCGCACTTCTTTGTACACATATCATAAAACGTACTCATATGACCACTATGACCAAGTTCGCCTGCGTGATCGTTTGAACACGCTTGGCAGACATCCTCTCACCTTGAGCACAGTGCTTGGACCTTGGTCATACCCTAAGAAATAGAGCCGTACCGTTCGCGATTTTTTAGTGGAGAGTAATCTTATGGAGTGCCTACAAGTGACATGACTGTTTTTGTTACTCTTGTGTAATTTGTTAACAAAACCTCGTTTCATGTTGCTTGTGAAGCACACAAGCAACTGAAACGTGAATGTGTTTCTCCGCAAAGTTCGGGAATTTGTATATCGAAACTGGTGTCGTCCTGAGAATCCGTTCCAAGTGGATCCGTCTTGCGAAGTCCACTGCTAGAATTTGTAAATTGCAATTCGGATTATAAGATAAATAGCTTAAAAGTTAATTAGTTAACTTGTGCTAGTTAGTCGATTTTGCATTTCAATTTTTTATGCGAGTAGTGTCCACCGCATCGAGTAGACCGGCTCGTAAACTAGGATTGAGCTATCTGCCACAGGCAACGTTTACAAAATTATGAAAGTGTTCGCTGAAACATCATATATATATATATATATATATATATATATATATATATATATATATATATATATATATATATATATATATATATATATATGCATCCTTTTGACAAGCCTACTTTAAATGTGTCATATACCTGTAGTCTGTGAAGCTCCAACGTCTCATTTACACGCACGCGAATAAGACGAATATAAATATCTGCCACAGAATAACGAAATCAATAAAACACGAAACCTCACTGAACCACCCGCCGGTCACTGCACTGAACTGCACTGAACTGCCAGAACTGCAGTGCGTGGAGGAATCGCGCGGTGGCGCCAGTTGCCCGAAAAGCAAGTACGGTTCGCGTTCTTCGCTGCGATGCGCGCGTGATACGTGGCGAAGCGTATGCGCGAAGTTATGCAGAAGTGCGTATAAAAAATTATTTATTTCACTTGTTTTTAACGAATCAGCACAACTTGACAAGACCATTCGTTCACTGTGGCACTGAAAAAACATATCTGCGTGTGGTACCGCTATCTTTCGCCAATGCCGCAGTTCGCGATTGCATTAGTCTTGTCCGATGAAATCGTTCGCGTGCTGCTAGGCGAAAAAAAAAACAATTTTGAAGTACTGCTGCCTTTTATGAATGCCACAGTTCACAACTTCACTAATCTTGTACATGTAAAAAAAGACCAATCTACAAAAGATGCAAATTTGTGGGTAGTTCTTACTCAATATGCTGAAATCGTAAAGTGAATTCAACGGAATTAATAATGAAAGTATTGCCTGATCTTGTCTTTAATGATTCCATCTCATAAAAAAACGGTAAATGTACAGATTTGCAACTTTAGACAATTTTTTGTAGGTGTGTAGAGTGTATGCAGTGTGTTTCTTTCACTCTATGCGGACTGCGAAAGCTTTCGATTATTTTTTTTTATTTGCATTGTTCTCCCGCGTAGCGTTTTTGACATGTGTGTGTGTGTGTGTGTGTGTGTTTAGCCCCAATTGTTGGATAGTGGGACTCGTTAGTAGCAAAACTTCCCATACCTTCGCATTTAATAAACAAGAGAACTAAATGCAAGCGCTGCACTCAGCGCACCAAGTAGGGTTAGTGCTTGTGCTGGCACCCCATAAATTGACGTACATCGTCACACATATTCCACATAAAACTTGCTTCGCATTCCAAGGGCCTTCGATTCTTTCATTGTGTGCGTTTCGCTAGGCATTTAGACTAAGCAGAGAGCGTTCGTGCAAGTGATATGATAAGTGGAGACCATGGAGTTTATTGCAATACAGCGCTGATACCAGGGACGTGCATTTAAAACGCGCCGCACACGGTTAGTTTGTGCATATTGTACACAATAATCGTTCCAACAGTGCGGCGTGCGATTTTTGCGGGTGCGGTGAGCCCATAGAGCACCTTCTGTGTCATTGCCCATCTTTTGAAACTCAACGAGGTACGTTACAAGGGAAACTCAACCTGCTAAACAATAGAGCGCTCTCAGAAGAAAAGATCCTTGGACCATGGTCTATGCGTTCTTGCATGGGAATGGCCACAAAATCCCTTCTGCGTTTCTTGAAGGACACTGGATTACATGAACGCTTGTGACAGTGGAGATTCCTCTGCGACTGACTGTGAATTACTAACAATTATTTTTCTTTTCTCTTTTTATCTGTTCTTCCTTTTCAACCTGCCCCAGTGTAGGGTAGCCAACCGGGCACGTCCTTGGTTAACCTTCCTACCTTTCCCTCTTCGTTTCTCTCTTTCTCCTCGTCCCTTTCTTTCTTTCTTCCTTTCTTTCTTTCTTGTCCTCCACTTTGGCCTCCGCTGTTTGATTGCCTTTGTTTCACTTCATTTCACTTTACTGTTGTTGCTGTGTTAATAGCGCCTCGCTCAGAGACCCTACTGTTGGGATGAGCTGCTCTGGCTAGCCCGCACTCATTAAGTCTGACTTACGTAGCTGCCTTTGTGTACTGGATAAACAGGAAGGAATAGACCGACAAAACAAACTGATTGTCTGCATTTCTTGTAGTGGCTGTCTGCGGAAGCCACCAAATACTTCATTGATGAGCCTAATTGAGAAGCGTGGGCCTCTTTCACAGCGTAAGTTTAGGGCGTCCGGGTGTGCATGTGAATTGCACGATACGCTTCTGAGCTATAGAAAATGATGACTCCGACTGATTTTAGCCGTAAATGCGCACTAATTTTTTTTCATGCCCGTCTGTCGCTAAAATTAACAGTGTCGCAAGGAACTGCAGACGAAAGATGCATCACAACAGACAAGTACAAATTTTTCTTGAATTTGGTATTTGACAACAGCGAGCACAGCATTCTAACGCTAACGAACGTCAACACGCAAGCGGTCTGGGGAACCAGTGGCGGGATACACATACATCTTTATTCGTAAAAGCTGCTTGGCATTTTCGTAAAAGCTGTTTGACGTGCCGAGTTCATCGCCAGGCGAGTCTTTCGGGACTCCGCGTAGCTAAAATTGACACGGGCGTCACACTACGGACATCTCGGTGCAGTGGGGCAAAACCGGGCCGAGCGGAAACAAAAATATGGAAAACATTCCCTTTCCCATGATCCCAGCTCTTCCGTCTTCTTCACATGCGCCCCTAAAGGCGCTTTTTTCAATCGGTTATATTTAGGCAGCTTACCTTTTGGGAACAGTTTGGAGAAGCTCAGACATCGCCTTGATGTACTTCGGTGCGAAGATGACAACTTCTTCGGAAAGCGGTATATCCATGGGCATGACGACTTCAAAGTAGTGTGTCCAGTTCACCTTGCGGGAGGGTAAAAAAATATTCACAAGAGGTTTAAATAAGTTACCGGATTTATAATTTAGGTGAAGTTGCCTGTACACTTGGGTATTAAGTGATGAAAAAGTGACGAAATAAGATATAGTATAAAATATGTTTCATTATTACTACATCAGAATGATATTACGATATATTCATAAGGAAATGTGATTGTGAACGAGATACACGTGATGTATAATAAAGGAAACTTTTCATGAAATTACAGAGACGGGGGGGGGGGGGGAAGGGTTGTTCGCGATGTATATATAGACTGTTTTTCCAACGACTGCATTGCGCAGCGAAAATGTTTAGATGTTTAGAAAGGCTAATTAATGACTTTGACCAGTTCACTGATGTTAAACATAGTTTAATTTCACTGGATTTCTATGCCGAAGGTCCTGCGCTTCCGAGTTGTTGGTAGACATGCCGAAAAGAGCAAGACAACGCAGGTATTCGCATTGCTAAGTTAATTAGTAGGATGGTATTTCCACTTTTATCTAAAGGGATTTAAGCAGTTATATAAGTGAGAGAAGAAGGAGGAAAGAAGCAGGGAGTTCAACTAAAGGAAACGCCCCGCTCGTTATCCTGCATCGGAGGAAAGGGAAAGGGTGCGGAGGGGTACGGAGAAAGCAAACGGAAACGCGGAAGAAGGAACTGTCAGACCGTACGTGGTGAGACGCCTGACGGCATTCAAAGTCTCTCGCACAGATTCGATGCCTGAACAAAATGCAGAACAACATTTTCAATGTCACTCAAGCCTACATAAGTTGGAACCAGTGTCTGTCTTCCTGAGGGGTCGGTGGTCGAGTGTGTTCAGCGCGGAAGATCTGAACGACTGATTAATGTTCTGACGGAACAAAAGAAAAAAAAAATTGCAGGGTCGCAGAGTGACGTCCAATACTAACCAGAGGGATCCTCGTCTGTAGCTCCTGTACCGTCCACTTGTTGTACATGGCCGTGAAGTTGCGCCGCAGCTCGCTCGGTTCCGTCAGCTGCGTTCAAACATCGAGGAAAACGCGAACTAAGACCCCCGACAGTCGCAAGCAGTGCTGCGCTATTGGCCTCCTCCAAATAAGTCCAGAAGAAAAAGCAGGAGCAACGAAATCATTGAAGAACACCTCGACCGGAAACCTATACCAAGTGAAAGAAACCCTCCGCGTATTAGGTTTTCACGCGCAAGGCAATCATTACAATGATGACTCTACAGAAGTAGTGGATGGTAGGAATGTTGGTTCGGATTCACTATAATGGCGGGGCAGCGCAACTTAACATGGACGGCAGAGACGTAGAGACAATGTCCGGTCCTGCTTCTACGTCTCTGCAGTGCGTGTTAAGTACCGCTGCCCAGCCATTATCATGGACCGCACTACAAACGTACTAAGACAAACTACCTACAGCGTAGTTCGCATGATTAAGAGTTACTGAGTCATGATTACTAGAGACTGCTACTCATGCTAAAACGTCGAGTTGTTAGTAAAGCGCATGAAAAGTCATTAACATGGAAATGTCATCGTGGCAATAAATTGAGATAAAGAAAAGAAAATCAGATCGTCACCCGAAATTTCATTGACACGAAAAAGTCACAATGATGGTACATTGTGATAAAAAGTACGTCACACAAATTATGCAGCACTATTCACAAAAAAAAAACTAATAAGGTCAACGTAAAAAAAAAAATCGCGCTCAACTTTCACAACTGAGGTTGTCAAGCGAACGCGCTTACAACAGTGTCCAGCAGTGTGTACATCGTGTCGAGCAGGAAATGACCAAGGTTAGTAACTTAGGTCACAAAAGTAACGCAAGAAAGCAACCAATGATAAAAGTAGTTTATAGCATTTTCGCTGCTCTAGCGAGCGTACAGGTGATGTTAATGGCTAAATGTGGCCGTCCGGGCATGGCACGACTGCTCACATTGGCGGAATTCATACAGTGCAGTGTCCGTTTGAGTACATCTTTCCACTCAGGGTTAGTATAACGTCAGCCTACAGTGAAACTAGTTGTTAGTGCAGTCAAAAAACTAAACGTGGCTCCCAGACAAGTGGCGTCTAGGTTGCAGCATTTTTTTCTTGGTCTTCCTTTGTTTTGGTTCCTGCGGTCTTCCGCGTGAAGGGAATGAAAAGTAGCATGGAGGGAACATTACGTGACAAATTTGAAGTCTATATATATTTATTATAATGGCAGTAGAGGGGGGGGGGGGAAGGGCATACATGGCAAGGATAATTGGAGTCAGAGGAGGCTCGCTTACGAAAGTTGGCGGTATAACTACGTGCGTTCTCCTTGTGCTGCAATTTCCTAGAGTTTTAAATTGCAGGGTTGTTCTCCATGTCATTTAACGAAAAGTGGGCTGGAACGGGGAAAGACAATTACGAACCTAACGCGAGGAGGCACAGAACACATTCAAAACCATGTTCCCAAAAAAACAAATATTGCGCTAAGCGTCGCCTACATCCACCACAGAAAAATGTATGAGCTCTTTGCATTCACGCGTGACGTCACGGGCCAAGGTGTGCAGGTTAGTTATCTAGGAGGTGTTGTCGTAACCACACGTCAGGCGGTGCATGTTTCACAACAAAATAAATTACATCTTTGCTGTGTTTCGGAAGTGATGTGGTGCTAAACACGTTGCGTCATTTTCGGCAGTGTGGTTGCTCAAAGTGTCGCTGGCGTTGATTTCACGAGCCACACATGTTTCCACCGAGGCGCGCTGGCCAAACACAAACACAAAAGGCGCTCTTACTTGCAGCAGCATTGCAAGCGAATGCAAGCGGCATTGTTTTGCCCCTGCAGTAGGCTGGCGACCAGGTAACTTCAGTCAGACTGGCTGGCCTATTGTATCCACAGACCATTGTCGGAAGAAATGAAGCCGCTGCACTCGCAATTCACAGTTGACAACGTGATGTATAGGCGGCCTGTTGTTGCTTCCACACTTTTCCGAATCTCTAGGAACGGAGGCCAACTCTTGCCCCGACACACGACAAGCTTTCCAGCGCCAGTAGTTCAGCGGTTGCTGAACTCCTGGCGCAACGACGACTCAGCTGCATTCGTTCCCTTAGTGGCCTCGTTTCTTTTGGCGAAGACTGCAGTATCTGGTAATGCCTAATGCTGATGCACAGCAGGTGACATTGTGTTGGTGGGGACACTGAAGAAGACGCGTTGTGCAGGAAAGTGCTGACTCACGTTGGCCAGCTTGGCCTCCAGCATGAGGGCGTCCTCCATGTCGCGCATGGCCGTGGTCCGATTGGCTCCCAGCAGCTGTGCCACGGAGACCATGAACCGCAGGTAGGCCTCCACTTGCTGCGTCCCGCGAATGTAGTAGTCGCGGCTCGGAAGACCCGTCTCGGCCTGGTCCAGCTGCAAGACAAACAAGGCAGTATGTGGGCCAATTACTGCGGCTGTTAGGTTGCAGTTGCTCATTGATGAACTGTGTGCGTGCACGTCGGATTGGACATGGAAGTTAAGAGACGACGGACTCAAGCTGCTTGCGTGCACTATTGACACCTCACTTCAGGGGACCTTAGGGTATTTACAAAAATAGCGTTGACAGTTCTGCGCTTGCGCAGAACACAAGCTCATTCGCACGTAGGACGGATACGCTGGGCAAATGGGACCACTTAATGCACTTGGGTGCGTTACGATCCATTAAGCTAAGAATGCTAAAAAATGCTAAGCTTAATTAATCTCAGCCTATCCAATGAACAGCGTCGGTCGTACTACCCATATACAGAACCCAAACTCTGTTGTACTGATGGCCAATAGCATCCGTTTACTTTAGGTCTGCTATTTGCCATCCTTATTTTTAAGTGAATGAGCATTGCTAACACCCTAAGCCTAAATGATGCTCCAGAGTTTACGAGACAGCGTTAGGAGCTGTAGCTTCCTGACACTGTGTCAGAAGCGTCCCTGTTCTCTGGCACCTACCAGAAGTTGTTTTGAAGTTGTTACATCACCAGAAAGTGACGTGAACGTTACGCTCAATAACGGGCCAAGAGCGGAAAATAGCCGATGTAACCTGTTTTCGACTTCACGCCTTTTACAACGACCAATTTTGGCTATCGTATGATGTTGACTGACCACGGGTTCATTTGTGATGTGCGGCAAGCGGAAGGCAGGCTAGTGCAGTAGCTTCTCTCAAGGACCTCTGCCCAGGAGTTAGGCGAGCTCGTTTAGTTTAGTTTTTATTTTACACTGTTCTCTAAATCGTAGACTGCATAGCTACGTATTTTTTTACAACTGATTTGGCATGTTACAGAGGTGATACGCCGGAGTAGCAAGCAATGGGGAACGTGAAACAATGCTGAAGCGGGTTGCATAGTTCAGAGCTTGCAAAGTGCGTCAGCTGAGGCGAGAAAGAAATACAAGCGGGTGCATCGGCCTTACGTGTATAACGTTGACGGTCGAGTTCTTGCTGTCCGCGGAGACCCACTGCGCGAAGAGGATGTCGTTGCTGTGCCTGCGCATGACGGCCGTCAGGTTGAGCCAGTCGAAGCCCTCCTCCGTCCAGTTGGGCGTGATGACGGGCCACGAGCCGACGGTCTGCAGCAGATCTAGCAGCGGCTTCTCACGTAGGGCCTCGATCACGGCTGCACGGAAGGGAATGAGACAGTATACAGTTTCAGCCAGTACGCGGACTCTTTAGCCTTATCGTTCTAGCGTATATTATGGGAACGGAGTAACCGTGTGATATACTCTGGAAGGATAGAACCAGTACATTTCAACTAGGTTAGCGGGTTATGGCTAGATTGTTTTTTTATTTGTCTAAAGGGTGGTTTACTCTTGGCTGCCTGCCTCCGCACTTGACGCTACGTGAACGGACGTGTCTCATAAGGGCGAGCTAATTGGTCACGGTCTTGAACGAAAGTCTTGCTGAAGCCACGAACAAACATAATGCGAGGACATATAACACAATGTGTCTCGACAGTTCGGACAAAATATATCCTCTTATTGTCTTTGTCTATATTTGCGTTTAACAGGTGTTTCGTTCAAGTCATTGCTCAACGTGCGCAGACGTCCCACAATCTAAGAGGCGGTGTATACGACGAGGGTGGCAATATGGGCTTGTTGGTCGGTCATCATTGAAAGGTATCTGCATAGCGCAACAAAACAAGGACACACGAAGAAACGAGAAGCGCTTGTCTTCGTCTTCGTTTCTTCTTGTGTCCTTGTTGCGCTATACAGATACCTTTCAGCGGTGTATACGTTGCAATTCTTTCAAGCATAACGCTTGTTCCTGTCTCGTATGATTATATAGACACTCCAGATGAATTTCCACCGTCGCCGTCGCAGTGATGTTCTCTATAAAATCCAAGTGCGATAAAATTGCGGCCGCGCACCGTGTGCTGTATGTGCGAGGGAGAGCCGAGGACGATATGGCGGCTTGGCGAGTCGGCGTCTTTGGCGCACAGGGAGGGCAGTGGGGCGGATGCGCACCGTCTCCTCGGGTGCACATAGGGGCGGGAGCGGGGAGGTGAGCAATGAATTTCCTTTAGGTGAGGAGGGGGAGGCAAATTGGCAGCGTGGTTCCTCTAGTGCGGGGGCGGCTGCGAATAACGCGACTGAGCACGACCGCGTGCGCTATACTTTGGAGATAATCTGTTGTGGGTACAAACGCTACGCGCGCCTATGGTTGACAGCTTCCTATGCGCTGTGTTCTTCCGCGCCTAAGTCGCGTTGAAGCGGGAGGCATCCCGACGGGCAATTCGCTCGGCGCTTCTGCCGCTTTTCATTCCGCCAGTGTTGTTATAACGAGTGTTCGCTGTCATCGAGTGAGATCTGCTAATGTTTGCCCGTGCACGCGTGACACCGTCTTTGGTAGTTCCATTAATAAGTTAGTGCTCACTGCAATTTATACGGCCAATGAAACTACGAGCCTGGCTTCGTGTTGTTGTCTAATACTTAGCTATCGTAAATCATTGCTTCACTTTTCGGGCGAAACTGTGGCTGTGCTTTTTACTTCTCAAAGCTCGCTGTATAATAGTATTTTCCCCTTGTTTAAGTCTTTCACAGGTAGGGACGGTGAAGCAAGGTACCCGCGACCGCGAAATCGTAATGGCGTATTGGCTAGGGGTTTCTGCTGCTGAGCGCAAGGTCGTTAATTCGAATCACGACTACGGCACTGTGCGAGGTTTCCTTTCGATGGGTAGGGTATTAAAAAGGAAAGAAGATAAGAAAGCCCCGACGCATTGTGGTTCCGGTGGACGTTGGGGAGATTTACAAGGTCAAAATTAAACCGAACTTCCTCAACAGCGCATCTCTCGAGTTGCGCAGCTTTGAGACAATAACATATCCACAGAACAAAGCGTGCTCCGAAAATTTTCTGTGGCCCGTTAGTGCCCGGCAAAATTCACTTGAAAACACGTCATGTTTGGTTTACAATCACGTTAGCGACAACGGAGCGGCCAGAATGGCCGTACGTCTATGCCATGCTTCTGCGCGTGCCAAACGGAGAATCAACATTACGCGTGCGAACAGTGCTGCAGCGGAATACGCCAATCACTGTTCGAAAGAGCAAATGAACCGCATCCTCGCGTGCACTGTACTACATATGAAATGAAACGTGGTCGCGCAACAGCTCGACGCTAAACAAAACTAATTATATTAGCAGATAAGAGCTATACTCGAACAAGGCGTGCACAATCACGCCAGTAGAAGCCACGAAGAATGCGGAAGCCACAGTTATTATATCATTGGTCCGAAGTCGCCCGTGTTGCCACGCTAAGCGTATTGCTGTGCAGGTGGTCGTGTTCACAATTAAGGAAGGAAAACATAATAATAAAAGGTTTCCGAGGCATTACGGACATCGTTATGCAAACGAGAAACGTAACGCCGTCGTAACGAGGATGATTAGAAGGGTTTCCGGGTGGTTCTGCCTAAATATGTCGCGCAGAACAGGATTCTGAGAAGGAGAACAGATTTTATGTGAATTTGGTCGCTTCACCTCAAACGACTTTGGTGGGTATATTGTGCGTTCGTTCAATTTTGAAAAGTGGAGGTATAGCCGCTGGCAACACGCTTTCCGCGGCCCAGTCAGAGTGGTCCGCCAAGGATGGCGCCAAGAGTGCTAGGCGGAACCCCCCCCCCCTCCCCCCTCCTTCCTGTACGCTAAATTCATCTTCGCCACCCGGAACCAAGGCACGGCGGCAGGGCGGCAGATGCCGGGTCTCCGAGCCTATATGGTTATCGATTTCGGGGCGAAAGATGTACAGTGTTTTATCATGTTGCATTGAAGTAGAAGCAGCGCATCCATACTGTGTATGCATTATGTAAACACCAGTGCCGTAGCGTATTCTGCGCCAGATACAAAAATTTTGATTAGGCTAGTGCCACGCATAACGACAGGTGTCTACAGCAGAGATATTTGGTTTGCAGTGAATATAAAGGAGGCTGCTCGTTATGACAGTGAACAGCACGGCAATCACATGCAGCGCGAATTGGTCATGCACCAAATGGTCGCCGCGGGCCAAATCTACTGCAAGATTCCGAGACGGGAGGAGCGTCACACAAAACGCGACCTGCAGGACTCGATCGTATTCCGGCTACACGCAACGCATATCACTCGTCCAGATTTGGTGCGGCGACCGCCCGGCGCCCGCGACCATTTCGCGATGCATCTGATTATACCGCGCCGTTCACTTTCATAATGATGAGCAGTCTATTTTATGTTCGCTGCGAGACAAATAATACATCTGCTGCAGTGACCAGTCGTTATTTATGCGCGGCACTGGCATGCGGTTCACTATATATAGGAAGTGTCTGAAGGAAACGTAACGACTACGTTGTTCAGACCCGCAAGCCTGCATGCGTTGCTCTCAAGCAGACAACACGAAGACACGCGTCTAGGCGTCATTACACCTGCGCAGGTTTGTTTCGACGCACGGTTGCCCTCGCTGCATGCGCTGGCGCTTCACGGAGCGCGTCGGCGCACTCCCCTGTTCCTGTTAGCTAAGCGTGATCTAAACAGCACCATTATTATGTGTCACCAGGATAGCAGCAACTCATTCTATGTACTAAGCGGGAAAGGGACTAAATGAAGAAAGGAATTTGAAGACCAACTCTCATTGAGGCAGGACGTGTAAAAGTTCTTCGCGTTGATGGTGGCGTTGCTATCGGATGCGTCGATCGGCGACTCCAACAGCTCTGAAAAAAGAAGGAAAAAGTGCAGAGTGGTTAGTGCCCTAAAAAAAAAAAAAAAGGAAGCATATAGTAATTGTACTGCGGCATTCGAGATGATACTCGAGAAATAGTTTCCAATGTTTTCCGTTTCACCGACAATAAGCGAAAATTTCACCGAGAGTAAGGGCAATACAATTTCAGCAGCTGTACAGTGCGCATAATACGAACTACCAAGAGTCTGAATCTAGCTGTCAAAAAAAAAAGAGAAAAAAACACCGCCGATTTCACCGATGAGTAACAGCCATTTCTATATTGAGATGAAAAGAAAGAAACGAGTTTTTGTCGCTGTACGTAGCCAAATACACTTCTTTTCATTTGGCTATTGAATTAAGTAAGATTTACACATAAGAAAATATTAGGGACAAAACAAAATTTAGAAAACAAAGGGTGAAGCCCTCCGTGAAAAGATGTCAAACACAAGCCACATGATGTGGCTTGCGCGATGCAGTCACTCTATCGACCAACATGCATCGATGGTATCTTGGTGTCCGCCTAGACTAATAACATTAGTTTAAGAGTCTTACTGAGGGAGACAAGTCCTGCCATCATTAACACAGTCGGTGTTATGCAATCAGTGTCTGCAGAATAAGAATCCAGTAGGGTCAGAGGTGATTAACGCTGCGTGTCGCAGCATATTATTATTATTATTATTATTATTATTATTCGTTTTGAAAAGATATATAGAAATGACAGGAAAGGGAAAGCGAGAAGCAGACCAACTGCCACCGGAAGGGGCACTACGCCACCATAGACAAAATAAAGAGCCACTCGTTATCGGAGAGAACTATCTGATTTCCCTACATTGTATAATGATTGTTTCTTGCCGATGCATTTACATGTGGGCAGTAACACGCTTGCCCAGTGCCTACAGTACTTTCAATGCTCCAGCTGAAGCTGGACAACAACGAATCACAATAGTTAGGAAACCGGCAGTGAGCTTTCGGTGCGCATAGACAGCGGTGCAGCTTTCGCAATTTTTTTCTCTATAGATTTTTGTAGCTCATCCTGTCTTGAAGAATGTTCGCAAAATTTGAAAGCTCACCGCTTGCACAATTTGAATTGTCCTTTCCGTGCCGTCCTCGAGAAAGATTTAGAGTTTCCCGCAGATGGTCATCGCTTACTCATCGTATCACGCACGACGACAGTTCCCGTTCTGTGTACCAAGAACACTGGTAGGGCATTTATAGTGTCAGTATAAGGAAGGGACGTCCTTCGTGGATGGGGTCTTAATAGGGGCTAACGTTGAAGAGACCGTTAAGTCACTGTGGAGTTTAGCACGCGAAGCTTCCATGGCAAGTCACACTTAGCCCGATCTCCCTTCCACTTACGCGCTTCCTCAAAAGTATGTTATTCTGTCTGTCTGAACATTCTCTAGCGATGAGTACAACACCTCTCGGACAAGCGGTTATCCCCGAAAAAAGGAGTGACCGGTATTCCATTTAGGGCTCAATCACAGCGGCAATTGACAGAGGTCGCGCGACCGACCGCGACCGACGGCGACACCAGCAAGCGCGACTCACCCGTCGCCACACGCACGAAATGTATCGCGACGGATGCCATTCGCGACTGCTCGCACTGCCATCGCCCACTAAAATCAGCGGCAGCGTGTAAAGACGTTCTGTTTCTGCGCCGCTGATTTCTTCAATAGGTTGGCAACTCCAGGCGCACGACTGAAAGAGAAAAAACCATCAAGCACCGGGTGACTGACCCAAACGGAGTTGTTTTCCGACCAAAGCGACCACATGCGAGAATTAGCGACCGGCCCCCTCGCTTTGTGACCAACTTGGTCTCGCAACCTCTGCGAGTCGCAGGCGTGAATGAGCCTTACTCCTTCCTATAGAGTCTGCGTGTAATGGGTATACTACAATATAGGCCCTTGTTTTTATACCGACACGGGCGTTTTCCGCCTGCGTGTCTCTTTTCCTGTTAGTTGGCCTCGAATATAAGCGCAGATATCGAGTGTCTCGGCGAGAACAACAGACCAGAGTGAGTCATCGCGTGCACCCATAGTTTCCTACGCTGGTCGTTCCATCATATATATAGCGGACAACCTAGAGCAATCCGCACACAACACGTATATGAAGGTGGCGAGCATACGAGGGATTATACAATAACACATAGCGATCACACGCTGTGTCGAAATAGCCGTTCCTTTGATAGCCTTTTCGTCGCGCAAATAGTAATACTTCTGTTTTCTGTACACATAACCAGCCGGTGTAATGTCCCTTTTTGTATTTCTAGAGGCACGATCGGTCGCGAAAGCATCCACGTCATATACGTTCCTTGACGACGCCTGGCACATCAGGCTCGCACTTATAGGAAGCAGACAGGCCCTCGAGCGATATACACGTACGGCGGGTCATTTATTGTGCGTTCCAAGCATAGATCACGTCAGAGATAAAGTAAATATCCTCGACGACATGAATGAGTGCTGCTTCACAGCCACCATTCACGGGCCCAGCCATAGATGCAGCAACGTGCCCACATCGCTACCCTTGTCGCCTGCTATATAGCTTGCCTACGCCAAGCCCCGGAAGAGAAGTCAGAGGCTGCCTATTTGTCTCGGTCGGAGATCGTGCACCTAAGACGCGCTTCAGCCACATTTTCGTCAACAAGTCGGCCACATATATACGTACAAGAAGCAATTCACATTTGTTTTGATATCAAGGGAGAAATGACTTCTTCAAAAACATAAGCGAGAAATGGTACATGGCCATTCCAACCAAGAAGCTGTTCCGCATCCCACGTCGTCAATTCTAGGCTCATCGCTGCGGAAGCAATAAAGTTGTGACCGCGTAGTACTCGGCGTCATTGGCACGCCCACTCTCGCAGCGTCTATGCGCGTATACGGACTACGAGCGCCGTGTGCCCGGCCCGTATATACCACGGGCGTTGTCAGCGTGGGTGCGGTTTACCTTTGAGCAGTACCTTGAGTTCGTCCTTCATGACGGCGAACGTGTCCGAGTGCGGCCGGTCGGGCGGCAGTACGTGGTACTGTTTCCAGCGGCCGCACGCGAAGTCGTAGAAGTCCGAGCACGGGTCCACGTTGGGGTCCATGTTCCGCAGTATGGCGGCCGCTGCACGCGTGTATACACAGACAGACACGGTGACGGGACAGCGACGCGAACGATGGCTGACACGGTGACGGGACAGCGACGCGAACGATGGCTGTCCGCCTAGGCAGACAGAAGAACTCCTTTACTGTTTTTTGTTGTTGTTTTAAACGTGCAAAAATGGAAAGAGAGCTTTGATCCTTACGGATGAAGTCGCATTACGTTGGCCGGGCCCCATGTTTTAGCAGCTGGACGCAGTGAGAGGTGAAAAGTGATGGGGTCTGCTGACTGTCGCGTAACCGCTGGGCAACAATACTAGCTATAACGTTGCACTTTCTGAGCAGCCCAATAAGAAAAAGAAAGAAAACAAAGAAAAGAAGCTTCCACTCAAAGTCACGCGAATGTGTCATTACGGGCATCTTTATCTCGCTATAGGCGACAACACATACAAGCAAGGTTTTGTTCTGTTGCTCATTGGTGGCGTATCAATCATTTCACCCCCACTCAGCCGCACCCAGTTATACCCAAATCATTCCAGGAGCTTGAAGCGGAGTTTCGATATAGCTGGTACACGGTTCAAAAACTTTGCCTATAGAAGCACTGTTCTTCACTGTACACCGCATACGACATTCTTCGTGACCTGGCCTCTTCCCCGCCGCCCTAAGACAATGTGACACAGGCGCGCATGCAAGTGTGCCCGCACTTCCCGACTCCTTTCCCGTTGCCGTCTTCCACCACTGGCGGCAGTAGAATTTCTGTTGTGGAAGCGACGGTAAAATCAAATTCGGTATATGCTAACTGCGCATCTTGCATTGCATATTTAGACACCGACTTACACTATCCGTAGAGCGTTCATGTGTGTTACCTTACGCATTGACTAAAGCTGTGCGCTCAACTGGGTTAAGCACTTTCATTTTAAAGCTTTCGTAACGCGCTCCCTAAGCAAGAACAAAGGAAGGAAAAACCAATTTTTAAAATCTGACACGTGCCGCACAATGGATGGGTACGTGCGTAGCAGAAACGGTACGCTCGCATAAAACAACAACAACAAAAAACTATCGTACAGATTATCATTCCCGAGAAGCTGACATCCCCTTCGGGAGCATCCCAGATCAACCTTAGAACCAACGTTTGATGCTGCAGTTTATAGCCCTTGTTTCAAGCCCTTCGTAGTCGTCGTTATCCTGGCGCCGTCGAATACACGGGAATCCCGAGAGGGACGCGCCGAGAGCTGCGATGAAACGTGGCGGAAATTTAGCGATACACTCGCCAAGCGAAATCCTTTCGCGCACCGTCGCTCAGCCTGCGAGCTGTAACTCCTTCGTTTTGAAACAGTCGAGTGGCAAGGGCCTTCTGTTCTCGAACACAACAGACCGTAATAAGAGACCGTCAAAGCTCTCGCTCGTCGAATTGTTTTTGCTTTGTGATACGTACCGGCTTTAACGCAGGCCTCCGTGATACACACGCTTTTGCATGCTGCGCCGAAGCACTCTGAAAAAACAAGAAAGAATAAACATCGCTTACCATCGGATAAGTAATCGTTTCTAAGCTATTACAATTGTAATAGATGAATAGCGCTCCACAAACATACTTTAAGAATCTCATGATAGAAACAATGTAATTATAACCTTTTGGAAGTGATAGCATGTGTCGATTAAGCTCTTCTTTAAATATTCGTAAAGATGAAGTCTGTTTAGTTCTAAAGTACGTCAGAATTCAAGACCCGCGCATGATGCAGTTTGTTAACGCATAGCTAGCAAAAGAAATAAGTTTAGAATTATAGCACATTTCTTCGCCTTTTGAGAACACCTGCTTTGCATACGCGAGAAAGCGAACGCAAGGCAAAATCAACACAACTTTCCAATGAATACTGCAATGGCATAATGTGCGTCAGTATCTGTGCAGTTCTGATAATGGCTGTTAACGAAAACTCTCTACTATTACCTTTCCTTGTACTAGATGCGTTGCTGGGTGTCTCGTCTGGAAAGATAGGAGGAGAAATTAAGAAATGGCGTAAAACTTCAGATTAAAGTCACTAAGTTACCGTAACAGAAACTATAATGTTAGGACAGTGATTTCTTATTTCTTATTAATAGAGTAATGCACGCTCACGTATATATATATATATGTATATATATATATATATATATATATATATATATATATATATATATATATATATATACACATATATTGTGATTATACGTCGCTCCGAATTTGTCCGACTAAATCCTCGTTAAAATTCAGAGCAGCGGCCAAGATTGATATTGAAGGCTTCGAAAGCGACTGCGAGTGAGTCTACGCTGTGGGCGTTACACGTTCGATCCGTATACGTGAAGTTTTCGCGAGAAGGCTGGCCTATAATTGCATTATAAAAGCGCTGTGCGGTCTGTGCTATTGTTTGAGTGTTCTAGCGCAAACGCCTGCCCGGCGCGTTACCTCCTTAATAGCGCTGGCCTGACGAATATGAAATAAGGCCTCATCTCAAAAGCAGCTCTTATTCCAGGTCACTTGAATTGCCGGATGGACGATGGGCATAGAAAAAAAAGAAAGATTACGTGAAACAATAGTCTTTAGTTCTTCCGTAATATGCTGCATCAGTTGGGAAACTTTGGAAAAATATATTTTGTGCAGTTGGATAAAAATCGGTGTTGCTCGGGCAATGACCACTGATCCCCGATTTTATTGCGCTTACAACGGGCACCCGCGCAAAAACACACGCGAAAGAAGGTGTATAGTCATAGAATTTGGATAAAAAATCAAATACGAGAGAAAAGTAAAATACGAGAGAGCGTTCCAGATGGTGCATGCAGCTCAAGTAATGGTATTACGTGTGGCCTTCCATTCGGACACTGGCCTGAACGAGACACTTCAGTTGCCTATTACCGTCTGTTCTTTGTGCCTGTTACTGGTGTACGTAGTGTGTGTTTGTACTATGTATGAATGTGTCATTTCGTGCATCACTATTGTCATCTGGAGCAGAATGCTAGGCGTATAGTCCAGCGAACATCTCCTGCACCCAGTGAAGAATGTCGCTATCTCGCGAGTAGATTATGTGCTAGAGTGATATATGTATTATTCAATGGCTGCTGCTGTCGTGTATGCAGCATAGCAAGTAGGTAATGCACAGATTGAAGTCGTTAAATGTCAGGTCTGATGTCGATAAAGATCGGCGCCGTTTTCAAAACAAGGTCAGATTGAAGTGGCGGGTAGCTATGGTTAATCAGGCAAAACATGCGTAACGCACTGTCCACCTTTTATTTAGATTACGGCTAGTGAGAGTAACGGACAAGGCTTGTTGCTCACTTGAAATGGTAGTCTTTTATTTTTTTTTGCCGCTAACAAATACACTCTATTTATTTCTGTTTTCCACAGATGAATTCCACCTATTTCTCTCAGACGATTTCTATGTTGCCCTCTGAAACGTAGGTTGAAACGTGGGTTGGCGCCGAGCTCTTACTCGCGATTCAAACATTTCTCGTGTTTTATACTTGGTTGATATTTGTGTGCGTTAAGCTATAATAAAATGTCATGTGCAACAAGTGTGATCAACACCTGCGAACTTCTGCTTTAAAACTTCGTCCTCGAGCATCCAGTTCCAGCCTGAGCAGCATTTCCTCTAAAATTGTCAATATTTATCGTCGAACGTCCCCTCCAGCGTGTCCCCAAATCTCAAACTCAGGCATTTGCATCTTATTGCTTCGAAAAGTTTCTGTTCTAAGTTTTCATTTCTGCGGCGATCCACTGCTGTCTGCCTTGACACATGAGTTTGCTTAGAGCCTCAGACGCCGGCTATTTTTAACACTCCAAGCAATATCAATGCTGCCTCGGTATAAGTTCACGAGAAGCCTTTTCGAGTTTCCTCTGTGTATATCAAAACCTAATGTGCCAGGAGCGCCGACTATTGCCTTATCTAGTTCTTGACAGATACTTCTGCATACTACGATAAAAAGGCCCAGTTAAGCACAGTGCCTCGCCCCAACCCCTCACACCAGTTGCTGGCGCATTATAGCCCTGACCGCTTTTCCACTATACAAACACTATACAAATAAACAAACAAACAAACAAACAAACAAACAAACACCCTTTGCGGAGGTTTTTCTCACCGTTCAATGGCACCCGTTGCTGTGGCGCGGGCGGCCTGGCCAGAAGGATGAGCATAATAGCACACACTGACGTCATCACCACCAGAAGCAACAGCAGGATTCTCTCCAGGGGCGTTCGGTCCAGGCGGAGACATCGCTTCGTCCTGTTTTTAAGAGATGCCGACGGGCGTTCGATATTCTTGTCTGTGCTGTACGCTCACAGCAGCCTCCTGACGGGCTTATACTCAGCCGAATATAATTTCTTGCGCGCACGTCTTCGGTAACTGGCTCTAGTGTGAAATGAGCATTTCTATGTCTTCTGTTGCGTACGCATGCCTGGTTGAGTGGTTAAGGGTATATGCATCCGTTGTCGCAAGAAGAATAAATCAGTTGTTAGTTAGTGCCAGTGGTTGTATCGTCACTTCTTTGTGGGTTGTCCTGGGTACTTGCGCTGGATTTTTCACGTTCAAAATACCATGCAACAACTAGCCCCAAGAGAAGTTTTATTGAGGCTTAGCTAAGCTGGCGTCATCGCCTAAGCGTTCAGGAAGAGGAGACGTGAAGGGAGTGCACTGTTACGGACATACACGACCATCCATGCACTCAAGTGAAGTGTAAACGCACGGCTGTCACTAAGTCCTTGAACTGTAGTCAAAGATGTGGCATGGACCTTACTTTAGCACTGGTAGTTCCGTGTAGAGGTGGCACCGTGCTCCCACTCCGTTTATACCGCAGAAACGTGGCTGCTACGCAGCTGCTTCCAACGATCACGCCCTCACACACAGCTACGCCCACAATAAGTGCGTCTAACGCCGTCTTGCCGAAATAAAACACCGCTGTATACATCCAGTAGCCTCGGCGCACCACTTAGACGGCTGTGGGTTTCCATCGTGCTTGAGTAAATTGAACCTAGCAAGCCAGTAACGATGGCTGCGCATTGTACTACGCGTGGCGAGTTCCTTCTGCAACTTCTCGGGCTGCGAGTCTTTTCTAGCTATTCTACTTGCCGAACTCGTAATGACTTCGTACAGCACGTTCGCTTCCCCGATTGGTTGATGCAACCCGCTGACCTGGCAGCCCTGAACGTTCTTGGCGATGTGGAGTGTGGGAGGCCCTATTTCAAAAGATACAGGTAGTTTAGAGAAACAGTCTGAGCTAAAGCCGCGGTTTAAGTCCATTGTGGGCTAGCAGAAGACGCAGACCAAGTCAGAATTGTACTTATAAATTGCGCCGGTCCTCGAGCGCTGACATTTGCTAACATGTTCTCTTCCTGAAGGTTATACCATTGAGGGCATTCCTATCACGGCCGACAGCAATGCCACACTGTATTTTTTTTACCTTGTTTCAGCGTTTGTCTACATTTTCTTTACGAGGTAGGCTTTGTCAGAGAAGCACAAAAATGTTAGGCTGTGCAAAATCCGCCTGACTACATTCTACTGAAATATTGAGGTAAAGGGGTTGGCAGATAAGCGATGAAGTCAGATAAAAAGAAAGGAAAAGAAATATGCGTGCATACATGCGAGCTAGCGTGTAGCTATTTCAGTTTGTATCGAGCCTTCCTCAAAAGCATACGTGGCGGATGCGGTACAGCTGATGCCTGAGAGCTGCGGAAGGACAGTAAAATAAGTTTTTTTTTATCTCATCGGTTTTAAAGCTCGCGGGTCCCAAATAGGGACTTTATTAAAGCGCCAACGTCAGGTGCGGTCACACGCGGTGCATGTACGCGTTATATGTTAAGTTTTCTCACAAAATTCTACTTCAGCTCTCGCGCTTTCATTCACTCATATGTCAAATTAGTACACTAATGGTAGCTAGCGTCAGTTTAAGGAAGCTTACGTTGGTAGCGAACTGATGCTCCGTTGAACGACAGGATTCCCGGCTTCGGCGTCTGTTGCCATCGTGCTGCAAAGAAGGAAGATCTCTTGTAGCTTTATTGAACCAAATACAATAGAGAAAGAGAGAGAGGAGACGGGATAGGTGAGCTTCATGGTAGAAGATTATTAATAATCTAAACTAAGGTGGTTACGTATCAGGAACAAACGGGAGTATGTGTTCCTATGACGCTGACGTGAATATTTGAGCAGATAGCAACTAATAGCCTCACTAAAGAGAACAACAACGCAAAAGAGGCGAGCTGTTGGAGTACACACACACACACACACACACACACACACACACACACACACACACACACACACACACACACACACACACACACACACACACACACACACACACACACACACACACACGCACGCACACACACACACACACGCACGCACGCACACTAATTTGCGACTACTGCTACTACTAGGCGCCACTAATTTTGCGACCAGAGCCCCCGTATACGCATACGAGAGAGGCAAGTGTGCACATGCTTCGTTGATCGCGCAGAGGTCTGATGAAATAAGCTGTGTTTCCAGTCTAGTCAAAGATACACAGGCACATTCTCACGTCGCCATAAATCATTGCGTCACCATTTCTCATCATCAGGCTTACTGTACATTGTACGGTATATACTGTATGTACTGTATACTGTGTATACTTTCTCATACCATGTTGCCTTTTCTACAGTAGTGTGCAGTCGTTCAAGGCGTTATCGATAGGGGTTCTGAAGATGGTGTTATGTCATGTTGTACCGACGACCAGTCTCAAGAAGCGTGAGGAGTTGGCCTTAAGTAGATCGATCGTATTCTAACCTACAGAAGAGAGATATGTTTCACGCCAAGGACACCGAGTTGTTTCTTATTTAATTTATTTGAATGTTGCCTGCTAGCTTGCAGGAATAGATGAGCTGATATATAGCAACACTCCACTAGTGCTGTGCGAACATGCTGACCTTCCATCAGGTGAGTGAGTTCATGAGGCATCGTATAGAAAGCAAAACGTTCCGACAGCACTGCGAGTTAAGCGGCGGTTCGCTCTCTATATCGAAATTCTTGTTTTCTTTCTTGCCTTGAGCATTCGGTACGATACTCGACCTAGCCCACATCACGGTGCGGTTCGATTATAGAGAGAGCGATTCTGTCGCAGTATGTCATTTCGCGTCGATGGTTTCTTCTATCGTAGTGATAGAGAAGAAGCAGAGAGATATATTAAAGAAGACAAGTCTGGCGGCAAGTTAATCGGAATTGTGCACGTCTTCCCGATTGCCACGTGACGCGATAAGTATAGCAATGAAAATACAAAGTCAAGGAAGAGCCGGTGACCTGATCTTGTTGCTCTAAATATTTATCTAAACTACAATTCTAGATAAGACATGCTGTTGGAGTACCCCTTTCAAAGACGGCCTTCGACATGTTCCTTACTTAGCGCTTCATTCAAGCTCTTGGCACTGCCGTCAGTCTGCGTCTGATTAGTATGAAGCGCTCGCGTCCTCATTCTTTACACCACGGCTATAAGCCATTAATGCGGTCAAAAAGAGAACTCAATTGTGCAAGTATACAAAGACATTGAGACGCAACAACAGAAGAGGCTTCGAAATTCTAACCTGAGACGTTGCTTCGAAATGTCCGCGTGTGGTTAAAGGTAATCTGAAGAATACGTTTACAAGCCGGAAGCTAACGCAGGCCTTTCTTTTATATACCAGAGTACGCCCTAAGGGCACTTATAGAATAAATTGCTGCATCCGCGACGTTCTAGCAGGTCATACACGCATATACATCCCTGGATGTCACTAGCGAATTGAAGAGTTAGTTCAAAGAAGGTCAGTTATGGACTGATGAACATCCAAGCCGCATGAAAGCTCTACATAGCCGTCAAATATGACTCAGGTTTTATTTACTAAGGATTAGAAATGCGACGTGATTGATTCATTCATCCCACTGTCGCTTTGAAGCTCGTTCGTCCATTCTTTTGCGGGTAAAGTAATATCGTGCTTGTTTTGCTATATATATATATATATATATATATATATATATATATATAATATCGGGTGTTCAAAATTAAGCTTGATGGTTTTCTTAAAATTAGGCACTGGGAGGCACGCGAAGACCACCTGTACAAATAAGTTACGTAGCCAAGGGGACAGAAAGTGAGATGATAATTATCGCTGTCAGCAGCCCAATTAACTAAAATTGAATAACTAACTTTTTATTGGCTGCAGTAAGCGTGTATGGTATTATTCAAAAGTTAGAGGGAGTCGTGTTTCTACACAGTTTCACTTGCAAGAATTATCCTAGCATGGCTGTGCTCCGAGATATCCGCCTCCAAATTTTAATTGTCGTTCGCATGATTACGCATGTAAGAGAGTGGGGATCGGCGCAAAGCTGCTCCCTGATGTAGCGCGGCTGTTGCGTGCGGCGTTTAGTCTGACAACAGGGCGGAGGCACGAAAGATGATAACTGTCCCTCTTCTCCTCTCGGTCGGCGAAATCATGATATGGCAGCGCCGTGTGCTGTCGTATCTTGATACGAAGTAAGGATGGAAGCATAATCGGCTGCATAAGCTTGTAAACATTCTCTTACCAACTAAATTAACAACCATGCCGTCACGTGCGCACAACAAAACATGAACCAAACGCACGCACTCGCTGTCAGAACGCTCAAGTGTGAAAGCGCGGCAGCAGCAGCGAGCGAATTGACCTTCGTGCTGCCTCTCGCTTCAACGCGAACCAAGCGGCGAGAACACAGCGCACACGAAGCTATCAGCACTCGGTGCACCCTATCCCCATCGCAAATCGTCTTCAAGATGGGGCCCGCGCGGCCGCGCGCAGGCGTGCCATACGCAGTCGCCGCCGGAGTAGAAACCCCGGTGCTTTGAGCGCGACGGATGACGGCACGCTTCCTCCCCGATTTCCTCCAATGTGTGGGCGAGTTTGAGCCGCCATCGTCGGTTCACCCTCGCACGCTTTCACTCGCACATACTGCACACAGTGCGCGGCGATGATGTTATACCCCTTGAACTTTATACAGAACATCACGGCGATGGCGATGGCGACGGCAAAATCCGCCTAGAGTGTCCATACAGTTGCTATCGCAATAAACGCTGAAAGTGGTTGCGCGATAATCTAACTACGATACTATTGGAGTACATCCAGAGTGAGAGAGAGTGAGGAGAAGCAAGGAAAGGCAGGGAGGTTAACCAGACGCATGTCCGGTTTGCTACCTTGCACAGGGGAAGAGGCTAAAAGGCTGGAAAGAGAGAAAAAAAAAGCGAGGAGTCACAGTTGAGCGCGCACTTGAATATGTGGAACGACTGTATATGAATGGTCACTGCGACATGTACTTCAGCAACGTCCCCGTTGCTTCCACTGCCAAGGGGTTCACTTAACCCTGTGTTATGGTTATAGGTATCTCATGCCTTTCATTGGCGTATTTCGTGTATTGGTGCATTGATGCCATTGGTGCAGAAGGCCTACCCTAGCACTATATAAGCCCAAGCTACGGTGATTGTTGCCGACAGACGAAACAAACGCTTGCGACGTCGCAGATCCGCTCCGACATCGAACATGAGCGCCTGCACGCACCCAGGGTAGTTTGCAAAACTGTGCGTGGACAAAACGTTATAATTGCGTATTACACCGTAGCTTTACTACGAGAAGCAGCGCGGCCTTCGCGTTTGCCTCAGAGTAAAAAAAAAAAAAATGTTGCGCACTTGTTGGTCAAAGTTTCTCGTTTCTATTTCTCGGACGAATTTCGCTCGCTTTCGCTGTATTTATCCCCGAGGTCGATAAATGAATACTTCGGACTTTCTTTTTTCAGTTTTTTTTTTCTCCCTGTCGCCGTAGAGCAGAGACGAGCAATATGCGTGTACTTTACCTCGACACGAGAACACGACATTCGCGAGGTGCATGACGCGGCTGCCGCGGGAGCGCATATTATTAGACCGCGCCGTCCAATATAGCGCTCAGCCAACTTAGTTGGGCCAATTTTCCCGATCATTCACGCCCGCGTGCCCGCACCTCGTCGACCAGCAAGCGACGCGCGCTCCTCACAGTGATCCCCAGCGTTTTCGTCGAAGTGTTTTGCCGCATGCTCGCGCCGCGATCAGCATCGGCGTAATTCGCTCCGCCGCCGACACTGGGGGGTGGGGAGCGATTTCTCGTTCGCGCCTAACTGGTCGCATCGGGATGGAGCGTTTACAAGATTATGCAACTCTACGGATGCGTTTCGCCAGTCGCGCGAATAACAGCGATGAAAAGAAACGCAAGCGCGAGCGACACCTGCGCTGCGTCGTTGAATCTGTACCGCCCTTTCGCGTTTTATTTCCATAAGACATTCCCCGATGCTCGCATGCTCGAGAGAACCGAGCGAACGCACTTTTGCCAGCGCTGTGCGTTCACGGGGCGCGTATTTGCCGGTGCGGGGCTTATGTTTTATGCGTGCGCGAGAGCACGCGTGCGTGTAAGACGCTCTGCCACCAGCGCCGCCCAATCTCCGCGCATATACGTTCGGACGACGGCGGCGGAAACGAGTGTCGCTGCTTGGCTTTGGCTTTATTATCGCGTAACTCTTTCGAGAATGCGAGAGTTCGTTGAAATTGCAGACGCACTCTGTTTCATCGTTCGCGCGGCCAGGCGCCACGTTTTGCCAATGTCCACTTTCGCCGACTCATTCACTGTTCTATACAAGCAATCTCTCGGTGCAAGACGCCACCTATACGCTGTATCCGAAATTTCACGAACGTTGTCGCCAGTTGTATGTCAAGAAGAAAGGCATGTACGACCAGATTGAGCATGCGTCGCGAACAGCGCTGACATTCTGGAATGTCGTTGTGCGCGAGAACCAGCGAACACTCTGTAATTTACGGTGAGCCATTTATAAACAGAAGACGCGCTTGGTCAGTGAGATTAGATTCGACTACCGACGACTGTGCTGGCTGCTACCGTTCTGATACGAGTGTTGCATGTGTTTCTTGGTACAAGTTCGCCCGACTTTTTGACCTTGTTTTTTTTTTCGCCGTCGCTGCAACGTGACAATCTATACGTTGCAATGTTAGTCGTGCCGTGTATATTATACACTATTCCCAAAATATGTTTTTTTTTAATTAAATGGTGAGACCATGGAAAATGGACCACCAAATGGCTGGCTATTCCAGTGATGAGAAAATAAACTGCAGCGACTAAAGGTGTAGGCATAAAAAAAAATACAGAGAGAGAAAAAAGGAAAAAGAAATTCTAAAAGGGAATATATCAGCGAAATACGAGTAGGAGGAATAGGAAGAGGTGGAATAGTTCTCAACTTAAGAGCGCAGTAAAATCACCGCCTAAAATTATTTCACTCAGAAGTTGCTAGGTTCTAGCGCTTGTTTCCATTTCTTCTGTTTTCCACATTCTCGAAGCCCGAGCTTTGTGATACTTTGCATCGTCGTTATAAAGGTCGAAAGAACAATAACACAAAGGAGGATCTAACAATAACCGAAGCTAAGCAGATTCATCACAAGCGAGCCGTCGCGGCGAGAATACTCATTATTACGCGTCACTTCGCGCGCTTAATGAAAAATAGAACGGCCGCTTCTTGTATAAAACTGGAACCGGAGGCATTGCTGGTGGCAGAACTGTAATTAAAAACCACATGCATGAATTTAGCGAGAACGCATATGACAGTCCCCCCGTACCCTCCACTCTGCCCTACCTAATATAATATAGAATACGTTCGCGGAGTCTTTCGTGTAAAGCTTTGTTGAGGCGGCTCTCGCAAAATTAAATAAATGAAAATGCTTTATGTCTAATATTTATGACTTTTCTTGCGAGGCTCGCGTGGTTCCTTCCTGTGGCGGATTATTTCGGCTCCTTAATGGGATTTATGATTGCAGGGACCGGACCCTTTAAGAAAGATTTGTTTTTAATGCTTTTAAAATCCTGTACGTCCAGCGTCAAAATATTGGCCTACTTTGTACGGTCGGTGAAAGCTTTAACATCGGTTGGCTGTATCTGGTTCAGAGTTTCTCACGTGAACGAACGTGGCGTGGTAAGGCTTTGCCATCTGGCAGGTTTCTTTTTCTTGAGTTTTGTTTATCATCTATCTATCTATCTATCTATCTATCTATCTATCTATCTATCTATCTATCTATCTATCTATCTATCTATCTATCTATCTATCTATCTATCTATCTATCTATCTATCTATCTATCTATCTATCTATCTATCTTATTGCGACAGCAATTATATGGACAGTCCAAGCGCATTTCTGCCGTCGGCGTCGCCGTGAGGTTCCGGTCGCCGCGCGCCCTATGCTGTATGTGCGAGTGTAAGCGTGCGAGGGGAGCCGCGATCGCGGCTCAATCTCGCCGGCGCGAAAGGGACGAATACGAAGAGGAAGCACGCCGTCTTCTCTCGCGCGCGAGACACCCACCGTGGCAAGGCCAAAGTTGGTTCTTTATTCTATGGCAAGGCGCTGAGGGAAGGGGAGGGAGGGGGGCGGCATTCTCTCCGGCTGCAACTGCGCATGTGGCGGCTGTGCGCGGCGGCCGTATACCTTGAGCGCGATTTGCGTTGTTGGCAGAGTAAGTTTGTCGGTGGTTCGTAGCTGTGTGCGTGCTGTGTGTTCTCGGCGCTCGTTTTGCGTTGAAGCGATAGACAGCACGAATGTCACTTCGCTAGCTGCTGCTGCCGCGTTTCCTCACGCGAGCGTTTTAACAGCGAGTGCCCGCAGACATCGAATGTGATGTCTTCATGTTTGCTGTGAGCGCTGAAACCATGCGTATTAATTCAGTTAGCGAGTGAATGTTTACAAGTTTGGACGGCCAATAAAAGTACTATTCCTCGTATATGGCTCTCTGCCAATTTGCTGTCGCAACCGATGCTTCGCCTTTCGGGTAAAACTGCTCTCGGGCGAACTTTTGGGAAAACTCCTTTTTCAGAAAGGAAATTTCGAAGTATTCGTTCTCTATTAGAAAGCTTAGTGGGTACTCGCCGTGGTGGAGTAGTAGTGACTTTGGCGTTGCACTGCTAAGGCCGAGGCCGCGGGATCAAATTCCGGTCGCGGCGGTCGCATTTCGACAGGGGGCGAAATGCAAAAACGGCCCTTCCGTGCAGTGGGTGCAAGTTAAGAAACCTCAGGTGGCCGAAATTAGTCCGCAGTCTGCCCATACGGCGTGCCTCATAATCAGACAGCGGTTTCGGCACGTAAACCCGCAGAATTAGAATTAAGCTTAGGGCAGCGTCGCCCTCATTACATTGCGTCACACACTGTAGCTTTTCCTGTTCGATAGCTGGCGGCTGCGCACCTCCACCACCGCCGATATTTTTCTTCGTTTCTAGGCAAATATAATGAAATCGCACCGGTTCACTCCGATGCGATGATGATTGGATGAAACGGCGCCCCGGTGCGGTTTGCCGAATTCGCCACAAGTTAGTCCGATTAGGAGCCTTTCCGCGTTAGTGTTACCCGTGTGTCGTTCAGGTTCGCGCTTTCCGTTCCCAGCACGCGATAATGTATAGAGTATCTGTCGTTTTTCACACAGCGCGGCTGTCGTAAAACAGATTTGCCGAGCAGCATTTGACTTGCGCTCGAGCAATGAAGTAACACTCGACTGGGAAAGGCAAACGATCGTCGTATGCGGATATGGCTGGGTGCCGGTGGCGGCATTCCTCCGTGGTTTATCTCCACTTGCTCGGAGGCCGTTAGTTTACGAGGCAGGCGACGCCCGCTTGACCATCTGGGACGACGGCGCACTGCTGCGTATAGTGTATAACGGGCCAAGGTCCTCGTTGGGGGACACGCTGCGCCGCTCACAGAGTTGGGCCGTAGCGACGACGACGTCCGGCCAGATTATTTCAGCCAAGGTGAGCGTGGTTTGCAGCCATATGCAGATTCAGGGGCTGGCCGCTTTACAGCGGTTGATTCATTCATTCGGGATACTTTCTTCGGCGGGCATCAGATGGCGATGAAAAAGTAAAAAGATGCGATGCGCACGTGTCAAGAGTTTTGACGGCTTACATTTAACTTGAGAAAATTCAATTGAGAATGTAATTAAATTATAGGGTTTATTTTCCGGAACCAACTCGCAGGCCATGAGATAAGAGGTAGGGTGAAGCAGGGAATTTCGACCAGCTGTGGTTCTTTAACGGGCACCCGAAGCACGACAAACAAGCGTTCTTGAATTCGGTCGCTTGAAAAGATGAGTATACAAAGCCGAGAACAAACGGAGCCAGGAGGTGACTGTGAAATTAATAAAGCGTTTTTCACGTTACACAGTGGAATTTGTAAGCTGGTGCCGGAACTAAGAAAGGAAAATTGGCTGATCCGATGTTCCATACTCTGCAGGTGGCACGATTATAGCTGTACACGCAAATTCACAACACGGAATAATCGCTAATAGCAGTTACAAAGCGTTGCTTCCAGAATGGCCCGCAGTCCTGTCTCGCCGTCGTTTTAGGAACGTTCTAAGGTCAGCAAAGAAATCTGCACGAGTTTTTATATGCTACACAACACTTTAAATAAGATCGAAACTCATGTCAGCGTCTGTACTCAAGAATATTTAAAAAAACAAAACGAAAATCAATAAACTGTCTTTTTATTTAGCGAAAGAAAAGATTACCTCTTATCTAAGCAAGGTTTGCTTGTTGTCGATATCTCATCGATACTATTGATTTTGCACTGCATGCTATCTCTCTTTAATTGAGGTCAAAACAGTGTCAACGTCAGCCACGGGTAATCTAGCGCAGCCCTTTCACTTTTCGAGCACGATGATGTACCATGTGATGTACGTGATGTACCCAAAAATTTGACGAATTCCCGCTCTTGCGTTATGGCCGAGTTGCCTTTTATGCTTACCCCGTTTAACTAGTCATTTACTATATCGTTGCGTTGTTGTTAACCTGAAGCTTTAAAACCACGACGGCACTTCTTGTCCCTAGAGAGAGAGAGAGAGAGCAAAGCTACGGGAACTTGCCAGAAGATGAGATAACAGAAGTTTTGTGACCGATTAAGCCAGCTACAGCGCGCATTGGCATACCGCAGCTGCGATAAGCTAATTACAGTTGCTAGTTTTACAACCTCGCGCACTCAAGTAAGAGCCGGCTCAGTCTATATATGCAGATGCAGAAAATGACGACCTTGGTGCGGCAAAAAATAAATAAATAAAACCCGCTTGATCACGCAGCGCTGAATGGAGCTTAGCGCGGTCGACAACCTCCCGCTGTGCGCGCGGCTTAACCGGGGCAAGGCTCGGCTGCACTGTTGCGATATGCGAAGGGACGAAAGTGGTCGACGACGCTGCCGCTTTCGCCGACAATTAGAGACGAAACCTTTCAAGGCCAAGCACGCGAAGTGGTTCCGCCAGGGAAAGGACCCATGCGCGGACAGATACACACGAACGGCTTGCCCGTTTCCTCGCTTTATTTTTCTTCGTTTTTTTTTTCGACGTAAAAAAAACGAGATCAGGGACGTTTGTTTAACGGAGGGGCGCGCCTTGCCGCCCTCGCTCGGCTGTATCCTGCTCGGTCTGGTTCGCTGTGTTTCTTGCGCAGTTAGTTGCTTTTTCTGCAGTCTGTGGTGTTTCGGTTCGTCGCTGCCTCCCCCCCCCCCTTTTTTTTTTTTTGCGGCGAAATTCTACAGGATGGTAGCACGGACGGCTGGCTCTTTCGCCAGCGTTTGTGTTGTTTAGCGGATGAGACAGATGAGTAGTCGTGAGTGGCGTTCAGTCGAGCCGCGCCAACGTTGACATACCTTGCCGTTATTTAATTTGTACGTACAGAGAATAAACACACCCGTCGTGGTTGCTTAGTGGTTATGGTGTTGGGCTGCTCAGCACGAGGTCGGGGTATCGAATGCCGGCCACGGCGGCCGCATTTCGATGGGGGCGAAATGCGAAAACACCTGTGTACTTAGATTTAGGTGCACGTTAAAAGAACCCCAGGTGGTCCAAATTTCCGGAGTCCCCCACTACGGCGTGCCTCATATTCAGAAAGTGGTTTCTGCACGTAAAACCCCATAATTTTTTAGAGAATAAACACAGTGATGGTGCGAAGCGAATATACTTGCATTCATGCAGTGAGTGCTTGGGCGGAACTTGGACAGGGGGCTTGGTGGCGTCAGCCGTCATTGCGCTTCTGCTTGCTGTCTTGAGACATCACTTCCAGTTCCTAGTTGAACTGAACGTTTATTTCTGTCACCCAAGTGGGAGCGGCTTTACGAGCGCTTTTAATTTAGTACTGTGCGATGACCAATGGTTGACTTGAACACCTCATTGAAGTGCGCGAAATTTCCTTTGCCCCTTCGCCTTCTCTCTCTGATCCTCTCGTTCCTCTCAGTTCCTCTTTGACGTTTACACCTACTTGGCGGCGTGAGACAGACAGTAGTGCGGGAGAGTGTAGACGGATTGCATTGGTCGATATCAGCATACACCGCCACCGTACATGGCGGTCATTTCTTCCTATTCTCCAGCGGCGCGCAACGCAGAAGAGGAAGATATCACTAGAACTGAAATCGATGAGCACACGTGAAGCAGCTCTAAAGGTTAACGCCACTGCTGTTGCTCAGCAATCCTCGTTTTATGGGTCGACGGTCGCCGGACATGAAAGTTGCGTCTATGCATTGCACCAAGCACTGCACCTTCGGCGACATAGGAAAGATACAACGTTGCTCGTTGCAGATACAGACGGCACTGAGCGATAAACGGTGCACTCTGTGCAATGAAACAATTCGCCGGAGAAGGAGCGAGCGCAAGGGCGGGACGGTGCGGAGAGCAGCAAAGGGGCAGACCCGCGTATACAATGCCGCGCGCCGAAAAAAAAAAAAAAACAAAACAAAGCACGCGTGCCATATATATATGTAGGCTGGAACAAGAACAAGAGAGTCGGCAACGAGTTCGGGGGGTCTTTTCTCCGAGAGCCCACTTCCGCGAGCAACAATGTCGGCGAGCGGACGTTAATCGCTGACAGCCTTTCAGCGATAGCAGTGCCGGAGCCGAGAGGCACGGCTGGTCGCGCGCCTGTGCGGCGAGCGCGTGTATATCGTATACCGCACGCTCGATAGTGCAGGACGGCGACAAAGCGGACCCGCTCGAAGGATTGACCTGGACGCTGCTCGTGCTGGGAAGGCCGGCACTCGGCCTGCATGCAAATGAGCCTTGTTTTGCTTCCGCTCCACACCTCGACTCCACTTTTTTTGATCGTCGCCGCATGTGCTTCGCGACACGAGAAAAGCGAGTGGACATCAATTCGCGCGCGCAGCGGGAGCGCGATGCCGACACGTGATAGGGGAGGTGGGGCGCAAGTCTGCGTCGAAAAGTGAAACCCTTATCGCAACCAGTCCACTCGTTCTGTAGTGCAAGGTGTGGCGGTATATCGCCATCCTCGCGTCTTTCGTATGCATCGGATTGAAACGGATTCGCCTCTGTGGAGACTGCGCTGGCTGGGTCGGGTGCTATGAATTCCGTGGATAAATTCAGCCGGTCAGTGTAAGCTTGTGGGTCGTACGCGCACAGTAATATGCTAAAGTTGCGACTGGTCATTCTTCGAAAGGACTGACGCAAGTCTCGTGTTATTAGTGATGGTTAGAATGGCGACACCGGTGTTGCGTGTAGGGCACAAGCTGCCATTGCTGAATCTGACGATCCCTGTATAAACTCAGCACGACAATACACAACCAACCGCTCACTTTCTTAGTTAGGTCTATGTTACACAATACTCGCAATGCGTCAGCTGCTATGGCGTTCTGCTCATGCCCACAAGGTCGCGGGTTAGACACTCGATCGCGGCAGCCGCAATTCAATGAAGGCGGTATATATGCGAAAAGCCCGCTAGTACTTGGAGGTGTGTACACCTTACAAAATCCCGGGTGGTGGAAATCAAATCGTAGTCGCCAACAGCGCCGTCTCTCACAGCCCTGGTGTAAGTTTTGCACGTAAGACACTGTCAGGAGCATAGCAGTTCTATAACTCAGCAAGGATCACGGTTGCTTCGCATATACATGTAGAACCTTAATGGAGGCTTAGATAAAGGATCTTTGGATGTAGGTCTGCTGTAAATATACAGGACAGAGCGGTGCCGTTAGCGCGCGAAATGTACAGAGGCGGAATAACTGTTACAGAAACCCAATCATGTTTTTCGTTCTGATGGCTGACTTCGACAAGCACAGTGCGACGTTTAGGTCGAGGGGCACCCGATATTATCGCAGCAAGATAATTCAGTAAAAACTGTCACCCATTATACGCAGGGTACACAAGCGCGATCATTCTTGTTCTTAACTCAAAGAACGCGTGCACGCGCTCGTTGCGATACCTAGCAGAGGCGTTAAGAACTTGGGAGAACGGGGCACTGGATAATATCACAATTAATCGCCATTCGAGGAGCGTCTGGTGAAGATGAAGCTACCTTGAAATATTACAGGAGTAGAAAAGTTACAGCATCGCTGTCAGCATGCGTGTCCCGATTGTTTTCTCGCCGTCCTGTTTTCTGCAGTGTGAGATGGAAAACCATCCAGCCTAGACCAATACGCATCATACCATTACCTGCATTGCGCACAGAATGTGCGCTATAAAATGGGTAGAGCAAACAAAAACACAAACTTGTCTTCCTATTGCCTTTGTTTGCGTTGCCCATTTTAGAAGCTATGTATGCAGCACTTTGCACAACATCAATGAGTGCACATGGCCGTAACGAAGGAGGGTGTGAAAAAAAGAAAGAAAAAGAAAGGAGGACGAGGGTGGCTAAAACCTGCCCTCATTCAATTTATGTTTAATTTGCTTTTCATTTCAACAAGCTGTGATCTTTTGTGTTTGTGCTCCCCGATTCTTGACCAATCCATGAGAGCTAATTGTATACGCTATTTCCACGAGAGACAACGCTGCACTGAAACTACAAGATGGCTGAGGCTACAGAGCCTAGCCCTTTGTTGCAGAATTGCAAATTGGCGTAGTCGACTGCATTTCAGTGTGCACATTCACGTCCCTCAGATGGGTGGACTACACAGAACGCGTTTCGCAAGACATTGCAGCAGTCGGGCAGTCCACGCATCACACACAGCCCGAATATCCACAAACGCAAAGCACAGGATAACGCGCGACGGCCACGCAAGCCGCCGCCAACCAGAGCGTATAACCGCGCGGAGAACCAACCCGACCTCGCCGCTCACGGCTTCCATCACGCGAGTGAGCCGAGAGGCTATATACTGTACAGTGTTTGCAAACAAGACACCTATTAGGTCGCATATATAGGACCACTTCCGCGGAGCAAAAGAGCGCCAGCGGTTCCTTCCGCTTGGCGAAGCACTAATTTGCCGAGACCTCTCCCCCTTGCCTCCCGTCTGCCCCGGTCTTTCGGTCACGGTGAAACGGAAACGCGGCAAAACCACAAAATCACCCTGCCGCCGGGACGCGAACAGTAGGGCATGCGACGCGTGCACACACTGCTTGCGCCGCGGCCTCTGCACGTTGCCATGGTCAGTCTGGCCCTGTCGGCGCTGGCCATGTGGCGCATTGGCTGCAAGCGCGGAGGAGGCCTGCAGCCCGCTGCGAAAGCGATCTTTGCGAGACGCGACCGGCTCGCCGGGGTTTCGAGGTCGTGGCGCGGGCATGCTCTTCGGAAATGTGTCGAATCGGCGGCGGCTGCCGCGAGCTTACAAGTCTCGGCCTCTCAGCCACCTCCCCCCATCCCCCTTTCTCTATAGACGGCACCGAGACAATGCAAACAGAAAGGAAATAATTGAGCGGAGAGAAAGAGGGTTAAGGATACGTGCGATGGTTGAAGCCGAGCCAACATTATACGCGATGAAAGAACAGGAACGAGAAGCGAGATAAGGGGGGCAGTTTCGCCACTCCTTCGCTTTCGCCCCGAGGTGGTTCTCGTGCGTTCTCGCAGGGCCGCGTATATATCGCGTATATATCGCGCGTCCAGCGCGCGCGTGCGCGTGGTTTTAGCATTTGTGTTATTCACGCCTCGTTAATAGGCGGCCGGCAGAGACCAAAGCGCATACCGTCGCACCGAGTCTGTTGACGCTTGTCTGCAGCCGAGTTTCGTGAGAGTCAGTTAAGCGCCGGCCGGTATAGGTCTGGTCATCGCGGTCTCGCGACCAACGTGCAAGGCGAGAAAGGAACGGTTAATGCGAGTCCCGATTGTATAATGGCATTAAATTGGACACTTGTGCTCGGGACGTTTTGACCGGACCATTCCATTGACACGTTTCGAGCCCCCGCCTTGGTCTCTCTTTGTTGCGTTGTCCTCCTTTGCTGGGTGCGGAATAACAAACCGGAACTACAGCTCAGAATAGCCCCGTTGCTTGGCGTCCTCTACTTTTGTTTCATTGTGTTTTTGCTCATAACAGCTGCACCCGGTGTCCTCGGTGATTTCCGAGGACATCTGATGGCGATAAGCTGCCATAAGACTACCTTCCGTAAAGTAAATTTTACTTTCATCGAGCGGGGGGCTTTCACAGAACTGTTTTCGTGCGTTTCTGACACTGAGAATCATTATGAACGCTAAACACCTGTTTTCATATGAAGCGCAGCAATACTTTGTCACGAAGTCCCGTACTATGCGATGAGAACGATGGGGCGCAATTATCCAGGAATATTCATTCGAGGGAGATAAACTGACGAATGGCTTCACTGATCCGACTGGCATGAACATTTAGCACTAGAAGCAGGGAAAGAAAGAAAGAAGCCGAAAGCGATGGTGTGGCAAGAATTAAGCACACGAACAACGGTTTGGCTATTGAAACAAATTGTGTAGCCTTCACCAGGACTCTTTGGTGCCATTAATATCTCCAGCCTGGCCGTCAAGGGTCACTCGAGGTTTGTAAGCAGAAGAAAAGCAAAAGAGCTCCTTGCTTCGGGGGTGCACATTTATCAACGGCGTGCCAAGGCGTGGGCGCAGGCCAGCGTCGTACCCAGACAATACGAGCAATGATTAAGAAACTGTGTCATGGCGCGAGCGCTGTTTAACGATAATGAGCGCTTAACTTCGTTACCCATCGTCAGGCTGAAATTTTTCGGCTCGCACATCTGCCATAAAACATTACTAAGATAACTTTCCAAACTTGCGTATTTCCCGAATCGTGTTTCTTCTTGTACCGTCCCTGTTTAGTGCATGGTGCTGATGCCAACAACTCGAAATTGAGGACGATAAATATGTGTGACTAGACTGTCAAAATTTTTCACCTGTGTGCTTTCACGCCAAAAGCCACACGCTGACATCATTGGTGATGCTAGCTACCATACAATAGCCAGCGCAGCCCCACAGTAAGCGACAAATATGTAGAGGCGCAACGAAAAAGAAAGTAACAGCATAAAAGATGTAAACTATTTTTCTCTTCACGCGGAACAAAGCGGAGGGAAAAGAGGGAGAAGGACACGGAGATTATCCAGTGTAAATAGCGGCTGTTTTCTACCCTGAGTAAAGGGTAAATGTATTAAGAACAGGGGAGAAAAGAATGTTCGAAAGCACATTACCTAATTCACTGACTGCAATATGTTTATTGTCTGCCCGCTTCTGGCATCTAGCCATCTCGCTACACTGAGACTGGTTCCATGTTCACAAAACTGAAATACCCGCCGTGGTTGCTCAGTGGCTGTAGTGTTGGGCTGCTGAGTACAAGATCGCAGGATCGAATCCCGGCCACGGCGGCCGCATTTCGATGGGGGCGAAATGCGAAAACACCCATGTACTTAGATTTAGGTGCTTGTTAAAGAACCCCAGGTGGTCGAAATTTCCGGAGTCCCCCACTACGGCATACCTCATAATCAGAAACTGGTTTTGGCACGTAAAACCCCATAATTTCATAAATCTGAAATATTTCTTGCTTTTTTACGCAGAATAAGCGTAAAAGAAATGATACCAACGGCACATTCAACTCGTTGCTTTTGAATGCGCTCTCGCCGTGCGGTTTGCATTCGGCGAGTCGGAATCGGAGGTGCCCGCACCTTCTAGCTGGCAGTGCGAGCGAGATCCGACAGATTATCCCGATCACGTGGCTCATCCGATTGCGCTGTGATCAGCTGAACGTGCGGCTGGAGCAGGTTTCTTTTTTTCGGGCTCCAATTACGAGAAGGTTTCGCATCGCTACAAACCGAATTGGAGCGATGTAGGAACCAGTCATATGTGTCATAAGTAATCAGCCTTCTGTGTGCGCTTTCATCAAATAGCGTGGCGCGATGCTACTTGCAGTCTAAGAAGGAGTGACAGGTTATTTTCGGGGACAACTCAACAAACCATGACTGTTCGTCCTCCGGAATAAACGACAGCATACACGTGAAATCACAGTTTGTGTCAGGAAGCCTCGTTTACCCGAGCTGCCAGCTACGAAGTAGTAGCTGCAACAATCATCACAGATTGTGATGGCCACACGAGGTGAGCGGCATTTCTCGGACTGCACGACTTCTTCGGGGTCGATATCCGCGTGAAGCGCAGAACAGCAAAACGAAGACGCAGCGACGACAGCACGCTTCCGCAAAGCCGCTGCCGGCAGGGCCTACATCCGACAGATCACTCGGACCACCGTCGTCGTTCTGACGTCTTTAATACCAAAGAGAGAGAGAGAGAGAGAGAGAGAGAGAGAGAGAGTGAGAGACGACTCGATTTTGAGCTTTAAGGTAAAAGCTAACAAAGAAGATTCATGCAGCGATGAGCACATTAGAGGGCGATTCAGGGCCAGAGTTCACAGACAACTTCGAGCGTATAAAATTATTGACTGGAGACCTCTCGCGGGGCTCCGTGGCTATGACGTTCTGCTGCTGAGGACGAGGTCGCGAGTGCGATTCCTGGCGGTGGCGGCGGCCACATTTTTGATGAAACGTGGAATCTATCTATCTATCTATCTATCTATCTATCTATCTATCTATCTATCTATCTATCTATCTATCTATCTATCTATCTATCTATCTATCTATCTATCTATCTATCTATCTATCTATCTAAACTAACTTAACTAACTAACTAATATTTTGAATGCGGTGAAGTGAGAGATAGATACATGAGATGCGAAAGGGGAGGGAGGTTAACCGGAAGATAGACATCCAGTTTGATACCCAGCACTGGGGAAGGGGTAAGGGAAGACAGAAATATAAAGAAAAAATGCACACACATGGAAACAGAGGGAGATGAAATAGAAAAAAAGAAACTAAATAAAACACACACACACACACACACACACACACACACACACACACACACACACACACACACACACACACACACACACACACACACACGCGCGCGCGCGCGCGCGCGCACGCAGGAGTGTCATAGTCGTTCAAACAGGGCGCTTTACCGGAGGAACTTCAGTAGCGCCTTCTTCCATCAAAATGCCGTGAAGAACTTCCTACACATGCCAGCAGCCTGGTCATTTAAACGCAAATTGTGCTTTTTGGGGACGTCTCCCCCGCTATGGGCATCTAAACTATTTCCATCTGTACCCTGCGTCACAGGTTAGTTAACTCCAGTTCAGTCCGTCACATTGCTTCACCGTTTTCTAGATTCTGAGTTCGCGATCGCGTCGGTTAACTGGTCGGCTGTAGACTCGAACGCGCGGGCCTTCGCCGCCGGCGGCCACGGCAATGCGAGAGAAGAATGGAAGCGGCCGGAACTGACTCGCGCGAGAGGAGTCGCTCCGCACGCAAACAGTGAGTGTGCCGCCGCGGCCGCAAGATTGCCGGTAATCCCGGTTCCGGCCGAGTGTGGAAATGCTGCGCCGAGCAATCTCTCGCGGTCGGAGTGAATGCCGCGTTTCTGCTGGTTCACGATCGCTATATAGCGGCGAACCGAAATGACGGAGATGCTTTATACGTAGCTTTCCAGTGCCGCCACGGACTATAGCCGGAAGCAGCGAGATTGATTCTGCAGATTAGAATGTCTCTTGGGGCAGACTCATCGGCATTCCCGCTTGGATGATAGGCGGGACTTCGAGCTGGACCCAGCTTATCAAGAAGCTGGTTGCGATTGTGTTCCCGTGGGGCCGTTTCGAATGCCAGGGTCTTCGTCACTTATCGTCTTCGCACCTTATTTTTCTTTTATTAAAAATCGTTTTCTATTGCTCTGCCTTCATCAGAGGGAGGGAGGGGGGGGGAGGGGAGGAGGGGAATTCCTTGCACTTTGGCGTTTGAGCTAACTTGGAAGCAGGTTTTCAAAACTAACTCTCCGTTACTTTGCTTCATCACGGACAGCGTCGTTCTACCTGTCCGCAATGTGTGCTGATGCTGAAACATTAATGAATCCACTATCATACACTCTAAAAACAGTCGCACCTTTTGGGGTGTATATTTGCCACGCAACAATAATCGTCATCTGTCTTGTCCGCATTTCCTTTCTTTAACGCGGCGAGACCGGTACTTTCCAGTAATAACGGCATGCGCGTTATCAGCATAACATAGCATTCCCGACAGGAAAGTAACGAGCACAACGTTTTCGAGAAAGGAAATGCGGGCACGACAGATTACGATTATTGTTGTGTGGCAAATATACACTCCGAAGGGTGTAAACTTTTCTGAGAGTGTAAATAGTGGATATTTGAAGCCAGCCTAGATAGACAGATAAAGAGTGAGAGATACATTTATGTTCTGGTCTGTTGCGTTTCGCCTGCGACACGTGGTTTTGCCGGCGCGACTGCGGCGGGGCGGCAGACATTTTGGCCCGATCGTCGTCGCCGCAACACTCATCGCCAGGTGTTTCCAGGCGCGACTGCGGCGATGCGACCGCCTAGGGATCATCCTCGCATTCCAGTCATTGTGCCCGAAACAGGCGATGCCAAAGCAGGGATCTCATTCCAGTCATTGTGCCCGAAACAGGCGATGCCAAAGCAGGGACCATCCTCTCATTACAGTCATTGTGTCCGACCGGCAGCGCCACGACAGGGTGCTACGAGATCGTGCTCGACATGGTGCTACGGCATCGCTACGACAGTGTGCGTCACCATTAGCCCATTGTACATTCACGTGCTCGTCTTTTGAGGGGTTCCTTCTTGCCCTCAACTGCGAGAGTATAAAAACAGCTGCCCCCGGACGCCAAAAGGAGGGCTCCGATTTCTTCTGTTGAGTGAAGTGCTCTCCCGTCTCTCTACTTCGGTCAAACCTGACCGCCAACTCTTTGCGATGTTAAAATAAACAAGTTGTTTCGTTGTTACCAGTCGACTCATGCTTTGCCGGGACCTTCGGATGCTTCCAGTTGTACCCCAGGCCGCCAGGCCAACGCTACCCTTGGGGCTTGCGACCCAGGTACAACCACGGGCGTCAGCGCCGAGTTCCCAACAGATCGTACCAGCAGTCGGATCCCAAACATCTGGTTGGCAGCGGTGAGATCGCCTCCGACTTCAGACAACTGTCTGCCAGCGGTGAGATCGCGACAACGGAGGCCAGCAGCGAAGAGATGCAGTTGACTGTATGCTGAGCAGCTCAACGACGATCCGGGAGCAGTGCAACGAGCCCTGTGTGACGACTGGTTGCCTGCAGCGGAACGACTGCGCGGAATTCCTGCCTGCGAGGTTTGGTGAGTGCGGGACTTTCTTCTTCTGAGCTTTGCCAGGCTTTTGTTAGTGTCAGAAACAGAGCTGGTAATTGTGGTTGTCGTTGCTGCCGGGTTAGTTTGCGGCAAGACAATAATAAGCAGTAGAGAAAGCAGCATTCAGAGCAGCCATGGATTTGAAGTCGTTGCGCAAACCGAAATTGTTGGAGCTTGCAAGAGAGTTGGGTCTGGATGTCTCAGACAAACTAAGAAAACCTGAACTGCTAAAGGCTATTCTTGAGTTAGAGGCTGAGGATGACGAGCTGTCGGAATGCCTTGAGACTATTGAGGAGAGGTCAAAAAGACAGGAGCGCGAACTTAAAGAGCAAAAAGAGAAACAGGAGCGCGAACTTAAAGAACAGAAAGAAAAAGAAGAGCGTGAACGTAAAGAACAGAAAGAAAAAGAAGAGCGTGAACGTAAAGAACAGAAAGAGCGAGAGCAACAAGAGAAAAAAGAAGAGCGCGAACACGCTTTGGAAATGAAGCGTCTTGAGGTAGAGATGGAACGCGCTCGTAATGGAAGTCAGGCACACGGTGCAGGAGAACGCGTATTGTTCAAAATGACTGACCTGATGCGGCCGTTTAAGCTTGGAGAGGACATTGGTTTGTTCCTGGTTAACTTTGAGCGAACGTGCGAGAAGCAGGGGTTCTCTCGGGAAACGTGGCCACAGCGCTTGCTCACTTTGTTACCCGGCGAGGCGGCCGACGTAGTCGCTCGCTTGGATAGAGAGGAAGCAGAGGATTTCGACAAAGTAAAATCGAGTCTGCTAAAAAAGTACCGGCTGTCTGCGGAGGCGTTCCGTCGGAAGTTTCGGGAAAATGAGAAAGGCAGAAGTGAGTCATATACAGAGTTTGCGTATAGGCTTATGTCAAACATGCAGGAGTGGCTCAAAGAAGAGAAAGCGTTTGGTGACCACGATAAAGTTCTGCAGTGCTTCGGGCTAGAACAGTTTTATAGTCGGTTACCGGAGAACGTGCGATACTGGGTCTTGGATAGGCCAGACGTTTGTACGGTGGCTAAAGCCGCTGAGCTAGCCGAGGAGTTTGTGACGCGTCGGGCTCGCGGAGCTAAGGACGGTCAAAAGGGTGAATTTGGCTCGAAGTTTGAGAGGCCGAAGTTCACACCCATGAGAGCAAAGGGGAACACGCGTAGTGCGGATGCGAGTGGAAGCAGTGCGACCGAACCTAAGGAGACGGCGGCAGCCGAAGCCGAACGCAGAAAGCGGTTCGAGATGAGGCGTGCGGGCGTTTGTTATACGTGCCAGAAGCCGGGTCACTTTTCGGCGCAGTGTCCGGAAACAACACCAAAAGTTGTGTTTTTTTCAATAAGCAGCACTGACGAGAACATGAAGCTTCTCGAGCCTTACATGCGAGACCTCCTCGTGAACGGGAAAGAGTGCCGAGTGCTTCGCGATTCCGCAGCTACGATGGATGTAGTTCACCCATCTTACGTAGAACCCCATATGTTCACGGGCGAGTGCGCGTGGATCAAGCAAGCCGTGGAAGCTCATAGCGTGTGTCTGCCAGTAGCAAAGGTGCTTATTGAAGGACCTTTCGGAGCGCTTGAGACAGAGGCGGCAGTGTCATCTATGCTGCCACCCCAGTACCCGTACCTATTTTCAAACAGGTCCGATCACCTCCTGCGCGAGAAGGGGCTTTTGTTTGGTGAAGCTAGTGTTCAGGCCTTAACCAGATCGAAGGTTCGGGAGCTCGCTGCAAAGGCGGTAGTTGCGGGGCCGACGTTATCAAACAACGAAAAAGGGTCAGAGGCGCAGCAAGCTGATATTCCGAGCACGCCCGAACTGAATAAACTTGAGTCTGTAACGTTAAAGGCGCCAGATACTGGAGAGGAAATGCCCGACACGGGAAAGTTAGAAGAGCTATCTACTGATTTGCTCATCGCGCCTACGTCAGACGGACTTGATAGGTTGCTAAAAGTCAGCCGGTCGGCTTTGATAGCCGAGCAAAAAAAGGATGGCAGCCTGGAAAACGTGCGCTGCAATGTCAAAGAAGGTATCGCCAGGAAAACTGCGCGTTTTGTGGAAAGAGGTGGAGTCCTGTACCGGAAGTATCTAGACCGCAGAGGAGTGGAGTTCGATCAGCTGGTCGTGCCTCAATGCTATCGTCAGGATCTGTTGCGCTTGTCACATGGGGGTTCGTGGTCCGGACACCTAGGAGTTAAGAAAACTAAGGACCGTCTCTTGCAAGAGTACTATTGGCCAGGGTGTTTTCGGGACGCAGACCATTTCGTGAGGACATGTGACACTTGTCAGCGGGTGGGCAAACCAGGGGACAAATCAAGGGCGCCGTTGAAATTGGTACCTATCATTACGGAGCCTTTTAGACGGCTCGTTATTGATACTGTGGGACCTCTGCCGGTAACAGCCACGGGGTACAGACACATTTTGACTGTGATCTGCCCAGCGACAAAGTTCCCTGAAGCAGTGCCGCTTAAAGAACTCAGCTCAGTTGAGATAGTCAATGCACTACTGTCCATATTTGCGCGAGTTGGTTTTCCTGCGGAAATCCAATCAGATCAGGGCACAGTATTTACTAGCGCTTTGACGACAACTTTTCTCGAAAGGTGTGGGGTAAAGCTGTTACACAGCTCAGTGTACCACCCACAGTCGAATTCCGTTGAGAAGCTCCACTCCGTCATGAAGCGCGTGTTGAGAGCATTGTGTTTTGAACATCGAACTGACTGGGAGCTGTGTCTGCCTGGGGTGATGTTTGCTTTAAGGACCGCGCCGCATGCGGCTACGGGGTTTTCGCCAGCTGAACTGGTGTACGGTCGCTCGCTTCGATCTCCGCTTCGCATGCTTCGAGAATCATGGGAAGGTAGGGGCGACGACCCAGTCGTGGTGGAGTACGTACTTAAGCTCCTCGAACGCTTAAGAAGGGCACAGGAGTTGTCAGGTGAAGCAATGACAAAGGCCCAGCAGAGGGCCAAGGTTTATTATGATCGGACAGCCAGGGCCCGTCGTTTTGAGGTTGGCGATGAGGTCATGATATTGCGCACATCGCTAAACAACAAACTAGACGTGCAGTGGGAGGGCCCAGCGCGAATTGTTCAGAAACTGTCGGACGTTAACTACGTGGTAAGTCTGCCAGGAAAGCGGAAAGCACAGCAAGTTTACCACTGTAATCTGCTCAAACCTTATAGACAACGGTAAGCAGTGGTGTGCATGATGATAAACGTTCCTGAAGAGCTTCCGATCGAGCTTCCGGGACTAAGCTCAGTGACGAACAGGGAAGACACCGGTCAAGTCATTAGTGACCTTATCAGTAAAGCACCGCTGTCGCCCGAGCAGAAAACCGAACTACACCAGCTATTACAAGAGTTTCAAGGTCTGTTCTCTGAGAGGCCTGGTAGGACTTCTGTACTTACTCATGATATAGAACTTACCTCCACAGAGCCAGTACGATCCAAGGCGTATCGGGTGTCACCCCGCCAGAGCGATATTATGGAGGCTGAGGTAAAGAAAATGCTACAGCTCGGTGTTATTGAGGCAGGTGAGAGTGATTATACCTCCCCTTTGATTTTAGTTGAGGTACCGGGCAAGGAACCTCGTCCTTGCGTCGACTACCGCAGGCTTAATTCCATCACTAAGGATCAAATTTATCCGATCCCTAACATCGAGGAGCGCCTTGAGAAAGTTAGTAGCGCTCAGTTTATTTCCACCCTAGATCTTGTCAGGGGTTATTGGCAGGTTCCACTTACAGAAGAGGCTAGTAGGTATGCGGCGTTCATTTCACCAATGGGAACATTCCGTCCTAAAGTGTTGAGTTTTGGTTTGAAGAACGCGCCATACTGTTTTTCAAGCCTCATGGATAAAGTGTTGCGGGGACAGCAAGAATTCGCTTTACCGTATCTAGACGACGTAGCGATATTCTCCGCATCCTGGTCTGAGCAGGCGTATAGCGCCACCGAGAAAGAGTGTGCATGTCTCGTGTGGGCCGTTCAGAAATTGTCATGCTATCTAGCCGGCTCGAGGTTTATCATTGAGACGGATCACTGCCCTCTCCAATGGCTGCAGACCATCTCTCCCAAAAATGGCCGCCTCCTGCGCTGGAGCCTCGCTTTACAACAATATTCCTTTGAGGTGCGTTACAAAAAGGGGAGTCTCAACGGTAACGCCGATGGCTTAAGTCGAAGCCCCTAACGTAGGAATCAGCCTCAAAATTGTTTGTTACTGATGTTTTTCTTCCTGAGGCAGGATTTTTCTTTAACATATTGCTTTTGTTTAGTGTTTCAAAGTGATGATATGCTTTCTAGTGCAATTTTTCAATTTGTGGACGCGTTCTGAGTGATGCTAGACTACTGTAAGGAACTAGGCAGTGGTATAAAAAGGGGAAAGAGCCTGGCAGGGCTTAGTGAGGGTTGTGCCGTGCTTGCTGACTGAGCGGTTGAGTTTCAGCGTAGTTCTAACGCTTGCCGGGAACGAGAACAAAAATGTGAACTCTCCCGAGGTCACTTTGCAGTGTCCCGTGCGAACCTGAACGAGAGAACGAGGCCTTCTCTGTGCGCTGCGCTCAAGAAACGTCAAGGGACGCCCGACTTCGGTTATGAGCATCATCGAGCGACATCCCTCCGGACAGCGGATGCAGTCCCCTGTCCATCGGGATCTCCTTCCCCCGGCGGGGCGGTCTGTTGCGTTTCGCCTGCGACACGTGGTTTTGCCGGCGCGACTGCGGCGGGGCGGCAGACATTTTGGCCCGATCGTCGTCGCCGCAACACTCATCGCCAGGTGTTTCCAGGCGCGACTGCGGCGATGCGACCGCCTAGGGATCATCCTCGCATTCCAGTCATTGTGCCCGAAACAGGCGATGCCAAAGCAGGGATCTCATTCCAGTCATTGTGCCCGAAACAGGCGATGCCAAAGCAGGGACCATCCTCTCATTACAGTCATTGTGTCCGACCGGCAGCGCCACGACAGGGTGCTACGAGATCGTGCTCGACATGGTGCTACGGCATCGCTACGACAGTGTGCGTCACCATTAGCCCATTGTACATTCACGTGCTCGTCTTTTGAGGGGTTCCTTCTTGCCCTCAACTGCGAGAGTATAAAAACAGCTGCCCCCGGACGCCAAAAGGAGGGCTCCGATTTCTTCTGTTGAGTGAAGTGCTCTCCCGTCTCTCTACTTCGGTCAAACCTGACCGCCAACTCTTTGCGATGTTAAAATAAACAAGTTGTTTCGTTGTTACCAGTCGACTCATGCTTTGCCGGGACCTTCGGATGCTTCCAGTTGTACCCCAGGCCGCCAGGCCAACGCTACCCTTGGGGCTTGCGACCCAGGTACAACCACGGGCGTCAGCGCCGAGTTCCCAACAGATCGTACCAGCAGTCGGATCCCAAACAGGTGCCATGCAAATGCCTCCGGTCGGCCTAAGCGAAAGAGACTGTTGATTGAATTTGCACGAAAGAAACCATATAGCAATTACTTTGGCACCTAAATCTTCTTAAATGTTGCCGAGGGTTCCAAAGCTATATCGATATAGTCAGGGCCGGGCAAATATACTTTGCACTTGTATCATTATATACCAGATACTCGGGCAACAAGTATTTGAAATACAGGTACAAGATACTACCGCAAATAATGTATCCGATACGATACTTTCCTTTCGTATATTAAGGTACTTCGATGCATTCGCAAATTTTTTATTATAGATCTATATAACGTAGCAGCGAATGCGTGTGCACAAAAACGTTTGCTTGGAAATTTCTTAACTCCTACCAACCTTGTTTTAGTTGAACAAAATGTCTATTAGTATCTCAAAACTTATGTCTTCTTGCTCAAAGTTTCATTCTGAAACAATTTATTGGGGTTGCTTTAGCTGATTGACATGACAGACATCACCTTGGTATGCTTGGAGCACATTAACTATAAAAATCGAGCAGGTCAAACTTTCATAACGTATAAACAAGCGATAGTCCATCCGTATGAGCAGCTTTTGTAGCTTATTCATATTTCGAAGAACTGTTATGATGTAACCTAGTCCAAGCAAATGCTTCTGGTGCTTGCGAGCAACAATCACGTACACAAATCGCACAAGTCTCCCGGAAGTAGCGCCATCCAGGCTTTGTTCACAGCAGTCAAACTTACATTCTCGAGATCCTTCAAATCGTTGATGTGTGAAAGCCACTAGGCGCAAGGCAACCCCTTGTTTGCATTCTTTTGACTTCACAATAAAACACCACGCAAGAGAAACTTCGATAACGACAATATAGCGGCATCAAAATTTGCGCGGAAGAGCCCGTTCTCATTGGCGTACGCAGCACAGTACGGTGGCTTCGAGCAAGTGTCGTAGCACCGATGCAACAAAGAACAAAAAGTCAAGAAAACAAAACGCAAGCTTTGCGCTCATGTCCGCGCACTTGCTTTTCTCGAGACGGCGCGAGCGCCACCACGTGTCTTTGCTGCACCAATAGCGACGCGAAGGCCTCATCGCCTGCCCTCGCTGGAGGTCTCTGGCAGAAATATAACAAAATCTGTTTGATTCAGGAGGCTTAGTGGCAGGAGTATCAGCTTGAGAAGCGAAGTTCAGCCAACGTTTATAGTTTCGCAATGTGATGTTTGAAATAGTAGTACCTGTATCTTAAGATACACGATACATTCTTTCATGTATCGAAATACAGATACTGATGCACGTCTTAGTCTTGCCAGACGCATCATGATACAGATACGACATACCCAAAGAGTATCGAAGATAGTATGTAAGATACATGTATCTTCGATGCTGCCCAGTACTGATTGTATTGACTCGTCTGCGGCAGTGGCGATGAAAACAGCAGATTACAAGCCGCTGTAAAATATTCGAAATGCAGATACGAACTTGCAAGTGAAGAAGGTACACTTTAGCTCGAAGTCTGAGGAAATACAAAAACATCCTTGTCCTCTTACTTCGAAACTGAAGGAATGGGACTTCCAACAAAAATAAATTGGTGTCACTGTTTGATAGTTTCCGCAGTGCGTATTGCAAGTCACCTGGCTACACAATACCTTGTGCAGACAAGAGAAGGAAAGCTGACTCGCCAGACGCTCATGGAATGATGTCGGAATCGATCTCTACGTGAAGGCGCCAGAGAAAGTTGAGCTCACCTCCACGTGTCATCTAGGAGCGTTTTTTTTCTCTTTTCTTTCGACCTCAGAATTGTTGCCGTGAAAAACGGCCTTTCAGTGTTCGGGATGCGACGGCTACACCCGACAGGTGAATACTGATGACGCGGCGATGAGAAAGCAGTTTTGACTTCGTTCCAATCCAATGTCCGCAAACATGTTGGTTGGCAATTTGCGAAAACATGAGAACTAAAACGAACGAAAGGGAGGCCTGACTGGCGCTGCAGATATACGCCAAGAAGGAACGTGTCTTAAAGCTCGCCCACCTTCTCCATCTCGGATCAGTTGTTTTCAGTGCACCGAAAAAAAAGAAAAGAGACGTAAACGAATTGCGTATGTTTGGCTTTCAAAGGAAGTCTTCGTCACTGTATACGTGTTCCCAATCGAAGGCTGTAGTTTTAAATGCTGTTGCGTTTGTTCGACTCGAACCTCGGTTTCGCGTCCGCATTTGCCACCCGAAGACGAAAAGAAGCCAGTTGAAAGTGATACCACGGCGCTAAACAAAAATTTTCTTGCACGATGCGTTTCGGTACGAACGCAACCTTTCGGTGTTATAACGAACCTGCCATCGTTAGGAATGAACGCCGCGTTCTTCACGTGACTGCGCAAGCATGTCCATGGCATGCAGCCAGCCGAAAAGGTGCAAAAAGTGATCCCTTTGTGTGCTTCTGCTCGACATTACCTGGAACACGACAGGGGCGTGGTTGGAGATACGTTACCGCTTGCAGCCGCGCACTTAGCTGCATAATTGCAATGCCTAAAGAAGTAGGAGTCTGGCAAGAAACTCTCTTATAGCAGGATACTGGAGCCTTTGTCACACAAAGGCTCTAGGTTGGAAGTGGGCTCTGGGTTGTAAGTGACAGAAATGCCTAGTAATCGTCGTGGTTGACAACTACGGTCGGGCTTGCTTCTGGCATCAAATCTTCCCTGTATGTCGTGCTAAAAAGTGAAAAAAAAATTACAGTGCAGCTCTCTTAGTTTTATCTTTTTTTGAGTCAAGCTACCTTGTACGGTTGTTGTAATACTACTTCGTGCTTGTCGTGTATGTACAAGCGAATTACACACGTGATTACTGTAATAAGTTCGGGTCCTTGCTTTCTATAACCATAGAACCGCTTCCTCAATGTATTTTATCTTTATGAAGAGAGAAATATAGTCGTAGCACTCGGCTAACATGTGCATAGTGAGCTGCAGCATATCCATCTTGTTATTTCCTGATAAGGGGTGAGAGAGAGAGAGAGAGAGAGAGAGAGAGAGAGAACAAACGAAAAGGCAGGGTAGTTAATCAGAAAAAGTCTTCTTTGATGTTGCTACCTTGCACGGGGGAAAATGGATTTAAAGAGATAGGAAGGGTGAAAGACGAGCATAGAATGGTAATCGTTGTACGAAACTGAAGCGACAGACGTCACTATCACAGCCTATCTCGCAGGCTCATGTAGCTACAAGCTACAAGCGCCTATTCCGCTGAAACAATAGCATTTTTAAAAGCTCCCCGATACATTCGGACAATGCCTCACTTTACCCCAGTGCATATGTATAATGACTGCTTGTCGCTGCTCGGTGCATTAGCCAACCTAACTACGCTAAATACACATACCCGTGAAATTAAGCAGTTCCTGTTCCACGTCGCATCTACTACACGCATACAATTATTCCACGCACCAGCCTATATGAGGGCGCGTTTGGCAACGAAGTCGCTGATACCGCCGCATCAGCTACTGCCATAGGCAGGCACATATCGTGCAGTTATTTGTAGCATCATTCACATTTACTCGTGCAAACGCCGTTGGTTCCGCCGCCGTTGCCGTGTGTTCCCGCTTTAAGGCCAGAATACATGGAGCGAACTTTCACGACGAAGTTCGGGCGGCAGAAAATCTGCCACGCCGCGACGCCGTATGTTCGTCGGGCTGCGTTACATGGAGCGAAGACACGGCGGCCGCCGCCGGTGAACGGCTGCGTTGTTATCGGTGTGGCTAGGCAGTTTAATTCGCGCTAAGCCACTACTTCAAATATAGACGAGGCAAATGTGCTGTAGTGAAACACATGAAAAAAAAAGAACTTTAACGACAACTATTATCGCTTTTGAATTGCGGAACACTCTAAAAACGCGTAAAATTTTGTTTAGAAATGATTTCGAATGTTTTTTATGTGTTTGAGACATTCATGTGCCGATGTAGTTTAAAGAAAGCGGCGATGCTATGCGTTGTGGCAACACTGGGCGGGTAAACAACTTTCGCCTTTCTAACTCCGCGGCTCTGTTCTGTGGCTCAACGCGCGCGCGACCGAAGCAAGCAGACCCGAAAGTAGCGCACGTGAGCTTGTCTAACCATGGCTGTTATTAAGTTATTAACCGCTTTGGATGCCATGAATACGAAAAGCGGGAGACCGGCGTGAACGATAAAGCGGGATCGGGATACACGGACAAGCGGGGAAGCCTAGCCGGAAGTCGGGGCGGATAGTGAGACCTGATTGGCTCGCTTTGGGGCGCCGCTCGTTTGCCGCTTCCGGTATCGTCGCCGCCCGACGAACTTTTCTGCGCCAGCTGGATCGGCGGCGAACGACGCTTTCTTCGCCGCCGCGCGTCGCGCGTACGCCGCCGGGCGTCGAACGCCGACTATTCGTCGCATATTCGCTCCATGTATTCTGGCCTTTACGGCGCATGCGGGGTGCGTCCAGCGACGCACAGAGCGCTTGGTTGCAACTGCGGCCGCTTGAACGGCCTCGATCAAGACGTATTTTGACGTAGCGGCAGTACAACAACAATGAAGTGAAGTGCGCATTGATGTTTTCAAATGCAGAAACACGTGACTGGACTTTTACGGCGATTCCCTCCAATTTTGCAATAAAAAACACGTGCGTAAAGTTTGTTATAAGAAAGTTAATTGTAGTTAGTTTCACTGGTGAACACATCGCTTTCATTTTTCGTACAGCTGATCACACACGCATACACGCTCTCTCTCTCTCTCTCTCTCTCTCTCTCTCTCTCTCACTCACTCACTCACACACACACACACACGCTGCAGTATAGCGCGTTGAAACTCGCCAAGTTTTTGGAAAAACCTTGCGTGCGGTTTGGATACGCTAAGCTCGCCTTTATACGGTAACCGTGTGCCGTAACAGATGTCGCGGCGATAAGCGGCCTGAGCTTCGCCGCGCGTCCTTCGGGAGATTGACTCCTCCGGCGTTCCACTATCGCGACCGCGCGGAGAGAAAAAAGGCGGTCAGATGGAGTGACGCGTCGAACGAAATGGAATCTGCCGGCGAGGATTGCCTTTTCTTCGAACCCTCGACGGTGCAGTCGTGCCTCGCCTGTCCGCGCTGGCCGCCAGATACGCGCGCCGGCGGTTGCAGCAGGCTCCGCTATCAACCGCCGAAGTTTGCTGAGCGAGGGTAGCGCGAACTAGCCCCGTACTTGCATAGTGTTTCCTAGAAAATTGTACTATATTCACCCTAAGCAGTATTATGTCCTTAAGAGGAAGCTTTTAGCTCGTGCCCAACTCGAATGCCGCCTATTCGAAGACATGTAAAACGCAGAAACGCTTTTCTGAGGTAACCAGTGGGCCGATTTTAATGAATTTTGTCGCATTTGAGAGAAAAATGTAAATTCTAGCTACTTTTCGAAGCGGAATTTCGATTTGAAAGCTTAACTTTTTGAAATACATTTTCATAAATTGGTATTTGAAAAAGAAATCACGAAGCTTACAAATTCGTAGCTTTGCACCAAGAACAGATATCGCAGTTTTATAAACCGCATGCGTTAGGACATTGAAAGCGGACAAATTTTAAATATCATTTTGTATCTTACGTCAATTTGTTCCACTGTTTACAAGAGTTCTGTTTATATATTAGTGGTGTACTTGAGAGCCACGTATAATACATCAAATTTGTCCACTTCAGATGTATTATTATATGCAATTGACAGAACAGTGATATAATTTTTCATTGCTGAGTTACAGAATAGTAAACTTGATAGTTCTGTTTCTTGAAAATTTGCAATTTTAAACAATATTTATTAAAAACTTATGGCCTAAATAAGAAATTCGCTACCTACAGTCAGTAGTGTTTCACTTTTTCTTTTAAATGCGACAACCCTCATCAAACCTCGGCGTTTGCCTAGAAAAATAATTTATCCTTTTCCATGAATTTAATAGGAGCACTCCAACTAAAGCTTCCTCTTAAGAGTGTTGCCTTGTCCCATGGCTATCACCCTCGTATTTATTGCTATAAAAAATTTATTGCGCAAGACAGCGAACTCCAACTACACGTGAGATGAGTGAGTGAGTGAGTGAAGAAACTTTATTGCAGGTCCGGCGAGGACGCGAACTCGTCGCGCACCCGGCTAGTCCCACGTCGGGACCGGCAGGTCTAGCCCACCGGCCCGGTCGCGGGCACGCCGGACGGCCAGGATTTGCTTTTCTAGAGCGGGGCTACGCAGAAGCGAGTCACACGCCTCCTTGATGAACTTGGGAGAGAAAAAGGCGTAGCTGAAAACTGCGTGTTAATTCCAATGGAGCGCACAGAAATGTTTTACACGAGAATTTCACAACGATAGCGATGAAAATTTATTTACTACACGTTTCATGTTGTCTATCGCAGTTGTCACCATTTTTAGCTTGCTAAAAATATTGACATTCAAGAAAACTTCATTTGTTCTCACCGACGATTCTTTCTTACTCCTTACACAAAAAAGTGTTAGCCATTACACAACCAAGAACTCTTTACACACCAATAAACGTATTAAAATGTCCAGTGTGCATATAGGAAGGAGTTCTGACGTAAGGCTAGGGTCGGTGCCAATATGGAGGTTTAGCCAACGAAGGAATGACAGGTATTGTACATGGACTTGACTAAAATCCTTTCGCCTGGCTTAAAACAGCATTGTGGCATTGAGAATTAATCATTTCGCGACAAAATATTGCGTTAGAAATGCAATATTTCGCAATGATCACGTGCTTGCGCGGAGACATATTCCCTTGCTGCGCTTAGAAACCTGTGATTGCTCGCAAATTTAGAAAGATAAAGCATAGTAAATAACATCGGGAGGAGGTATGAAACTACACGTACTGAAATCAGACGAATACATCGTTCTCATGATATCTGAACGACTGCAGCCCCAGAGTTCTCTCTTGCAATTCTTATAGGACAGTCTATGGCCGCAAGTTTCCGCGTATAGTGTAGGCGCGGTGTCATGTATCAAGGAAAGCCGGATTGTTCACAGCTAAAGCGTAACTCAAGGGGTCGAATGAGTTAATCTGAATTTTTTAGATTACTGTTCTGGAAACCCGGAAAGGACGGTCGCACCGAGAACCTCCAGGGAGCCTACATGCCGTATTTCTTGCATCGCGTAAAGAAAATGACATCATCCGGTTGGCCGCAGTGCAATGCAATGGAATCCTCTGTTAATCACTGTCTTGTCGAGTGTCGACAACGTGACCAGCAGCGAGAGAACTCTCGCCATCGTCTTAACTCTCTCTGCGCGGACAGTGCTTGGACCCTGCTCGTGCTCCGAGTGACAGAGATTGGCTCTCGAGACCAAGATGTTTTCTCGTCGACACGTCTATTTATAAACTCCTCACGAACGGAAGCTAATGTGCGCTGTTAGTTTCGTCCATGTTGGCATCAGCTGTATAGGCTTGTGCTATATTTTTTTTATTGAGAGAGAGAGAGAAAACAAGGATAGGAAAGGCAGGGAGGTCAACCAGAAGAGCATCCGGTTTGCTACCTTACACTGGGGTTGGGGGAAAGGGGAACAGAAAGAGGAAAAAGGGAGAGAGTAAGTACTGAGTTCATGTGGGAGGGACACTATACACAGGGACACTATAAACGGTCTCTTAAGCCGGTGCACTTCAAGTATTGCACTAGTGCACTTTCTTCCACAAAAGAAAGAGACGTGGTCGCCTTATAATGGGGTGACGGCTACTCCTTTTGTCATTTTGTCATAGCGGAAGATTGTGCTATTCTTGCAGTCTCACAACCTCTTTTCTTTCTTTTTCCGCCCATGAACTACGGATTCGGCTTGCTAGTGCTGTGCCGTTTCGTTATAGACTTGACAGTGCTTTGTATTTTCATTATTCTCTGTCGTCGTCATTCTTGTTGTTTTCCATTCCTTTGAGATTGCGATCGCCGGTCATATTTGCTGCCAAGTTTTCCCGTTTTTCACATTTAATACAGAAGAACGGAAGCTTGGCAAGCCACAAAAGACGGAAAGAGAGGTGGGGACAGCTGTAAGTTCATGCTCTGGTTCCCAGCAAATTCATAAATTGTGACAACCTTGGTTCGAAATGAGGTAATACTTTGTCCCTATAGGAACCAATAATTTAGCCTCGTAACTTTTCGATGCCTTCTTTTCTCATCCCCCCCCCCCCCCCTGCACAGAGCGTAATAAGCACGTGAAACGATTTTGAAATAATATCAATCACTAGGTTGAATCAAGCTAGCTGGTTACTCATAGCGAAAGAATTTCACGACGTTGAAGGACGGGGACGAGGTCCATCTTTTATTTGTCTCGTCCCCGTCCTTTTATCGTCGTTGCGCGCTTTCGTTATATCGAAGTCAGTGACGTCGTACGTATCGCTGTGGAGTTCTGGGGCGTGAAATCCAAGAAGAGTAAATTAACTTCGGAATTCTTTTTTCTGCTATAGAAAGTGAAAGCAAGTGCTACAGTACGTTTATGTCGAACGAATGAAAAGGGAATCTACTAAGAATACCTCGTCAGTCTAAGATAATTAGTGGCGTTTTTAATTGCCGCGTTAAATGTGCTCATATTGATCGCTCATATCACCGCCATAATCGTGGGTTATTGCGTGATGCATGTCAGCTCACGCCCGTCAAGCAAAAGGCCATCGCCCGGCGTACGCGTGTCACTGGACTATTTTTTTTATTTTTTTATTTGCACGCATGTTTTCCATAAGCAAGACATGCCCTTGAAACAACTTTTGCCGCTTGACGTGGCCAGTTACGCTACAGAACAAACGCATGTCAACATGTCAGTGCTAGAAGTTACCTTCGTCGACTGTGACAAGTTATTCTACATTTCGAATTGATTTCTGATAGTACAGAACGATGGAAGTTCTTGCCCTCTGTCCTAGATATCGCAGTCCGTGGAAGCGACTCGAAGAGGGAACCACCACACCTACGATTTAATTGAACCGACTCGCCATAGTGACATTGATTCCGAGAGTGGTACTTATTTTATTTATTTATTTATTTATTTATTTATTTATTTATTTTTAATCTCAAGGCCTTTCGGCATTGAAGAGGGAAGTGGTATCACAGACAAAAAGGTGGTGGAATACGACATTAGACGCATTGCCTAAGTATACAATGCCAGCTGAGGGTTTTTAATGTGCAGCATTCCAGCATAGGATATAGTAACAGTAGCCTAAAACAACTAACATTAGTTTTGCGGATGCTTGCTATTAAGGTATATTAGCCAATGCTTTTCTAAAACACACACACGCACAAGGCAATCGTTCTCACGCATTCTGCCTCTGAAGATGCAAAAACCAACATGCCCAAATTGCCATGCTGGAGTCGCCACAAGTGCATATCCTACAACTAGCCGTACGTCTGTGCGCAAAGGAAGGTTCCTTCGCACTCTTGAATTTTTACTCTATCTATAGGCTGCCGTCACTATAATTTCCTAAGGATCATTTTGCCCAGTTCTTTTTACTTTGTTAGTATGTGCGCTGGAGGCGAACTGGCCTTTTTTTCAGCAGTTACATGGTTTCTGAAGTGCTAAACGGGCCGGGAGTTCGTTTGTTCGTTAGGCAAGTTGCTATTCATTTACTGAGTTACTATTGAGTTAGTTAGCTAGTTATATAGTTAGCCAATTATCTAACTCACCGTCGCCTATATGGCTAACCCAACTGTAAAAAAAATAAAAAAAGCGACGTAGGGGACGAGGGGGGGGGGAGGGCTCGCACGCAAATAATACAACATACCAGCAAGAAGTGAAGAGTCACACACACACACACACACACACACACACACACACACACAAAGACAAGAATCCAAAACGAAACATAGACTGCAAACATCGTCCATCTCTTCAGTTGAGCAATAGGGCACCATGCCCTTTTGCACAATTTGACGTATGAGGCAACGAATGGATCGCATGTGGCTGCTGATCCTATTACGTGAAGGTAACGCTGAATGCTGAACAAAATGGCGCCCGTCCAAAAGAAACTCAAGTGGGCTCACTAAACCCGAGATGTTTGCTTGGACGAAGTCCTTACTGCAAGAGATCGCTGTCTGAGATATGTCTGTGTTGAAGGTCATTGCAGCGTTGTCGTTATTGATAATAAGATAAAGCAAGCAAAATCAAGTAAAGTACGTGCCGGCAATCTGACTGTCCTGTGTCCACGCCTCCTTGAAACCACGAAAAAGAATATCGAGCAGTTTCAGGCGCACAGGGAGCAATACTATGAATACCTAATCATTCAAAGAAAAACTTGGTGGGCTATCACACTAGAATCAACAATATCTTCTGCTTACGTTAAAATGAGAGTGCCTGTCTTGAAATAATGACGCAGCATAGCAAACGACGCTGGCTACGAACAGTTGGCGATATTTATCTAAATCCGAAATTTGCACAAATGAGTGTTACTTCGTTTTAGCAGTAAAGCTTTTCTGCAGTGATGACGAAACGCTGTGTTCTGTCAAGTACGAACTAGCGAAGATCTGTGAGAAAGCTGTCTCTAACTATACAGCCCTGAAACTGCATGCGTATGTTTCCAAACATACATGTATAGTGTTTTGCTTTGTAAATGCGCTACGATGTGCTTTGGTCTGCGTTATCGTTAACTGTTCTTGAATCATATGTTAGTAGCACCGCGCGTGATAGCTTTTCAGCAGAAATGTGACTGAGAGAGTGCTTGCGATAAGTAAGACGTGGCCTGCTATAGCACAATCTTTCGAAAGTGCCGCTGCGCTTGTGATTGTTACGATGATAATAGATGATATCAAAGCTGCTGTGTGATCCGTCGAGCTCAGGTATACTCCGTGCGGTAAACCAGCAGTTCTGGCGAGATAACGAGCTCGGCTATATACGGGCTATGACCATATGTACACAATGTGAATCCATTAAGTCTCTTTCGCAGGCTGGCCTTGGTATTTGGTCATGCATGAGCCTCTCGGCAAGCGCGAGGATACTTGGTGGATCCTCGTGCGTAGGCTAACTTTCCTGAACTTTTTGGCTTCTGAATTTTTTTGGTGGGGAGAAGCACCGACACGATGTTGACTTAGTTAGGATCAGAGACAAAAACTTGTGACCGCGCTGCTGTTGCTTCGCGCCTCTCCTTGTCTTTCGAGTTTTTGAGCGGTTAAAGTGGTTCCTGCTTTGTGTACGCAAGTTTCGCAAACTTGATTTACGTGCACCTCAGTTTGCTCGACTCCGTGAGACTACTTCCACAGGAAGGGTTACTGTTTACCTAAGTAATAAGTAGGAATATTTGTTCTTCTCGCCTTTGCACGATAACAGAAGCTATGAGAACATGCGAAAGAACTTGAACACTCTCTTTCTATTACTTTCTTCGGCACTTATTCAGACGCGTGTATGTATTCAGACATGTACTTACTATGCTTGTCACTACACAAAGCCTATGATTCCAGAGAGGTGTGTTCTTGTATGACATTCCTTCATTGTACAATTGTTATTGTATTGCGGTGTTCTGCGCATTGCATGCTCTTCTCTCTTTTCTACTTTTTATTTTTTCAGGCAGGCTACATCGAATTTGTGTTCTGGCTTGCGAACTTGTGGCTTGTGTGTCACGACGTGATAACTATACTCGCGGGAAATCGCCCTTGATTGCTTGTTTGTACCGCCATTAATTTCTTCTTCTCAGTGTGTTTCCATATTTATCCCATGTTGAAGCACAAAAGTAGATGGCACCTCGTAGTGCCGATAAATCTGATTACATAGATATAATTTTCTGAAATTGAAGACTCATGAAAGAGTTGCAGCGATCCGATTTGCTGACATATAATGGCAGGGTGTCATTGAATATAATCTTTGATGATTAACTTTAAATTTTGTCATAGTAAATAATGAAACCTTCGAGTTGTTGCACGTGCAGCCGTTCATGAGAGAACACAGAACACGGCCCGGTAAGGCATCCTAAATTTGAACAGCAAGGATGTGCTTCGAGGTCTACGATCTAAAGCTTTGACGATCGTTGTTTAGGCATAGAAAAGTTGCTTTAGCCACGGGGTAACATGTTATTACAGCGATTAGCTCTAAAAGCTTTAATAAATTTTGTTACTAAGTCATACTTTATCGCTTTAACAAAGCTCACTATTTTCGTGTCGTTTATTATTGAAAGTGATAGTGTATTTATTTATTTATTTATTTATTTATTTATTTATTTATTTATTTATTTATTTATTTATTTATTTATATAAAGACCTTACAGGCCCCTAGAGGCATAGTGTGAGGGGGGGAGAGTACCCTCACAGATTATACAATAATCAGTACACACAAGGACATTTAGTATGTCCTTGTGTGTTTACTTATTTGTTTTGTAATGTTGAATTGATTGACAAGATTTGCTTGCGTTTAATTGCAGAAAGTGCGGAGTGTGCAGTTTTGTTGGTGTTTCTTTTTCTAGATTGATTGTTTACCTGTTTAAACCTGCTTACGCATTGTAATTTATGGCCCCGGTACGTTCTTCATATCGCTTCAAGTTACGAAACTTGGATAATTGAAACATGTATTGTTTGTGGAGAATCCGGCGACACAATGGTTGGCAGCATTATCGATTTCGTCATGATAAATCGCTCACTCACTCCTCTGAGTCTCTCTAAACAGGACTCGTGGACCGTAAGCGACTCTTGTTCAATAGAAACTTGCGCACGACTCGCACATCTGGTGCAGCGTACAGGCATAATAATCCAGTTCTTAATACGGCGTATAGCCGTGATCGACAAGCATATTTAGTCCCGTCGGGCGGCCATGAAGAAAAGGCAGAAGCACATACTGAACCGCATGCGCACGATCTAATCGTTGCACTACTTGAATTACAAGCCTGCGGTGCCAAGGCATTCGCCGTCCAAACTTCCGGTTTCGGTGCTGCCTTCAAAGTAAGAAACATGTACAGCCGATTAGCAGGCCGGCAGAGCTTGCCGTACGACAGGTAGGGTAATTCATGCGCCTACGAACGTACGTGTTTGATTTGTGAATTGGAACGTGCGATCGGCCCCCAAGACTTGTCTGGGCTGTATAAACCTCCCCGTGATGAAGAACACGGATTTAATAATCCAACATTTTGATCCTGCATACACATTGCGTTGGGAATGTTGGTTTGGCAGGATGCTATAGCAGTGCTGGGGTACATGGTCTCTTTTCATCGCCCACTAGCGGTGGTACCGCACCACGGTGCTGCCTAACCGAAACCACAGAACATGCGCCCGGGTCGGCGGCCGTGAACTGAGCACCTGCCGTCAGGGCGTCACGTTCACCGAGAGAGTGCTTTTTTCAGGATTCTTTACATATAGGCTGTCTCTAACGCGCCCAAGTAATCTTATGGCCGTTGAGAAATTTTGCTTGCACTTCTATACCTTGGCTGTTATTCGTCAGTATGCCCCACGAAATCGAACGTATCTGAGGTCTCCTTGCACACTATTTCGTTTTGTTTTCTTTCGTAGAATGCAGGCGGTGCCAGCAGCGTAGGGGCTTCACCGTATCGCTGCTTCCATCTCTTCTGTTAACTTTACCGTGCAGCAGCAGCAGCAGCAACTAAAGCTCAGAAACAAGACCAACGAAAAGAAGGGGGAAAAATGAGAGGCGTGTTGACAACGTCCACATAATGTGTTTCCTTGATTATTAATCGCCTCTTTACTGATGCCTCAAGCTAAAGTAGAAAGGTGCGAGCGACGCAAGACCATCGGCCTGTTGCGTTTCGCCTGCGACACGTGGTTTTGCCGGCGCGACTGCGGCGGGGCGGCAGACATTTTGGCCCGATCGTCGTCGCCGCAACACTCATCGGCAGGTGTTTCCAGGCGCGAATGCGGCGATGCGACCGCAAAGGATCACCCTCTCATTCCAGTCATTGTGCCCGAAACAGGCGATGCCAAAGCAGGGATCATCCTCTCATTCCAGTCATTGTGCCCGAAACAGGCGATGCCAAAGCAGGGATCATCCTCTTATTCCAGTCATTGTGCCCGAAACAGGCGATGCCAAAGCAGGGATCATCCTCTCATTCCAGTCATTGTGCCCGAAACAGGCGATGCCAAAGCAGGGATCATCCTCTCATTACAGTCATTGTGCCCGACCGGCAGCGCTACAACAGGGTGCTACGAGATCGTGCTCGACATGGTGCTACGGCAGCGCTACAACAGGGTGCTACGAGATCGTGCTCGACAGGGTGCTACGAGATCGTGCTCGTCATGGTGCTACGGCATCGCTACGACAGTGTGCGTCACCATTAGCCCATTGTACATTCACGTGCTCGTCTTTTGAGGGGTTCCTTCTTGCCCTCAACTGCGAGAGTATAAAAACAGCTGCCCCCGGACGCCAAAAGGAGGGCTCCGATTTCTTCTGTTGAGTAAAGTGCTCTCCCGTCTCTCTACTTCGGTCAAACTGACCGCCAACTCTTTGCGATGTTAAAATAAACAAGTTGTTTTGTTGTTACTAGTCGACTCATGCTTTGCCGGGACCTTCGGATGCTTCCAGTTGTACCCCAGGCCGCCAGGCCAACGCTACCCTTGGGGCTTGCGACCCAGGTACAACCACGGGCGTCAGCGCCGAGTTCCCAACCGATCGCGCCAGCGGTGCGATCCAAACATCTGGTTGGCAGCGGTGAGATCGCCTCCGACTTCAAACAACTGTCTGCCAGCGGCGAGATCGCGACAACGGAGGCCAGCAGCAAAGAGATGCAGTTGACAGTATGCTGAGCAGCTCAACGACGATCCGGGAGCAGTGCAACGAGCCCTGTGTGACGACTGGTTGCCTGCAGCGGAACGACTGCGCGGAATTCCTGCCTGCGAGGTTTGGTGAGTGCGGGACTTTCTTCTTCTGAGCTTTGCCAGGCTTTTGTTAGTGTCAGAAACAGAGCTGGTAGTTGTGGTTGTCGTTGCTGCCGGGTTAGTTTGCGGCAAGACAATAATAGGCAGTAGAGAAAGCAGCATTCAGAGCAGCCATGGATTTGAAGTCGTTGCGCAAACCGAAATTGTTGGAGCTTGCAAGAGAATTGGGTCTGGATGTCTCGGACAAACTCAGAAAACCAGAACTGATAAAGGCTATTCTTGAGTTAGAGGCTGAGGATGACGAGCTGTCGGAATGCCTTGAGACCATTGAAGAGAGAGAGACTGCAAAAAGACAGGAGCGCGAACTTAAAGAGCAAAAAGAAAAAGAAGAGCGCGAACTTAAAGAACAGAAAGAGCGAGAGCAACAAGAGAAAAAAGAAGAGCGTGACCGTCAACACGCTTTGGAAATGAAGCGTCTCGAGATAGAGATGGAACGCGCTCGTAATGGAAGTCAGGCACACGGTGCAGGAGAACGAGTATTGTTCAAAATGACTGACCTGATGCGGCCGTTTAAGCTTGGAGAGGACATTGGTTTGTTCCTGGTAAACTTTGAGCGAACGTGCGAGAAGCAGGGGTTCTCTCGGGAAACGTGGCCACAGCGCTTGCTCACTTTGTTACCCGGCGAGGCGGCCGACGTAGTCGCTCGCTTGGATAGAGAGGAAGCAGAGGATTTCGACAAAGTGAAATCGAGTCTTCTAAAAAAGTACCGGCTGTCTGCGGAGGCGTTCCGTCGGAAGTTTCGGGAGAGTGAGAAAGGCAAGAGTGAGTCATATACAGAGTTTGCCTACAAGCTTATGTCAAACATGCAGGAGTTGTCAGGTGAAGCAATGACAAAGCCCCAGCAGAGGGCCAAGGTTTATTATGATCGGACAGCCAGGGCCCGTCGTTTTGAGGTGGGCGATGAGGTCATGATATTGCGCACATCGCTAAACAACAAACTAGACGTGCAGTGGGAGGGCCCAGCACGAATTGTTCAGAAACTGTCGGACGTTAGCTACGTGGTAAGTCTGCCAGGAAAGCGGAAAGCACAGCAAGTTTACCACTGTAATCTGCTCAAACCTTATAGACAAAGGGAAGCAGTGGTGTGCATGATGGTAAACGTTCCTGAAGAGCTTCCGGTCGAGCTTCCGGGACTAGGCTCAGTGACGAACAGGGAAGACACCGGTCAAGTCATTAGTGACCTTATCAGTAAAGCACCGCTGTCGCCCGAGCAGAAAACCGAACTACACCAGCTATTACAAGAGTTTCAAGGTCTGTTCTCTGAGAGGCCTGGTAGGACTTCTGCCCTTACTCATGACATAGAACTTACCTCCCCAGAGCCAGTACGATCCAAGGCGTATCGGGTGTCACCCCGCCAGAGCGATATTATGGAGGCTGAGGTAAAGAAAATGCTACAGCTCGGTGTTATTGAGGCAGGTGAGAGTGATTATACCTCCCCTTTGATTTTAGTTGAGGTACCGGGCAAGGAACCTCGTCCTTGCGTCGACTACCGCAGGCTTAATTCCATCACTAAGGATCAAATTTATCCGATCCCTAACATCGAGGAGCGCCTTGAGAAAGTTAGTAGCGCTCAGTTTATTTCCACCCTATATCTTGTCAGGGGTTATTGGCAGGTTCCACTTACAGAAGAGGCTAGTAGGTATGCGGCGTTCATTTCACCAATGGGAACATTCCGTCCTAAAGTGTTGAGTTTTGGTTTGAAGAACGCGCCATACTGTTTTTCAAGTCTCATGGATAAAGTGTTGCGGGGACAGCAAGAATTCGCTTTACCGTATCTAGACGACGTAGCGATATTCTCCGCATCCTGGTCTGAGCATATGGCACACTTGCGGGCAGTGCTAACCCGCCTGCGCGAAGCGGGCTTGACAGTCAAGGCTCCTAAGTGCCAGTTAGCACAGGCCGAGGTTGTCTACCTCGGTCACGTGATTGGTCAGGGTCGTCGCCGCCCCTCTGAAATAAAAGTGGCCGCTGTGCGAGACTTTCCGCAACCGCGCACAAAGACCGATATTCGGTCGTTCTTTGGTGTCGCCGGCTACTATCAGAGGTACATCCCTAGGTACTCTGATATCGCGGCTCCCCTGACGGATGCTCTAAGAAAGACAGAGCCTCAAACAGTCGTCTGGGACGAGACCAAGGAAAGAGCTTTTAGCGCCCTAAAGAGTGCCCTAACAAGCCAGCCTGTGCTACGATCGCCAGACTATACAAAAGGGTTCATTGTTCAGTGCGATGCTAGTGAGCGAGGCATGGGCGTTGTACTGTGCCAACGGGAAAATGGAGAAGTAGAACACCCCGTCCTGTATGCTAGTCGTAAGCTGACCAGTCGTGAGCAGGCGTATAGCGCCACCGAGAAAGAGTGTGCGTGTCTCGTGTGGGCCGTTCAGAAATTGTCATGCTATCTAGCCGGCTCGAGGTTTATCATTGAGACGGATCACTGCCCTCTCCAATGGCTGCAGACCATCTCTCCCAAAAATGGCCGCCTCCTGCGCTGGAGCCTCGCTTTACAACAATATTCCTTTGAGGTGCGTTACAAAAAGGGGAGTCTCAACGGTAACGCCGATGGCTTAAGTCGAAGCCCCTAACTTAGGAATCAGCCTCAAAATTGTTTGTTACTGATGTTTTTCTTCCTGAGGCAGGATTTTTTTTAACATATTGCTTTTGTTTAGTGTTTCAAAGTGATGATATGCTTTCTAGTGCAATTTTTCAATTTGTGGACGCGTTCTGAGTGATGCTAGACTACTGTAAGGAACTAGGCAGTGGTATAAAAAGGGGAAAGAGCCTGGCAGGGCTTAGTGAGGGTTGTGCCGTGCTTGCTGACTGAGCGGTTGAGTTTCAGCGTAGTTCTAACGCTTGCCGGGAACGAGAACAAAAATGTGAACTCTCCCGAAGTCACTTTGCAGTGTCCCGTGCGAACCTGAACGAGAGAACGAGGCCTTCTCTGTGCGCTGCGCTCAAGAAACGTCGAGGGACGCCCGACTTCGGTTATGAGCATCATCGAGCGACATCCCTCCGGACAGCGGATGCAGTCCCCTGTCCATCGGGATCTCCTTCCCCCGGCGGGGCGGTCTGTTGCGTTTCGCCTGCGACACGTGGTTTTGCCGGCGCGACTGCGGCGGGGCGGCAGACATTTTGGCCCGATCGTCGTCGCCGCAACACTCATCGGCAGGTGTTTCCAGGCGCGAATGCGGCGATGCGACCGCAAAGGATCACCCTCTCATTCCAGTCATTGTGCCCGAAACAGGCGATGCCAAAGCAGGGATCATCCTCTCATTCCAGTCATTGTGCCCGAAACAGGCGATGCCAAAGCAGGGATCATCCTCTTATTCCAGTCATTGTGCCCGAAACAGGCGATGCCAAAGCAGGGATCATCCTCTCATTCCAGTCATTGTGCCCGAAACAGGCGATGCCAAAGCAGGGATCATCCTCTCATTACAGTCATTGTGCCCGACCGGCAGCGCTACAACAGGGTGCTACGAGATCGTGCTCGACATGGTGCTACGGCAGCGCTACAACAGGGTGCTACGAGATCGTGCTCGACAGGGTGCTACGAGATCGTGCTCGTCATGGTGCTACGGCATCGCTACGACAGTGTGCGTCACCATTAGCCCATTGTACATTCACGTGCTCGTCTTTTGAGGGGTTCCTTCTTGCCCTCAACTGCGAGAGTATAAAAACAGCTGCCCCCGGACGCCAAAAGGAGGGCTCCGATTTCTTCTGTTGAGTAAAGTGCTCTCCCGTCTCTCTACTTCGGTCAAACTGACCGCCAACTCTTTGCGATGTTAAAATAAACAAGTTGTTTTGTTGTTACTAGTCGACTCATGCTTTGCCGGGACCTTCGGATGCTTCCAGTTGTACCCCAGGCCGCCAGGCCAACGCTACCCTTGGGGCTTGCGACCCAGGTACAACCACGGGCGTCAGCGCCGAGTTCCCAACCGATCGCGCCAGCGGTGCGATCCAAACAGGCCACACATCGCACACGCATCGCGCGGTGTGCATCGAGTTTTTTCTTAAGTGAAGGCCGCTGTGTTGTCCTCACTGCTTCGAGTGGTTGATTTCCGCGGTCCCTGCAAACGAGTTCGAGCGCGTGTGGACTCTTCGGAGTTATCTGGGCCATATATTTCATTTCTCTCTCTCTCTCTCTCTCTCTCTCTCTCTCTCTCTGTCTTAGCGGCTTACGTGTTTATCTTTCGCGGGAGTTATGACATACCATTTTTCATTTCCTTCGTGGGCCTCCGTTATCAATCGGGCCGCTCCCGAATGTCTCTTGACATGTTGACGCTCCGGCCAAAGCGTGTGCGTAACGTTGCCACAGAATCACTTTAGTTCCGAGAAACTTGTTTCGCAAGGGCAAACGCAACTGTTCAAAATTTTCAGCAATATATACGTCCGCAAGAAAAAAAAACATATCGAATAATACATATCCCGTCGAACAACATTACTTCCAACGCGTTGTTACTTCCAACGCACTACGCAAACACGGTATATAACGTGCCGAATTCAAAGTCCCTGGTGTGTCGACGCTACACAATTTATCGCTCGCGTCGAATATAGCAGAAGACATACTGTACAAGTTCATATTGAACACGCCCATTACTTTCCTCCTAATTACTCACGAAAGTGGCAACGTTCTTCCTACTATCTAACTGTTTTGATTCAGAAGCAGGCCATATGTACACTACTCAAACACGGTATAACACCGAACAGAGCATTGCTTTGTAGCTACGACACAAAATATATTGTGGGCGTGCAATTCATGAAGGTATATTCATGAAGGTATATTAAAAAGAAGCTGTCGATTATTGGCTTTCAATTAATGAACAATGAAAGTGACAGAAAAAAAAAGAAGACAACGACTTTGTACTCTGGAACTGTAATCACGTTCTGTATGTCTGAAGACGCCGGCGAAAATAAATCTCGTGTTTGCTCGGTGCTAGTGATGTAGATAGGCAAACCTAGCACGTCACAACTGAAGCACTGCAAGATTTTTTCTGCAATCCCTTGTTACGCCTACATGATAGGAACATGTTTTGTCAACATGGTTCGCATAACTACGCGCCTACTTACACGGGACTTGTTCTTTTTCTACGGAACAGGGGAACTTAAGGAAGCAATTGAGACTTAGTGTGACTGGTATGCAAATTAGGTAAACAAAGCCTTTAGCAATTTAAAAGGAGTACTAACGATGGCAGTTAGAGTTGTGTTTCACTCTTACAGTCTCGGGTCTCCTCGGCAGATACCGTCTATTAAAAAGAAGACTGACAGGGAACATTGATGAGTATCGAAAACTGAAATTGCAACTACTGAAAAAAAAAACAATTCCTTTCTGAACATTAAAATTTTTGCATTACCTCCACCATCACAAATGTAGTACGCGCGAAACAGCCTCCAATGGGAAAGTGACCACGCCACTCTGTAGCACATTGCGATTTCAGTTTCGTGCGCTCTGGTGATTTTTTTCTTGATTAACAAAGTGTTTTTATTTGTGCTGCTTAGCACATGTACCGTGAGCGCACAAATTCCGCCCCGATCACGAGCTAAAGCGTTCTGCGCAATGTTACTACCTAATGTTTCTAAAAGTGCTGCACCACTGTTTATTCGTTGTCTGCGAGTTTCGTAATGTTCGCAATACACTCAAAATGAAAGCTCTCGCCCGTAAGTTTTTTTGTGGTTATTCGGTGATATCAGAAATTGATCATACGGTAAGTGTTATGAAATAGCGTGCCGGCCATAAACACGATCTAAGAAACAGCGCCGTAAGCCACAATTATTCCATCAGTGTGCAAATGACCTTTTTTACCGCTCTCCGCACATTATTTGTCAGTGTATACAGTTTAGTTCAAGCTCAACATCGACTTCATTACAGATATTTGCAATTGTGCTCAGAGAAACCACGGTACACGAAGAGGAGATAAAGTACAAAGGTGCCGGAGAAACCTAAAGAACAAAACACTAAAGTAAAGGAAGGCTTTTTCGGATCTCCTAACGTCCTACTAACGATCTACTAACGCTCACACTTGAAAAAAGTGAGCTTGCATGTGAATTTTATTCTAGTTGGGTGGTGTTAATACTTATATATCGGCATGTGGTTGCTCATCTTGTATACCTATTAGGTCTGGTTTTCTGGGTTCTGATATACTTTTCCGCCTTAACGCTTGATATCGATTATCGATTATGTAACTCTGAAAGAGTGATTACGCCTTTTTTTTAGCTGCCTAGTTCGTTTCTCCACGCTACTTTTCGGCTCGACTAACGACGCAAATGGTGACCGTTCAAATGTAGATGAAGTGCCATACGCGAGCGTTAGCGCTTTTCACGCCGTGTTTGACGTCATATTGTGCTATTCGCGTCAACGCCATATATCTCACGTTCGCACTCCTTTGATTGCCTTGTGCAAAATGTATTAACCTGACGAATTTCAGCCTTTTCTTTATTTGCATGGATATCGCAATACACTCGCGTATGAGTTTCTATTATAGGCATTGTCGTTGTTCCGAACTTGGGCTGTGCAATCCCAATTCTCCTAAACTGATCCTAAAATTAATACGAATTTCTGCATGCAATAAACGTGGAGCTCGGATATTCCTCCATTTCATACGTATTGCTTACCTAATTATAAAATTATGAATACTTCGTCGATCGTAACTAGCCTGAGGCTAGAAATCCAGATGCTGCCTTGTTGCAAAGAGATCGTAGCATAATGTGAAACGGTACGAATAAATTGAAAATGCGAGACTATAAGATTAATTTAAATGGAATCGTCACCTCGCACCTGATCCACGCGCACCAATACGTTCCGCCAACACTATCGCCAAATTGCCTTTCGGAAACGCTGACCTAACGATTCGAAAAAGAGAAAAAAAAAGAAATAGCAACGCACGACGCGCGTAAAACGCGAGCGAAGGAAAAGAGAAAGCACATGTCTCTTAGTGAGGAGAAGCCCACCTTCCGGGATGCATGCCTCCGTGGCGTGTTCCTTGTAGCCCCGCGTCCGTCCAAGGGAGAGCGGCGTCACGGGAAGCTCAAGAGCCGCGCGGAGGCGCGTCAGAAGCGGTGACTACGACGGGAAGGAACGACGCTCATCCGGTATCGGCCGTCGCCGTGCATTCTCTGGCGAGGCGCACCACGCCGTCTCGCCGCCGCGTCGCACGCACCGCGCCCGCGAGCCGCAACGCGAGCGGAGTCGTCAGAGAGCGGTGGCAGCGAAAGGCGCGCGCGCACGCGCACTTTCCTCTCTTCCCCCCCGCCGCAGCCGCCTTTCTCCTTCCAACCTTCGTCATCACCAGCCGCTCTTCGCTTTCACTTTCCTCCGCTTCCGCCGAGGTTCCCGCCGAGGCGAGAGTTGGAAAAGCGGTAGCCACCTCCTCCCTCCCCCCCCCCCATCCCCGGGTGAAGTTCGACTACCCTCACCCCTCCCCCCTATTCCGAGGCTATCTCTGCTTCAATCCCGGTTATCTCCTCCCCCTCGCCTAGACAGCGACTCCTCCGCTCTCTCTTTAAGTTTCAACTTTCGGAAGCATGTCGTCCCGACTGAGACTTTCTTGTCGTCGGCGCAATCGAGCAGAGAGCGGTCGACGACAGCGGCAGTGCCGGGCCTCACCTGGTTTGGCGAGAACTGCGCGGCGGCCCCGCTTCGAGGCAGGTGCATCTGATAGCCGCCGTGTCACGTTCGCGGTCAGCAGTGGCGCGTCGACGCTAAATCTGTACGCGTAATCCGATAGCGCCCGCTTTGAGAGTGGAGCGCGCCCGTAAACCTCGCGCTGGGGACGCTTGCACGCGCGGCTCGCCGGAGCGGACGCGGCTGCATGCACGGTAAACGTACGCGGCTCTATTCAAAGAGGTTCGCGACGCGCGGTCGATTTGCATGCGCCCGCGCGGCCTCGAATGCCACTGACTGCGTTGAAAGGCGAGCGGAATTGGCTGTCTACCTAAAGCGTAGGTATGGAGTACTGGTGCACTTCCATGATGCGGACGAGGCTGCATCTGACGTTTCTCTAACTGCCGCTGTAAACGCACCTGCCAATGAGGTACGGAACATTTCTCGAAACAGTTCGTACGTGTTTGTTTCCGGTATCAGGCACAACTTAATCGACGGGAACGATACTACCGACAGGGTTGAACAGACCATCCTTGGTTGTCTCGATTATGAATGGTCATCTACAGAGCGTGAGAGATAAACTTTATGGGAAGACAGATATTTTTGTCGGCGTGCGTACGGTGGGTGATCTGTGTAGCGAATAATCTTCGAAACGAGATTGCAGCCTAATCTCTGTAGTTTCTTTATCATACATTCATCGTTTCTCGTTGACATTGCACTCCTCTTGCTCTGTCCCTCTACCTCTCGCTCCTTGACTCACACATTCACTCACTGACTTACTCCCTCACTCAGTGACATGAAGTAGCAGTTCGCCTCTGAAAGGAGACTTTATTTGAAGAGCACCGAGTTTCTATATTGTGTCAACATTTGGATTTAGAAACAATATAGATAGAGTTTAAGGCAGATCAAGAGGAGATATTACAATGATGATAGCAAAATAGTAATAACAGTCGCGCAAGAGGATTAAAAGGATAACATTGTTATTAGGGAAGTGGAAGGAGAGTGTGGCTGATGTCCTGTTACCATAGCTTTCTGAATCTCACTCAATTAGCTATTGCAGTTATGTAACGTTACACGAAAAGTACAAACGCAGTTGTTTCGTTAACCAAGATAAGCGCGCGTGTAAATGGGGCTATAGCGTGAAACGCGGTAGTTTGTAAAGGAGGTTCTGTATAGCCACAGGTAGCGGCGTGCCCGTTTAACTGGCTCGCATATAAACTGTGCAGTACTGAATCGAACTTCTAATTGTAAAGCTTGAACTGGCTCCGTTTGGTTATCTCATCGCTCTTTCTGTTTATTTGTAGAGATCGTCGTTAATTAGACGCATTAAGCGTATCACGACAGTTGCGCCGTGCAGAGAACAACGACAGCGGCCACAGGTGTGTTACCGTTTTGTTGTCCCTGTCCTGGAAACTGCGAAATTTTCGCAATGTGCAGCACCTGCCAGCCCACCGCTTTCCTTTGCTTGAACTTAAATGGAAGCGACGTGACGTAGACGACGAGAAGCCATCGTTTCTGGTTTTCTGTTTCGTTTTGTTTGTCCCCGCGACCAGGCACCGTTCTGGCGTCGGATGCGATCGCGATACGGCACTCGTCACGTTCGCGGTCAGGTGCTCTGTCCCGCATCGCACCGCACGCCTGATAGGCGTGGCTCGGACACTTGGAACAACGTGCTGCTGGAAAAAGTCGTGGCGCGTGCCGCACGTTGCCCGGCCGATTGCGTCCCACTTCCTGTCCTTTTGGCCAGCGGCACCCGGCCAACAGCTCCGACGCTCTCGTTGGAGCTCGAGTGAAACGAATCTGGCACAATTATCACCCTGCATAACATATACGCCGTCCACGTGCTGCCGCTCCGTTTTCACGACGAGGCTGCACACCGAACCTTAAGGCTGTACACCGAAGATACTTAAGTGCAAACGAAACTGACTAGGGCTCTTAACCTGCAGTTAAGCTTTTGTTCGGGATAAAAGCAAAGATATTTTATTCCTCAAATGCCCCTGGAGAGGGGTTTTACATGAGGGGCGGGCAGCTTCAAAGAAGAAGGTGTTTGATGGCAGTTTTGAACTCAGTCGCACTGGAGTGGTCCGCTGCTTCGATATGTTCAGGCAGATCATTCCAGTCTCTCGCTGTACGCGGGAAAAACGAATGCAGATGGGATGAATTGCGCGCATACGGGGGGGTACACTGACTGAATGATTAGTCCGGGATGAATGGCGGTGAGCGGGCGATATGACGCTGTTACCAATCGGGCCATGATAAAACTTGTGATATAGAATGAGCCTGGACACTTGACGTCTCGTTTCTAGACTGGAAAGATTCGCATTAGATTTTGGCGCTGTGACACTATAGTATATGACGAATAGTCACGGCAGATAAATCGGGCTGCACGGTTTTGGGCAAATTCAAGCATCTTAGAAAGATTAGTATGATGAGGGTCCTAAACTGAGAATGCGTATTCAAGTTTGGGCCTTGCCACAGATTTGTAGGCAAGAGTTTTTACCGAAGGAGGGGAAAATTTCAGATTTCGCAGAAGAAAGCCTAAGGGGCGGTTAGCCTCGTTAGTTACTTTAGCGATGTGAGAGGACCACGAAAGAGCTTGGGTTAAAATAAGCCCTAGCTATTTATAACATGTCACAGATGATATTACCGAGTTATCTAAGAGATACGAGGGTGCTACATAAGAATGCCGACGATGGAAATACATTAATGAGGTTTTATTTACATTTAATGACATTAACCATGCTTTACACCATTTGCCTCAATTATCACCATATATCCTCAATTATGTATGGCCACACATTGCCTCAATTGTGTGGCCAATTTGCCTCAATTATCCCCATATATCCTCAATTATGTATGGCCACACATGTGCAGGTCATAAATACCAGGTTCTCTAGCCGAGTGCCATCCGTGCGGTATAACCGAGCTCAGATTGGTCCACCTTGACTGATCAAATAGGGCACCACTGTAGGTTAAATGAGGCGTACAACTCGTGCGGCACCCGCCGTGGTTGCTCAGTGACTATGGTGTTAGACTGCTGAGCACAAGGTCGCGGGATCGGATCCCGGTCACGGCGGCCGCATTTCGATGGGGGCGAAATGCGAAAACACCCGTGTACTTAGAATTAGGTGCACGTTAAAGAACCCCAGGTGGTCGAAATTTCCGGAGTCCTCCACTACGGCGTGCCTCATAATCAGAAAGTGGTTTTGTCACGTAAAACCTCATAATTTAAATTTTTTAATTTAACTCCTGCGGGGACAAAGAGTATCCGTCTCCCGTGCAAGAGGACCGTGGTTTAAATCCCGGTGCCGCGCAATTCTCCACCGGAAAATACAAAATACAAAAAAACCCGTGTGTTGAGAAAATTGCACGAACAGGCCTGGAGTGCGGCCTGACCCCGGTGACCAGAACCGGTAACGCACTCTCTCACCAGAGCAGGATTGGCCACCCTGGTGCAGTACTTGGCCACAACCTCCTATATGAATACAACAATCGAACCCCGGCCCTCAGTCCCCAGCAGCCACGAACCAACTGACCACGGCGGCGGTCAGATCTGTGACGCTGCAGAGGGTGCTAAGAATACCTGGCTCCGGACAGGCCGCCATTGGAATCTGAACCTGGCAACGTTTAACGTTAGAACGTTATCTAGTGAGGCGAGTCTAGCAGTGTTATTGGAGGAATTAGAGGGTAGTAAATGGGATATAATAGGGCTCAGTAAGGTTAGGAGGACAAAAGAAGCATATACAGTGCTAAAAAGCGGGCACGTACTGTGCTACCGGGGCTTAGCGGAGAGACGAGAACTAGGAGTCGGATTCCTGATTAATAAGGAAATAGCTGGTAACATACAGGAATTCTATAGCATTAACGAGAGGGTGGCAGGTCTTGTTGTGAAACTTAGTAAGAGGTACAAATTGAAGGTGGTACAAGTCTATGCCCCTACATGCAGTCATGATGACCAGGAAGTCGAAAGCTTTTATGAAGACGTGGAATCGGCGATGGGTAAAGTCAAAACAAAATACACTATACTGATGGGCGACTTCAATGCCAGGGTAGGCGAGAAGCAGGCTGGAGACAAGTCAGTGAGGGAATATGGCATAGGCTCAAGGAATAGCAGAGGAGAGTTATTAGTAGAGTTTGCAGAACAGAATAATATGCGGATAATGAATACCTTTTTCCGCAAGCGGGTTAGTCGACAGTGGACGTGGAGGAGCCCGAATGGTGAGACTAGGAATGAAATAGACTTCATACTCTGCGCGAACCCTGGCATCATACAAGACGTAGACGTGCTCGGCAAGGTACGCTGCAGTGACCATAGGATGGTAAGAACTCGAATTAGCCTAGACTTGAGGAGGGAACGGAAGAAACTGGTACACAAGAAGCCAATCAATGAGTTAGCGGTAAGAGGGAAACTAGAGGAATTCCGGATCAAGCTACAGAACAGGTAGTCGGCTTTAACTCAGGAAGAGGATCTTAGTGTTGAAGCAATGAACGACAATCTCATGGGCATCATTAAGGAGTGCGCAATAGAAGTCGGTGGTAACGCCGTTAGACAGGAAACCAGTACGCTATCGCGGGAGACGAAAGATCTGATCAAGAAACGCCAATGTATGAAAGCCTCTAACCCTACAGCTAGAATAGAACTGGCAGAACTTTCGAAGTTAATCAACAAGCGTAAGACAGCGGACATCAGGAACTATAATATGGATAGAATTGAACAGGCTCTCAGGAACGGAGGAAGCCTAAAAACAGTGAAGAAGAAACTAGGAATAGGCAAGAATCACATGTGTGCGTTAAGAGACAAAGCCGGCAATATCGTTACTAATATGGATGAGATAGTTCAAGTGGCTGAGGAGTTCTATAGAGATTTATGCAGTACCAGTAACACCCACGACGATAGTGGAAGAGAGAATAGCCTAGAGGAATTCGAAATCCCCCAGGTAACGCCAGAAGAAGTAAAGAAAGCCTTAGGAGCTATGCAAAGGGGGAAGGCAGCTGGGGAGGATCAGGTAACAGCAGATCTGTTGAAGGATGGTGGTCAGATTGTTCTAGAGAAACTGGCCACCCTGTATACACAATGCCTCATAACCTCGAGCGTACCGGAGTCTTGGAAGAACGCTAACATAATCCTAATCCATAAGAAAGGGGACGCCAAAGACTTGAAAAATTATAGACCGATCAGCTTACTGTCCGTTGCCTACAAAGTATTTACTAAGGTAATCGCAAATAGGATCAGGAACGCCTTAGACTTCTGTCAACCAAAGGACCAGGCAGGATTCCGTAAAGGCTACTCAACAATAGACCATATTCACACTATCAATCAAGTGATAGAGAAATGTGCAGAATATAACCAACCCTTATATATAGCTTTCATTGATTACGAGAAAGCGTTTGATTCAGTCGAAACCTCAGCAGTCATGGAGGCATTACGGAATCAGGGTGTAGATGAGTCATATGTAAATATACTGGAAGATATCTATAGCGGCTCCACAGCCACCGTAGTCCTCCACAAAGAAAGCAACAAAATTCCAATAAAGAAAGGCGTCAGACAGGGAGATACGATCTCTCCAATGCTATTCACAGCATGTTTACAGGAGGTATTCCGAGACCTGGAGTGGGAAGAATTGGGGATAAAAGTTGATGGAGAATACCTTAGCAACTTGCGATTCGCTGATGATATTGCCTTGCTTAGTAACTCAGGAGACCAATTGCAATGTATGCTCACTGACCTGGAGAGGCAAAGCAGAAGGGTGGGTCTGAAAATTAATCTGCAGAAAACTAAAGTAATGTTTAACAGTCTCGGAAGAGAACAGCAGTTTACGATAGGTAGCGAGGCACTGGAAGTGGTAAGGGAATACATTTACTTAGGGCAGGTAGTGACCACGGATCCGGATCATGAGACTGAAATAACCAGAAGAATAAGAATGGGCTGGGGTGCGTTTGGCAGGCATTCTCAAATCATGAACAGCAGGTTGCCACTATCCCTCAAAAGGAAAGTGTATAACAGCTGTGTGTTACCAGTACTAACATATGGGGCAGAAACCTGGAGGCTTACGAAAAGGTTCTACTTAAATTGAGGACGACGCAACGAGCTATGGAAAGAAGAATGATAGGTGTAACGTTAAGGGATAAGAAAAGAGCAGACTGGGTGAGGGAACAAACGCGAGTTAATGACATCTTAGTTGAAATCAAGAAAAAGAAATGGGCATGGGCAGGACATGTAATGAGGAGGGAAGATAACCGATGGTCATTAAGGGTTACGGACTGGATTCCAAGGGAAGGGAAGCGTAGCAGGGGGCGGCAGAAAGTTAGGTGGGCGGATGAGATTAAGAAGTTTGCAGGGACGGCATGGCCACAATTAGTACATGACCGGGGTTGTTGGAGAAATATGGGAGAGGCCTTTGCCCTGCAGTGGGCGTAACTAGGCTGATGATGATGATGATGATGATGACACCATTTTTCAACTTTTTGTAAGTCACGCTGTAGGATAGGGATATTTGAGCTGTTGTTAATGGGTCAGTAAATAACAGTCTTCCGCAAGTATGCGTATGCTAGAAGATATATCTTTAGGAAGATCATTAATCTAGATTAACAAGAGGAGGGAGCCAAGAACAGAACCTTGAGGAACCCCAAGAACCACAGGAGACAGAGGAGATGAAAAGTTATTTGAAAAAATGAACTGTTGCCGGCCGGTCAGAAAACTGCGCAACCAATTATAAATTACGGGATTGAGATTCAGGACTGAAAGTTTCAAGAAAGGACGATTGTGGATTACCTTATCAAAAGCTTTCTCGAAGTTTAAAAACAATGAGTCTACAGGTTTATTATGGTCTAATTGGGAACTGATGTGATTTATAAAGAGTGCAAGTTGAGTGTCGCAAGATAAACTCTTAAGAAATACGCGCTGACTGTGATGAAAAAAGTTTAGACATTCTTTTTTTGTTAGAAACATTTTTTTTGTTATGATGTCGATTCGACTCCCACTTGCGGCAAGTCATCCTTGCATCCAGTTCATTTTCAATTTACTTTATTATTCCTAAACTTCATTTAAACATAACTTTTCTTCCTATGCTTCCTCTGGCTTCGGCTGAAAGCGGCTGCATATCCATGGGGCTGAAATGCAAAAAAACACTCTCGTATACATAGGCTTAAATCCACGTCCACGAACACCAGGGGGTCAAAATAATCCAGAGCCTCGCACATACTGCTTGCCTCGTAATCAGAGTGCTTAGGACGCGTAAAAACTCAGAATTTAATTAATTGGTTATCTGGATTCATTGTCTTATCTTTCGTATGGTTTAGTTTGTGGCAGTATCGCTATTTAGAAAAACCCATATGCCCAATATTACTTAGTACCCAATATTCATGAGTACCGTACGGTTTTAATATAAGATTCTGTCTAATCATATCGGTTTATGCGATATGAGAAATAGTTGAATAAGCTTCACGGTGTATATTAGTCTAGTGCTTCTTCTAGGCTATTCATTTTCGCATTTTATTTATTTTATTTATTTCATACCGCAGACCAAGAGTCGGTCCAAGCAGGACAGGTACAAGAGGCAAAATAAGAGCACGGACATAAAAGATAACATAGGATAACATTACGCAAAATGGAAACATAACACCACTTAACAGTATTTATCAAGGCTCTGTGCTGCAGCCGGGGGCAGCTGCCTGCACCAAAGCCATTGGCGGCTGGAGAAGCTGCGCACGCTGCTGCTGGCCAGCAATCAGCTCCCAGTGCTCCAAAGTCTACTGGAGCAGCAAGACGGGAACGACTCCAAGGGGACATGCCATGCTGTCCTTGACGGAGCACAAAAGGCAAACATTGAATAAATCAAACGTGTTTGATTACTCTTCTGGTAAGAGAGAGAGAGAGAAACTAATGCAGAGACAGGCAGGGAGGTTAACCAGAGGTAGTTCCGGTTGGCTACCCTGCTCAGGGGGAAGGGTTAAGGGGGATAAAAAGAGAAACAGAGCAGAAGGGGGAGATAGAAAGAAAGAGAGACAAGCACGAACAAAGCGAGTACACTACAAAGCGGTGGGGGGCGGCATCCTTAGTCTGTCGTGAAGCCCCGTAGACCGCAGGAACCTTAATAACGCGAGTAAGGCCTTCAACGCGGATGTTCTTTCGGAGCATTGGCCGAAAGCTTTTCGTTCTAATAGTGGACGGAAGGTTACCAATTCTTCTGGTAACCTTGCAATGATTGTTCTGTGCTGATAGATGACTCAATTGCAGAGAAAATTGCAATCAGCCTTACATTTCTACACTTCAAATCATTTGCAACGAACATGATCTGTTACATAGATGCAATCCCTCTGCCCTTCCTTATCAGTAAACTGTCTCTCCTTGTCTCTCTAAGCTGCACCGACAAAGTCAGAGGCCATGCTCTGTGGGTGCCTACTACCTGCTGTAAATCAGAGGTCCACACAGAAAGTGTACCATGCTCCTGTTGGAAATGGGAGAGAGCAGTGTGAAGATATAGCGCCGACAAGTTCAATGGGAAATTGAAATTAAAATTGGCAATACGGCACTTTATTTTGTGTTAAAATGCAACACAATTGACTTTAGCTTATGGGAAGCTTAGAAATAGTAACTGTACTTGCTAATATGATTCCCTGAGCCCATTGTTACTGAGGGCAACAATTTTTGTAATTACGCTGATGTTACTGTGTTCTTGCTTGTTCGATGGAAGAACTGCAGTTTGAATGGCAAGATACGTGACATGCAGGGAAAAGTTAGCATCCAACAGAAAGTAGCATGAAGCTACAAAGAAGCCCATATGGTAAACTCGGAAAGAAAGTTATATGCCCGAAGTTCTGCAGTTATCATGCTTTGGGAGAGTGCAGTGATGGGCTGGTTCCCACGACCTCGTGCTTAGCAGCCTTGGTGGTCGTATTCGAATGGGGGCGGAATGAAAAAAAATGCTTGTCTACTCAGAATCCTGGGTGAAAGGGCTAAATTTCCATTCATCTGGACCGTAGCATAAAGCCATGAAGGAAACCCGTATGGGTATCTCAGAAAAAAAGCTTCGAAGTTGACGAAAAATTCATCCTGGTTCGGTACATCTCTCGCCTCAACCGACTCCACTCTATGCCTGCAAGTTTCCCACTCTCATCATCCGTCCAATCCCGTGGTATCCTCAACTGCATTTCACTTGCCTTGGCGCTCTCTCTCTCTCTCTCTCTCTCTCTCTCTCTCTCTCTCTATATATATATATATATATATATATATATATATATATATATATATATATATATATATAGACCACTGCTTATTTACTTTACCTATTGCAAGACATGCAAAACTCTATGTCATCATGTTATGAACTAAAATATGAGCTCACCGCCTTTCCACTATCATACCCGCCGTTGCGCGGTCCGTAGTTTCTCGGTCTTGCTATCGTCCAAGTAGTGGTGGAATGCACTGGTTACGTACTTTTTTTTCGTGATGTTCGCATGCTTACAGCTCATGACTTCAAACTGCTTATATTATGTGCTACAACCCACGTGTATTCGTGTCGACACATACCACTCGCTATCCGGGTGGCCTGCGGCTACTCGTTCTAGAGATAAACGTGCACCCCTGTACAATTACAGGAAGCTGACTGGCAGTCACGAACTCTTGTTCCTTTGCTAGCTTGTAGAACAATGCCTCAATATTTCGCAGGTTGATCCTCAGACCTATCTGAGAGTTTACCTAAGTAATTTGTTGTAATTCATCTGTATTGTAGTACAATTCTCTCTCTCTCTATCTGTTTCCTTTTTAAATGCGTAAGCATTTCTGAGCTTACTGCTACGTGGACGGGGTTTCGTGACCTTCAACAGCGTCTGCTTGGAGCTAGAACCAGCTTGACCATCGGAGAGGGATCGGTAGGGAAAACGAGATGATGTAAGAACAAATAACAGCAGTTTAATACAACGTTACGGGTGAACGGTGCTCTCCAAGGAAAGCATAACAACGTTCAGCGTGCGTGCACCTGCACGCAAGGGCAGAGAAGATGCGACCACTCGTGACGGCTCGCTGGCTTTCTTGTATACCTTCCACCGTCCGGGCACCCTCCTTCTCTGCTGTCCCCTGGTAGAGGGTCTTGCCAGGACACGCCGGGTCAACCCACACAGAGAGGCATGGGAGGGAAACCACTCCTTGGTGTAGAGTGGCTCAGCGTAGGACACGTTGGGGGTAGCTGACACAGAGGGCACCGGAGGGAATCCACTCCCTGGCGTAGAGGGTTTGAACGTAAGAGAGAGGGGAGTGTGATTTGCACTCTCGGCGCGTAATCCCGTCACACGCACCCGACGGACAAATCTTTTCACTTTGACGAGCGTGACGATTAGGCACGCCGTGTCCCAGGCGTTTGGCGTTTGTTCCATTCATTGCCGCACAAATATGAACCGTAACACTACCCAATGAGCAAACCTGTCGGTCACGTAAGACGAATAACTATAAAGAAAATATTGAAGCATTGTTTCCATGAAGGCCTTGTTGAAATATTTGTTGATGGTGGTATAAAAGCCATCTCGAGTACTACATGTAGAGCCGAGTTGGTGCATTGTAGACATCGGGGAAATTCCGATTTTGCGAAAATTGCCAAAGACGCCACATCCCCGTTACGGTGGTCGCGGGATGCATCTTCCGTTGGGGCGTTCCTTCACCGACCAAAATGCCACCGATCTATGAGGGCTCGTGCGCTTCACGTTGCGCAACACAGACAGATGAGCAGTCAATTACTTGATAAGGATGATAAGGAGTGACGAGGGGTCATATGAGTCTCATCACGGTTGATAGTGGTTCGAGGCGGATGCATAAGGTGCTAAAGAGTGATAAGGGCGTATAATGGTCGAATCAAGCTGATAATTTTAATAAGCACTGATAACGATTGATAAGCGCGGATCTAGTCCAATAAGGTTGATAAGAACAGGTAAGGGTTGATAAGGGTCGGATAGAATCTCATAAGGTTGATAACGAGTGATAAGGGTTGATAAGCTTTATACTGGTCGAATCAAGTTTCATAGCATTGATAATGACACCGTGCTGCATGGAGATGAGCTAGTAGCACAATGCTTGCGCCTACTTCGACAACTCCCAGAGGAGTTTCTTCGTGAATTTTATCTATTTACCCCTCCGTGTAGGGTATCAAATAGGATTTCTTTCTGGTTGACCTACCTGCCTTTTAATTCTTTCATCCCCCCCCCTCCCTCTCTCTCTCTCTCTCTCTCTCTCTCTCTCTCTCTCTTCTCTCTCTCTCTCACGTTCTCTCTCTTTTTAGAAAATTCTGTTATTAACTCACAGTCGCAAACAAAATCAGCCACTCACAGGCGCTTTCCAGAGCGACCGCAACTCTTGCACCGTTTGTGTCTTCCACGTCGAAGTCGTCGAAAGCACTAACCGCGCACTCTCGCGGGCATCACTGCGCAATGGGCACCACTTGGGCGAAAACGTGCGTGTGTGCGCGTTAGCGCGTGGATGCATGCGTGCTCTTTTTCTCTTGTAGCCACAATCACGCTGTATTAACCTGTAGTTGTCTGGTCTTCTCTGGTACAGCTCTTGTGCTGCACCGCAGAAAAAGTTCCTTCCCTTACGCGCAGGAACACCCTTTTGATGTTCACTCGGGTTATCCCAAGAGGACAATGTGACCGTCCTCTGCTGTACGTCCCTCGTTTCCTTCCGATGGAGCCTTTATTGTCAGTGCTCCCTTCCCCACTTCTCGGCGCAAGATTGCATCTCGTCCTGTCTGGTTCCCGGCAAATTGCGGCCGTAAAAATGGGGAGAGCTTTTTCTTTCCAGCCTACGTAAACGATCGCCCGACTACGTCCCTCTTTCTTTTTTGTCGTGTACCTCTCTTTTCCGAGAACGATGTGCGAGAATAAAGGGATTAGTCCTGAGGAAGGTTGTTTGATTTCTTACTCCTTTTGCTTTGTTCTTTCTCGCTCGAAAACGAGAACTTCTATGATTCTGATGAGAACACGTTAATTAAGGAATGATGAAAGGAACAATGCAAAATAAATGAAAGAAAGAACTGACCGAACGACGTGTGCGTCGCTGTCTCCGCAGCCGTAACTCTGCATGAGAATTTCAGTCAGTCGCGTAATTAATGCTCAACTTTGAGCAAAACCCCAAAACGCAACGTTATGGCATTTGATCTCCTTTATTACCAACAGTATAGTAAGCTCTCGGTCAAACGTGGAGGAGAAAATAAGTATACCTAATGATCGCTCCAGTGTTATGGAACTTTTCTGAACAATGTACTTTCTCCAAAACAAGAGAGAAATTTGACAAACAACGAAGGTCATACAGGATGGCCTAGGCGCCGACTACGAGAGGGCTCTGGGGCCCGAATCCCCTCCAAAGTTTTCCGAGGGGCGAGGACTCTGCCCCCCCCCCCCCACCGGCGATGCCGTAGCCTACCCCCTTCCCCCCACACACTTAGTGTCATTACTAGAGCTTTTTCACCTACATCATTTGAGGTTCCTTTTGACTTGCCTCGACCTTTCCAATTAAGATTTTATTGTGGCTAATATCACTACATAGAGAGCTTGATCACTGCAGATCAAGCTCTCTCTAATGCTCCCGTATGCAACCTCATTACCACTTTACCTAACTCTATTTCGTTGCTGCCTGTGATCCCACAAGAAGTAGCTACCTACATTGGGAAAATAAAAAAAAATCAATGACTCAGCATGCCATGACGATATCAAAGCGATACCATTGAAGTATGGGTCTGCATTAATATGCGAGGTTCTAGCGTGTATTATAAATCTGATGTTCACAAGTGGTGCATTCCCAGTTGAACTGAAGATTGCTCCTGTTTGTCCTATATATAAAGGAGGAAATAGAAACGAAATCACGGACTGTCGTCCCATCTCCGTGTTATCAGTGTTATCGAAGGTACTTGAAGGAGCCATTAATAGTAGATTAGAAAAAGTTCTTAAGCGTTCATAACATTATTAACTTCTCTCAGTATGACTTTTTGAAAAATAAATCGTCTGAGCAAGCTTTACTCGCCGTTAAAAAAAAGATAATTGACAACATTGAATCCAGAGCATACACTCTCGGTCTGTTCTTAGACCTCGGCGAGCTTTTGACTGCGTACAGCATGAAATTCTCTTGAGTAAACTGAACAGTTACGGGATAGGCGGAATAGCTCTAAACCTGCTGAAAAGTTACCTAAATAACAGAATACAATACGCTAAATAGAATAATTTTGTTTCGAACTGTTTGTGCATTACCCAAGGGGTTCCGCAGAGATCTATATTAGGTCCACTTTTGTTTTTATTGTATATAAACGACATCTGTAACATATCTGATACTCCAGATTTGGTTATGTACGTTGACGATACAAATATTTTTTTCACATCACGTACTCCACCGGAATTAGAAACTATCGTGAACGCTTATTTGGTACAATTATACGCTTGGATGCAAGCGAATAAGTTTAGTTTAACGTGTCAAATACCAGGTACATAATTTTCAGACCTATTAATGCCTCTGTTCATTGCAAACTTAATCTAATGTACGCCAACACAAGGCTGCAACAGGTAACAGCTCAGAAGTTTCTTGGTGTCTGGTTTAATGAACATTTATCATGGAACACACATATTTCAAAATTTCTTACGGACCTTAGTAAAACTGTTGCTTGTTTTTACCGGATCAGTGATCTCTTGCTCGTTTCCCTAAAGGTGTCCGTATACTACGCACTATTCTTTTTCCAAATTGTCCTATTGTGCACTGGTCTGGGGCACTACAACAATAAGTAATTTTCAGAAGTTATTGCTTTTGCAAAAGAAGGCATTGCGGGCTATTGAGGGTCAACTTGTCTTTGTCAACTTGTCTGCTAGGGCGTTGATTTGGCTTGTCTCGTTGTATGTTCCGATGTAAGACTTAAGAAAAGTCAATGGACCTTTGGCGTCAACAGTTTATAAGAATATTAAACCCACAAAGTTCCGCAATTGAAAATCTAAAGCACAACTTTGGAAATGCCAGTGCACCTTTCACAGCAAGAGTTTATAAGATTTATACCCACAATGTTTCGGAATTGACATCCATGTGCTCCATAGACTCCGCGGCTTCAGCGAGATGCTGCGGCGAGCCCGCTCGCCATTAAAACGCCCTTGAAACTTTGTGCTCGGATGGGGCTGCTTGGCGTTATGTGACTCCCGGTGCATGGCGTTGCCGCGAAATCCAGCCCGAATTCGCAATCTTCGCGGTTAAGTGTCTTTTCGAGCGTCAAAAATACATTCTGGACAAAATCCAGAACGATTTCCGGCGCTGGAGGTTGTTTTGGTCGGCGGTGCATGGACAGCACAAAAAAATTTCGGGGGGGGGGGGGGCGTAGCCCCTCCTGGCTACGCCCCTGCCAGACGGCTGTGGGAGGAGAGGCTTGGACATGCAAGGTCTCTAGCATGTAGTGTGCTCCGAAAGTTGGACCCGTGTTTGCAAATCTGAATCACGTACTTTTGAATATAAACCTTTTTTTTTTTCATTCTTTTCAACGTCGCTCGGAACCATTCTTTCTCCCGGCACGGCATCATCCATGGAACCTGCGTGACCGCACGGACCCCCGACTTCACAACAGCATAGATGCCAACATGAGCGTTTATTTTGCAGAATGTTTGTGGAAGGCAGCAGCATTAAGACCTGATTAACGCATTCAAAAAAGAAACATTTCGTTTATAAGAACAACATTGGTTTGTACTGACTGAGTGTTTTTGAATTCTTGCTCTGAGTGCTTAATTCTAATGTCGCTAAGTTATGTTATATTGTGGTTGTTCGCATTATTGCTTTGAGAGTCTCTTTATAATGTCGTGGTGTTATTTTGATTTGTATCCGATAACGTCCTTGTGTTGCATTATTTGTTATTCTGCTCTTTCTGTCTCACACAAAACTACGCAAGAAGTATACAAAACTATTTATGTGTAACTGTACTCATCCATTCAAGGTACAAGGAGTAGACAGCACTGTAGTTGTGCGCCAACATCTAATAATAATAATAATAATAATAATAATAATAATAATAATAATAATAATAATAATAATAATAATAATAATAATAATAATAGTAATAATAATAATAATAATAATAATAATAATAATAATAATAATAATAATAATAATAATAATAATAATAATAATAATAATAATAAATGCTTGGGCTGTAGCTTCCGCGGTTCCTCCAATAAGCTTTCGTCCAACATTTTGCGCGTGCGTTTTGAGCTGTCGCTTCTTACCCGAATCTATATACATAGCCGCAATAACAACGCGATCACGCGTGAATGCTTGTTCCTCGTCGCTCTGAGCCCCGCCGAAATTCTCTCTGCCGCTTCCGACCTATAGGCAGAGAACGGTCTGGCGCAGCTACTCGACGAGTCTCAGATTGGTAGGTCTCTGCCAAGTGATGCACTCCGTCCGGGCATATAGATCAGTTTGAACGGAGGCTTAATCTGTGTGCTCGCACGCGTCAGCTGCACGAGATCTCTCTTATATGACATACGAGACGCGTCGCATACGCTTCGCCTCCCGACTCGTCTCGCACTATCGCTCCTCGTCGCTCTCGATCGTAATCTCTTACGGCGGTTCGCTGTTTGGCTCGTGTTGTATTACGCGAAACGCCCAGTATATGAGCCATCTTCAGCGCGCATGTAGCGAACGCAGAGATCGGTAGCATAAATAGCACAATGCAACGGAAGAGAGCAGCCAAGAAAAAATAAAGGCAGTATACACTGCACATGCGAGTGAGTGAACGCGCAATCTCACCGATGAGGGACTTGAAGCAAAGGTTTTTCGCCATTTGTAGGCAGACGCCAGTGTCATCAGTGGAAGTGCTATTGCAGGTTATTTGTACTTTTGACGATGGATAATAAGCACAGTGAAGTTCGAAAGAAGGAACACGAAGGCAACAACGAGATGTGTTGTTCGAAGAGTTACTTCATTATATACGATTGTTCTGTTAATTATTTTTTATTTAATAAGAAACACTACTATAATATTATCATAAAATATAATATTATGTAATGGTAAATATCCGAGGATGAACAAGAATGTAGGGTATTCTATTTTTTTGTTTCTTTTGCAGTGGTCCTCCGTTTTCTTTTCCATTTTCTGGAGAAGGCGAACGATTAGCACTTCCTCGCAGTGGGTTTGTGCCATTGAATAAGGCATCAGCATCATCATGATCATCATCATTATTTCCTCATAAACAGCTCCTTACTTGAAGAGTTCCGTCAACGTATACCCAGAAAAGCTTGAACACCATCCCACAAATCAAGGCAAATTAGAAAAACTTGATCACCTTAAATTCGTACCGTGGAGAGTACATTCGAACGAAGTAACTATGAAATGTTATTTGTGTTGAAAAAAAATTCAATTAGACGAGTTCAGGGGTTCGATCGCGGCCGCATTGTGATGAGGGCGGAGTGCAAGAACGCTCGTGTACCGTTCATTGGGTGCACATTAAACATTCAGTGTTTTACAGCGAAGCTGTATATGGCTAGGGTTCTATACATTTTTGTTCTCCGTGAATAAAAATATACTTGTCAACATATCATACCCCCGGAAGTATTCATGATCCCTTAAGCAAGAAAAAATGCAATGGCTCATGGTCCCGTAAGGCAGAGGCTGCAAGCACTCAGCAAAGTGAAGCGAACAGTCCTTAAATTCTTTCTAATTATGCATACAGAACATACAGAACAGCATGTCGAAAACTGTCATCATCAATGGCTCATACCCCTGTGAGAAATGGCTCGTACACCCGTAAGCAAGCAAAAATATGCAATGACTCATAGACCTGCAAGATTCATGGCTACTCACTTTGCGGGAATTAGCTGCGATGTCACGATGTCTGCGATGCTGCGATGTGTGTGTGCGTGTGTCAAGATTAATCGAACAATCGTGTAAAATTAACCCGCAATGCCCTACTACGGCATGTCTCATGATGATGCATGGTTCTGGCACGTAAAACCGAAGAAATAAGGAAAGTAGTGTAGTAATCAATTAGTAAATGCTTTACTGAGCTATCCACAACGTAAACTTCGCTCCAGCGTGTCGCAAACGCTACTATGACATTCGGGTTAAATTTCTCGCGCTAACAATCACTACGTTCAGATCACAGCTCAGCCTAACGAATTGGATACGTTCAAAGAGAGAGAATTAGAGGAAAGGCAAAGAGGTCTGCCTCAGCTTGTACGCTCTAGATGAGGTGCTACTCTGCGCACGGAGAAAAGGAAAGAGGGCAAGAAAGTGTGATGAATCAGAATTAGAATTAGAATCAGAATCAGTTTTTATTGAGATGATTACAAAGATTACAATTTGTTAATATACAGAAGGAGGTCCCGAAGTCAAAGACTGCAATGGGACCTCCTTTACAAAGTAAGCGTAATAAAACAAAAATACAGCAGTTTCAAAAACAAACATGAAAGAATTACAGGTTTTAGTATGAATAGCATGATTGAAGAATTACATGCGCATAAATGTCATGAAAAAAAAGCACTGTAACATAATCTCGTTGGCAACTAATAAAGTAACAGCGTAGGTGACGTGACGAACACAATATAATTTGTTCACTCGAACGTGTATGTGAAGAAGAAACAGAAACCTAATGGTATGGCAATGAAAATGAAGTGAGGACACCACGAAAGAATGGTTGTGAGTATGGACTAGGCATCAGTATTCGACAGAATGTGATCTTTCAGTTGTTTCTTGAATTCGTGAATTTTAAGTGTTTTTATATCTAATGGTATTGTGTTCCAGAATGCGATAGATAGAAATGGACGCTCTGCTTGCCATAATTAGTATGTATTTTGGGTAAAAAGAAGTTGCTATTTATTGCAAACCTGGTAATATTAGTATATAATAGAGAAGATTGTGGTACCAAGCTATCGCATCGTGTGCAATTGATTTGATGAAACAAAAAGGCACCTAGGTTATATTTAACGAGTTTCGTGAGTGAAAGAATGTGATTAGTTCGTAAAAGATATGAGGCGTAGTTGTTATATGGGTTAAATGTAATTATCCTTATAGCCTGATTCTGTAGGATTTGCAATGAGTTTAAATGGGTTACGGAAGTGTTTCCCCAGCAAGTAACGCAGTAGTTAACGTGGGAATGAATAAATGAAAAATATAATAATAGTAATATTTGATGGTTGAATATGTTTCGTGCTTTTAGAAGTACCCTAATCCCGTAGGTAATCTTCTGTTTTACTTTGGTTAAGGGTTCAATAAATTTAATATGTCTGTCTACTTCTATGCCAAGATAATTACATGAAAAACTAGCAGGGATAGGACTTGCGCCCAAAAAGATAGGAGGAATGGAGTGAAGTGTTCGTTAGTGGGAAGTGAATAAAACAAATTTTGTTTTCGACGGGCTTATCTGTAGCTGGTTAGTATGGGACTATTCCAGCAGGCTGTGTAAATCGTCATTAAGGTTAGATAATAAGGTCGTAAGACATTTATCGGAATTAGTAATAGTAGTATCATCTGCGTAAAGTATACATTTCGAAGAGGACCCGGCAGTTAGGCAGATCATTGACGTATAATAAAAATAAAAGCGGACCCAATATGGAACCCTGGGGCACACCAATATTAGAATATTAGTGAACATGGTTTTAGAATGAACGCCTGAAATGGTTACTACCTGTATTCTGTCTGCTACGTAATTTTGTACTAACAAAAAGTGCTGGGCTGGTAATTCCTAATGATTCAAGCTTACGAAATACGATGTGACGATTAATTTTCTCCAATGCTTTGCTTAAATGTACAAATACTGAAGCTGCATAATTGCCTTCATCTATAGCGAGTTTTAGTTTATCGGTTAGAGCAACGAGAGCCAGTTCGGCCGAGTAACCCGAGCGAAAGCCGTATTGGAATGGTGAGAGAATGTTGAATTTTGTAAGGTAATATGTTAAACGTTTTTCTATTAGCTTTTCAATTACCTTGCTAAAGAAAGCTAATACACACAGATGGGGCGATAATTGGAAATCAAAGAGCGGTCACCGTTCTTAAAAATTGGCGCGATCTTGCCTTGTTTTAGTTCCTGCCTGATTTAGACATGATGCTGATTATGCCTACAGGGACATCACTTACTAAGGGTGCAATTAATTTTATATGAGAAGGCTGTAACTTATTGATGCCAGCGCCGGTTATTTTCATCTTGTTTATGATGTTTAGAACTTCCTGGCATGTAGTTGGAAATAAAACGAAACGCTGTGGCAGGCGCTGGGGCACGGAATTGTCATTCGCAGGTGGCAGTAGCTCGCTGCTGAAGAAGAAATCAGCAAACGCATCAGCTACTTCTTTGGCAGTCTTGTATACCTTACCCTGATAAGCAATTTCTGTTATAGCTTCGCGATTATTTGCCCTGTTTAAAAAAGAGTTAACAATTTCCCATTTCTTTTTTACGTTTTTACCGCATTCCAAAATTTTTCTTTCGTACCATGTTCTATTTAGCTTTTTTTAATGTGGCAGAAAGCTGGTTAGAAAACTTCTTGTACCGAATGGCTAAATTATTGTTAAATGGTTGTCGTTTGGTTTTCTTGTAGAGATTATCCTTCCTGCGCATTAAAGCTAAGAGCTTATCTGTTATCCAAGGATTCTGAGGCGACGCGAATTTCTTTTTGCATTTAACTTGATGGGAATTACGATCAAAACATTACTTAAGCATAGAGATAAACAGCGCAAATGCTTTTTGTGTATCATTTGTAGAAAATATGGGGGACCAATCAAGGTTCGACACGGCTTCAAGGAATTATATTTTGTCTAGTATAAACTTCGTGTACGTGATATCTTCGGAGCCATGATTATAGTGAAAGTTTAGAAATATAGGATAGTGATCAGTCATGTTGGTCATCATAACACCTGCGTTTGGTGGATACGCCAAATTTGATAATGGATGGTCAATTAATGTACCTATAGGGTGGTAGTACATCGTGTCGGTATATTAATTAAACATTCATAACCAAAGCTGTTAAAACAATCAGAATAATGTAAAGCATTAGTAGACGTACTGTTAATGTTGATGTCGCCTATAATTGTTACATTTTTCTTTTCATCTACTAGCAGTCCCATTTTTGACATAAAAATTGTAACAGCGCAAACACATGCAACCACAAAGTAACAAGGACTAGACACAAGCGAGACACAGCGCTTGTGTCTCGTCCGTGTTACTTCGTGGTTGCATGTGTTTGCACTGTTACAATTTTTATGTCAAGTATGCACCGACTCGCCCAGAAAGAAGTTTTAATAATGTAGCAGTCCCATGACGTTATGGAGAGCAGCACAGAAACCTATTGCTGATGACGCGGGGGAACTATATATGCAACTAATTAATAGGTCTTTGTTGTCTATGTTGAGGAAGTCATCTTTAAGTTCAATCCAAACGTCTTCACAATTGGTTACATTAAGCATAAGATCGTTCCTTCGGTTGTATGTAATATCTGAACAGATATACAGCGCTGCGAAGCCATGGTTGCCGAACGGACGATTGGAGTATTCGGGAGCAAAACTAGAAAAACAGAAAAGGTGTTTATCGTGGTCGCTCAACCAAGTTTCAGACACTCCGATGACTGAAAATGGGAAGGTGAATGAACAAACGAGATCAGAGAATTCATCGAAGTGTTTGCGCAGACTTCGCGCATTCAAATGCAAGACAGATCGCTGAGGATTCACAAGAAGATTGTTTAACTGGTTAGCTGCGAGATAGGACGAAATTGTGAGACATGCCTAGGTGACAGGCGTGGCGCAAAGGTGGATTAGAGTTAGGTTATCACTGAAAGGTCGGGTTCGGTTGCGATGCAAAAGACGCGGCTCTCAGTTGTTTTCCGGACCTTGATTTGACAGTTTTCTGTCCTCAGAAGTCTCCAGTTTTTCGTTTTTTTCAGACCCAAAGCTTTGGAAAAGAGAGCTTTATTTCCAAGTGTTAAGTGCTCATTAACGAAGACAACAGGGTTTTCTCTTTTGCTGTTGCGAGCCCGATATCACTCGGGCAGAGTCTAGCTTTCCATGCTTTCGCGACGAACTCAGCTTTCTTCGTTCACGAACAAAAGCGAGCGATGATATTTTTATGTTCTGTTTTAGTAGGAACACGATGAACAACGCCGAGGTCGGTGGCCGTTACTGGGCAACCAATTTTGTTGCCAACAGTTTGTATGACTGTCGCACAGTCCTCTCTTTGTGTGCAAGGAATGCCCTTAATCTCGACGTCGTTTAGTCGAGAGTACTGCTCGAGTTCGCAAACTTTCTTTGTGAGGTTGTGGTTGTTTGCTTGTAAAGCTTTGTTTTCGGCTTTTAGCTCATTGTTCTCAGCACTCAGCTTTTCGACGAGCTTGCTTAGATATTCCACGCTAGCTTCCAAACTCTCAGTACTTTTCTTAAGTTCTACGACGTGTGTGCCTGAATTGCTCGCCATCAGCAGAAATTTCCCAAAAATGTCATCAAGAAGTCCTTCGCTTACGTTTCTAAGCTTGGATTCAATGCCATCAATTCTATTGGCGAGCTCGGCATTTGTAAGCATTGTTCACCGACCAGACCCGGAAGGCCGTGCGAGACGACGCAACCTCGGCAGTACAAGATAACCCAAGTTCAGCAGCAATATTTGGCAGCGGAAGCAGCAATATTGGAATTACAAATGACAACGATACATATGACTAACCTGCAGATGCAAAGAACGTTAGTCAGTGCGTGTTCGTATTGCCACAACCACTGCCAGAATAAGGTGCCGGTAGCGCTGCGCCATCCTTTTATCCTCTTCCCACTGCGGGCTGGCGGCGCAAGCGCAACGCTGGCTCCGACAGCACCAAAGATTCTTGATTCGCGCAGCTGCTGAAGGCCGGGACGCACGGGGAAGCCGATAGCGGGATGTTGGTTACGAAGAGTGGAATACGATGACACTTGCCTGCAGATGCAAAGAACGTTGGTTCCTATTGCCACAACTGCTGCCAGAAGAATAAAAAAATAATTATGAGGGCAAAAGGAAGAGACGGCGTATATACAATAATCAAGTAGAGCAGTGGCTTCCTAAAGATGACGATATGCGTGTATCATCCGCGCATGCACGGATATTGACAGCGTCAGGCGTCACAGCTCCAAGGCCAATGAGGGTCATGTTGAACAATATGGGACTGACGACCTCACTCTGTGGAACCCCACGGCCGACGTGTTGTCTGCCTGCGTCCCGGTCAGGCGTCGATCCTCTCCAGCGGCTGCGATTACACTCCGATAAAACCAAAATGTGGAAATAGACCATGTGGCGAACGTCTAAATTAATCTAGTGTCCAAACACCAAATGCTAAAAATTAGCGCACTGTGATTTATCGAGGTTCTTATTAAATTAAGACACTCCGGCGATGTGTGAGCTCTTTGCAACATGGAAAAAGAAAGAAAAGAAAAGAAACTTGTCAGGAATATTTTTGCTGTCTCGTGCGTTAGCCCATACCTAGCCACTATGAGAATTCGCTTTCGTGAATGTCTGCGACAGAATGCGTTGCGATTTGCACTGGGGCACTAAAGAGAGTTGAGGACTTCTTCGCGGACTGATTTTCACGGTTCATCATGAAGTCGAAGCTATAGCATGCATAAAGCATGAAGACAGATAAGAAACCGATGAAACTATACAAGCCAATGCCGCAGCACTTTCTTTCTTTCTTTCTTTCTTTCTTTCTTTCTTTCTTTCTTTCTTTCTTTCTTTCTTTCTTTCTTTCTTTCTTTCTTTCTTTCTTCGTTTTTACATCTCCTGCGCGCCCTGTCCTTCATCGCTGCAATAACTACGCTTCGTCCTGTAGTTTTATGCGCGTCTACAATGCCTTCGTGTTTTTTCGCAGCAGTACTGCCGTGAACGAGAAAACTTCTTTTCGAAAACAGCGCGAGTGTTGTACGCGCACTCTGAGATGACGTTTTGATTCCTGCATTTAGTTTCCCGCTCTTACCACTTTCTGGGAGTAAGATTCGCGTGCTGCTACGTCATTGACCGTTCGCTTTTCTTAAAGGCCAACGATGTCTGCAACCAGCCGTGCTTATTGCTTGCTGCGATGTTCTCTACAATGCAGTATAGGACGTGTCTGGGGGCCCTTGTGTTCAAATGTGCGCTGCTTCATTTGCGCTTTTGTAAAGTGTTTTCTCTTCTTTTCTGCCCCCATGGCGGCTTGTTTCTTATAACGATTATGGCTGGCCAAGCGCCACGCGAAATAAACGTTTCTCTTTCTTCCTGTCGCTCTCCTTCCGGTACAACGCGGGCAAGGAAATTACGCCTTCTTCGTGTCTTCGTCGTGCTGATTCATCACCTTCGGTCGTCATTTCACCTTCTTCTTATTATTCTTTTAATGCGAACATTTCTCTCCCATTCCTCCTAGTTCGGCGTGGCCGCTTCTGCGGCCGAGTTGCTCGATAGCTCAGAATGTATACTTGCATATAAAGAGAAGCTTCAGAGTCTTTTAACACGCGTACATACGAAGGTTGTATGTGCGCATTCTCCTGTCATCGCCATTCTTCCATCTCCCACAAGCATCGTATAATCTCTTTCGTAATCGAGACGTCACTGCGTAGACGTATCGCACTTCGCAACCGCTTGATCTGGTGCTTTCATTACGGCATAGCTTGTAAGCGGTGCACCCCAGTAACCATAAAAATTTCATATGGGATTGAAGCTTGACGTTTGTGGTGTGATAGACGTGAACATTACATGAGGCTGCACGTTGCATGAGATGAACGTAAACGTGCCCAGTTTTTTGTGTCGCCGTTGGTTGCGTAGCATTCATTACACGCCTCTAGATTAAACCTTCGCTCCACGTCGATGCCACCAAGTGCGTTGTATCTGCATAATTTTTTTCGTACGTGCACAGGCCGCCACTTTCTCCGTTTCTATCTCGCCGAAGGCATCGGTATTTTTTATCGCCGCTTGCTTCCTTCCATACTCACCATGGGTAAGCTTCAAATTATATTTTATTTATTATTTATTTGCCAACATCGCTGACCACCGTGTGGTCCATGCAGCAGGAGCCATGCAAGTGACAATCAAGAAAAATTGAAACATAGATACAACAAAAGAAGGCACAGAAGAGTCGCTAGTACGATCATGTCAGCGCTGTCACCTACATACGACTTGCTATACCGTGTCTTTCAGAACCTTCACAGTCCTACAAACTCACCCACGTCGTCTGTCCACGTTGTTCGTTAGGCTATGCACCGTAAGAAAGCGCAAATAATTTACTTTTTCGCGAACATTTTTTTTAATTTCAGGTGTTTCTAATATTAAGTACTGAGAATAAAAAAAAATGCTTTCTGCGCTCGAGATTACGAATGGCGACGTGCTCGAACGAACAAGAGACGAATGACCAAGTGTCTAACATAATTACTTAATAATTGTGCTGAGCTCATCCTGATGTCTGTTCATGCACGGTCGCGCTGGAACGCGGGCACTGTGTGGTTCACGCAAGCGAAGCTTCCTTGCTTTTAGAGGACGGTGCATTGAAACACGATATATACAGTATGCACAATGTGCAGGCATTTTTATTTACAGATCATGCTATCGTGACACCACAGCGCCGCAGTACGATGAGAGACGCGCCGCGAATTTCCTCGCCTACCAAGATGGACTTTGCAGAGCAAGTGGAAGTTTTATTCGGCATTAACACCTACTGAATTAAATACCTACTGAACTTACAAGACGCGCTCAGTTATTGTATGAAACTCTATGGTAGAAACCCTACGATAGGAGACGCTCTCCGATGACGAACGCGTCCCGTAACTTCCATATTCATCATCAGCTAGAAAATACGGTCGCTCACTTTTTATAAGTTGTTGCTATGCGCCGTGGTTAACGACCCATGCATCTCAAAGCGCTGGGTATGGGAATTACATTTTGATGTTTTATACATACATACATATATATATATATATATATATATATATATATATATATATATATATATATATATATATATATATATATATATATATATATATATATATATATATATATATGTATATATATAATATGTGTGTGTGTGTGTGTGTGTGTGTGTGTGTGGCCATGACCTAATGGTTGGAGCATCGAGCTTCTGCGCTGCAGTGGGGGAACGGTGTTCGAAATCAGCCATGGGACACGGAATTTCTGATTACATATCTGTAGCGTATGTGTGTGCGTGTATGTATTTCCGTGAGTTGTGGGAGCGCAGCGTAATTTGGCATCAGTGTCCACATGCGCCGTCGGTGGTAGCTACGCTTAATATCTCCAAGGTGCAGCAAGACGCTACGAAAGTTTTGCTTTTCAGAAACGTTTTCAGAAAGGCAAAGCGTTCGCAGTGATAGCAAGGTTTAGTGTTGTGCTTCAATTCCTCGGACGGTGTTCTATAGCTATTCGCGGGAGCGACATGTTGTCGCGACGCAGGACGCAAAAAAAATTATGGGGTTTTACGTGCCAGAACCACTTTCTGATTATGAGGCACGTCGTAATGGAGGACTCCGGAAATTTTGACCACCTGGGGTTCTTTAACGTGCACTTAAATCCAAGGCGATGCAGGACGCAATGCAACTCCCGCTGTGCTGTATAGACCTTTTCATCGGGCGAGGAGGAAAGGCTTGTGCGATCCGGCACGGCGCTGCTTGAAAGTATTGCTGTCGCGAGCTGCGAAACGATTTTGGGATGTTTTAGATCGTACTTTGTGAAATTTACGTAATGTCCGTTCATATAAGGTCGTCAGGGAACCTTTCGGTGCATCGGTAACTACAGTACGCGGAAGTAGCTCTTGGGGGGCGCAAACACGCGACGCTCATTATCAGCCGAGGTGTGTGTATGTGTTGGGAACTATTTTCCGTATATCGGTTTAAATTCAACGAAGAGAATCGGCGTCTCTGTATTACCAGCATGAAATGGTAAATCTTCTCACTGTTTGATCGCTTGGCATAGGGACTAAAACATAAGAGCGCGCGCCTGTGTACGGCCAACCTGAGGCAACCACGAAGCATCCAAGCGGCACGCGCTGTCAAATATTTGAGACACACGGACATCCTTCCTGCGCATTTTCAAGCCGAGTAGGCTTGATATATATATATATATATATATATATATATATATATATATATGCGTGACGGGCGTCGGCAGTGTAGGCATCGCACCTCGATTGCGCGCGCGAGGTGAGACCGACGTTAACGCACTGGTGTTACTAATTGCGCCGAGTCAAATATTAGATAGTGTTAGCTTTACGTTTTACCGTTCAGATAAGAGCATACGCACAGGAGCTTTTAGCTGCACGCAGCCCATTTAGCTTGACATTGACCGCCCGCTCCACTCAGAGTGTATACACCACGGTGTAGTATGCAGACAGCTGCTCCGCATGAATGCTAATGTGCTTGCGCACAACGCTTATGCTGCAGTGCCGAATGCCAGAACGCTGCCCAGTCTCCGGCAGAGCTTCGTCGCTTTTGTAGCCAAACGCAGTGCGGTTCTCCGGAGACAGTATAACCCTCCAAGGCGCGGATCGCACATCCGAGTCGACGCCGCTGGCGCTAATCGTGGCTACGCGAATGCGCCTCGAGTATCCACATCACTGTTATCGCAATGAAAGCCTTCGTAGATATACATCCTTATAGTCGTACATCGGAGACAGCGAGGCTGATCTGTTTTACCACCTGCGCAAAACCTATAGTTAAGATTTCGCAAACGCTTCGCTATGTCAGGTGTGATTATATACCCGAGCCTTTTGATACGCTTTCCTAAATCGTAGTTTTGTGCTTTTATACTCTCGGCTATACCATACGCATGTTTCTGCACGATGCGGCTGCTCTTCCGACACCAGCGTCTGGCTGCGTGTTCCGACAGACTTTTGTGCGTTGCTTGCTGTGTAGTTAGTGATACTTCACCACCGATGACGGCGTCCGGCTGCGCGTTCTCACAGATCTCATGCGGCCGCCCTTCGGGGGTCCTGTGCAGGCTGTGTTGATGGCTGTTTTTTTTTTTTTTTTTTTTTGGCACTCGGTACCGACCCGGCCTCTGCCGCACGAAAACAGCTGCGGGACTCTTCGCTGTAAAACGCAGTTCGGGCCGAGACGGCGCCCGGGCAGGCTTGTTTTGGATCGCACCGCTGGTACGATCTGTTGGGAACTCGGCGCTGACGCCCGTGGTTGTACCTGGGTCGCAAGCCCCAAGGGTAGCGTTGGCCTGGCGGCCTGGGGTACAACTGGAAGCATCCGAAGGTCCCGGCAAAGCATGAGTCGACTGGTAACAACGAAACAACTTGTTTATTTTAACATCGCAAAGAGTTGGCGGTCAGGTTTGACCGAAGTAGAGAGACGGGAGAGCACTTCACTCAATAGAAGAAATCGGAGCCCTCCTTTTTGGCGTCCGGGGGCAGCTGTTTTTATACTCTCGCAGTTGAGGGCAAGAAGGAACCCCTCAAAAGACGAGCACGTGAATGTACAATGGGCTAATGGTGACGCACACTGTCGTAGCGCTGCCGTAGCACCATGTCGAGCACGATCTCGTAGCACCCTGTCGTAGCGCTGCCGTAGCACCATGTCGAGCACGATCTCGTAGCACCCTGTCGTAGCGCTGCCGGTCGGGCACAATGACTGTAATGAGATGATGATCCCTGCTTTCGCATCGCCTGGTTCGGGCACAATGACTGGAATGAGAGGGTGATCCTTTGCGGTCGCATCGCCGCAGTCGCGCCTGGAAACACCTGCCGATGAGTGTTGCGGCGACGATGATCGGGCCAAAATGTCTGCCGCCCCGCCGCAGTCGCGCCGGCAAAACCACGTGTCGCAGGCGAAACGCAACAGACCGCCCCGCCGGGGGAAGGAGATCCCGATGGACAGGGGACTGCATCCGCTGTCCGGAGGGATGTCGCTCGATGATGCTCATAACCGAAGTCGGGCGTCCCTCGACGTTTCTTGAGCGCAGCGCACAGAGAAGGCCTCGTTCTCTCGTTCAGGTTCGCACGGGACACTGCAAAGTGACTTCGGGAGAGTTCACATTTTTGTTCTCGTTCCCGGCAAGCGTTAGAACTACGCTGAAACTCAACCGCTCAGTCAGCAAGCACGGCACAACCCTCACTAAGCCCTGCCAGGCTCTTTCCCCTTTTTATACCCCTGCCTATTTCCTTACAGTAGTCTAGCATCACTCAGAACGCGTCCACAAATTGAAAAATTGCACTAGAAAGCATATCATCGCTTTGAAACACTAAACAAAAGCAATATGTTAAAAAAAAATCCTGCCTCAGGAAGAAAAACATCAGTAACAAACAATTTTGAGGCTGATTCCTACGTTAGGGGCTTCGACTTAAGCCATCGGCGTTACCGTTGAGACTCCCCTTTTTGTAACGCACCTCAAAGGAATATTGTTGTAAAGCGAGGCTCCAGCGCAGGAGGCGGCCATTTTTGGGAGAGATGGTCTGCAGCCATTGGAGAGGGCAGTGATCCGTCTCAATGATAAACCTCGAGCCGGCTAGATAGCATGACAATTTCTGAACGGCCCACACGAGACACGCACACTCTTTCTCGGTGGCGCTATACGCCTGCTCACGACTGGACAGCTTACGACTAGCATACAGGACGGGGTGTTCTACTTCTCCATTTTCCCGTTGGCACAGTACAACGCCCATGCCTCGCTCACTAGCATCGCACTGAACAACGAACCCTTTTGTATAGTCTGGCGATCGTAGCACAGGCTGGTTTGTTAGGGCACTCTTTAGGGCGCTAAAAGCTCTTTCCTTTGTCTCGTCCCAGACGACTGTTTGAGGCTCTGTTTTTCTTAGAGCATCCGTCAGGGGAGCCGCGATATCAGAGTACCTAGGGATGTACCTCTGATAGTAGCCGGCGACACCCAAGAACGACCGAATATCGGTCTTGGTGCGCGGTTGCGGAAAGTCTCGCACAGCGGCCACTTTTATTTCAGAGGGGCGGCGACGACCCTGACCAATCACGTGACCGAGGTAGACAACCTCGGCCTGTGCTAACTGGCACTTAGGAGCCTTGACTGTCAAGCCCGCTTTGCGCAGGCGGGTTAGCACTGCCCGCAAGTGTGCCATATGCTCAGACCAGGATGCGGAGAATATCGCTACGTCGTCTAGATACGGTAAAGCGAATTCTTGCTGTCCCCGCAACACTTTATCCATGAGACTTGAAAAACAGTATGGCGCGTTCTTCAAACCAAAACTCAACACTTTAGGACGGAATGTTCCCATTGGTGAAATGAACGCCGCATACCTACTAGCCTCTTCTGTAAGTGGAACCTGCCAATAACCCCTGACAAGATCTAGGGTGGAAATAAACTGAGCGCTACTAACTTTCTCAAGGCGCTCCTCGATGTTAGGGATCGGATAAATTTGATCCTTAGTGATGGAATTAAGCCTGCGGTAGTCGACGCAAGGACGAGGTTCCTTGCCCGGTACCTCAACTAAAATCAAAGGGGAGGTATAATCACTCTCACCTGCCTCAATAACACCGAGCTGTAGCATTTTCTTTACCTCAGCCTCCATAATATCGCTCTGGCGGGGTGACACCCGATACGCCTTGGATCGTACTGGCTCTGGGGAGGTAAGTTCTATATCATGAGTAAGTACAGAAGTCCTACCAGGCCTCTCAGAGAACAGACCTTGAAACTCTTGTAATAGCTGGTGTAGTTCGGTTTTCTGCTCGGGCGACAGCGGTGCTTTACTGATAAGGTCACTAATGACTTGACCGGTGTCTTCCCTGTTCGTCACTGAGCCTAGTCCCGGAAGCTCGACCGGAAGCTCTTCAGGAACGTTTACCATCATGCACACCACTGCTTCCCTTTGTCTATAAGGTTTGAGCAGATTACAGTGGTAAACTTGCTGTGCTTTCCGCTTTCCTGGCAGACTTACCACGTAGTTAACGTCCGACAGTTTCTGAACAATTCGTGCTGGGCCCTCCCACTGCACGTCTAGTTTGTTGTTTAGCGATGTGCGCAATATCATGACCTCATCGCCAACCTCAAAACGACGGGCCCTGGCTGTCCGATCATAATAAACCTTAGCCCTCTGCTGGGCCTTTGTCATTGCTTCACCTGACAACTCCTGTGCCCTTCTTAAGCGTTCGAGGAGCTTAAGCACGTACTCCACCACGACTGGGTCGTCGCCCCTACCTTCCCATGATTCTCGAAGCATGCGAAGCGGAGACCGAAGCGAGCGACCGTACACCAGTTCAGCTGGCGAAAACCCCGTAGCCGCATGCGGCGCGGTCCTTAAAGCAAACATCACCCCAGGCAGACACAGCTCCCAGTCAGTTCGATGTTCAAAACACAACGCTCTCAACACGCGCTTCATGACGGAGTGGAGCTTCTCAACGGAATTCGACTGTGGGTGGTACACTGAGCTGTGTAACAGCTTTACCCCACACCTTTCGAGAAAAGTTGTCGTCAAAGCGCTAGTAAACACTGTGCCCTGATCTGATTGGATTTCCGCAGGGAAACCAACTCGCGCAAATATGGACAGTAGTGCATTAACTATCTCAACTGAGCTGAGTTCTTTAAGCGGCACTGCTTCAGGGAACTTTGTCGCTGGGCAGATTACAGTCAAAATGTGTCTGTACCCCGTGGCTGTTACCGGCAGAGGTCCCACAGTATCAATAACGAGCCGTCTAAAAGGCTCCGTAATGATAGGTACCAATTTCAACGGCGCCCTCGATTTGTCCCCTGGTTTGCCCACCCGCTGACAAGTGTCACATGTCCTCACGAAATGGTCTGCGTCCCGAAAACACCCTGGCCTTGCAAGAGACGGTCCTTAGTTTTCTTAACTCCAAGGTGTCCGGACCACGAACCCCCGTGTGACAAGCGCAACAGATCCTGACGATAGCATTGAGGCACGATCAGCTGATCGAACTCCACTCCTCTGCGGTCTAGATACTTCCGGTACAGGACTCCACCTCTTTCCACAAAACGCGCAGTTTTCCTGGCGATACCTTCTTTGACATTGCAGCGCACGTTTTCCAGGCTGCCATCCTTTTTTTGCTCGGCTATCAAAGCCGTCCGGCTGACTTTTAGCAACCTATCAAGTCCGTCTGACGTAGGCGCGATGAGCAAATCAGTAGATAGCTCTTCTAACTTTCCCGCGTCGGGCGTTTCCTCTCCAGTATCTGGCGCCTTTAACGTTACAGACTCAAGTTTATTCAGTTCGGGCGTGCTCGGAATATCAGCTTGCTGCGCCTCTGACCCTTTTTCGTTGTTTGATAACGTCGGCCCCGCAACTACCGCCTTTGCAGCGAGCTCCCGAACCTTCGATCTGGTTAAGGCCTGAACACTAGCTTCACCAAACAAAAGCCCCTTCTCGCGCAGGAGGTGATCGGACCTGTTTGAAAATAGGTACGGGTACTGGGGTGGCAGCATAGATGACACTGCCGCCTCCGTCTGAAGCGCTCCGAAAGGTCCTTCAATAAGCACCTTTGCTACTGGCAGACACACGCTATGAGCTTCCACGGCTTGCTTGATCCATGCGCACTCGCCCGTGAACATATGGGGTTCTACGTAAGACGGGTGAACTACATTCATCGTAGCTGCGGAATCGCGAAGCACTCGGCACTCTTTCCCGTTCACGAGGAGGTCTCGCATGTAAGGCTCGAGAAGCTTCATGTTCTCGTCAGTGCTGCCTATTGAAAAAAACACAACTTTTGGTGTTGTTTCCGGACACTGCGCCGAAAAGTGACCCGGCTTCTGGCACGTATAACAAACGCGCGTTTGCCTCATCTCGAACCGCTTTCTGCGTTCGGCTTCGGCTGCTGCCGTCTCCTTAGGTTCGGTCGCACTGCTTCCACTCGCATCCGCACTACGCGTGTTCCCCTTTGCTCTCATGGGTGTGAACTTCGGCCTCTCAAACTTCGAGCCAAATTCACCCTTTTGACCGTCCTTAGCTCCGCGAGCCCGACGCGTCACAAACTCCTCGGCTAGCTCAGCGGCTTTAGCCACCGTACAAACGTCTGGCCTATCCAAGACCCAGTACCGCACGTTCTCCGGTAACCGACTATAAAACTGTTCTAGCCCGAAACACTGCAGAACTTTATCGTGGTCACCAAACGCTTTCTCTTCTTTGAGCCACTCCTGCATGTTCGACATAAGCCTATACGCAAACTCTGTATATGACTCACTTTTGCCTTTCTCATTTTCCCGAAACTTCCGACGGAACGCCTCCGCAGACAGCCGGTACTTTTTTAGCAGACTCGATTTTACTTTGTCGAAATCCTCTGCTTCCTCTCTATCCAAGCGAGCGACTACGTCGGCCGCCTCGCCGGGTAACAAAGTGAGCAAGCGCTGTGGCCACGTTTCCCGAGAGAACCCCTGCTTCTCGCACGTTCGCTCAAAGTTAACCAGGAACAAACCAATGTCCTCTCCAAGCTTAAACGGCCGCATCAGGTCAGTCATTTTGAACAATACGCGTTCTCCTGCACCGTGTGCCTGACTTCCATTACGAGCGCGTTCCATCTCTACCTCAAGACGCTTCATTTCCAAAGCGTGTTGACGGTCACGCTCTTGTTGCTCTCGCTCTTTCTGTTCTTTACGTTCACGCTCTTCTTTTTCTTTTGCAGTCTCCCTCTCTTCAATGGTCTCAAGGCATTCCGACAGCTCGTCATCCTCAGCCTCTAACTCAAGAATAGCCTTTAGCAGTTCAGGTTTTCTTAGTTTGTCTGAGACATCCAGACCCAACTCTCTTGCAAGCTCCAACAATTTCGGTTTGCGCAACGACTTCAAATCCATGGCTGCTCTGAATGCTGCTTTCTCTACTGCTTACTATTGTCTTGCCGCAAACTAACCCGGCAGCAACGACAACCACAATTACCAGCTCTGTTTCTGACACTAACAAAAAGCCTGGCAAAGCTCAGAAGAAGAAAGTCCCGCACTCACCAAACCTCGCAGCCAAGAGTCCAGCGCAGTCGTTCCGCTGCAGGCAACCAGTCATCACACAGGGCTCGTTGCACTGCTCCCGGATCGTCGATGAGCTGCTCAGCATACAGTCAACTGCATCTCTTCGCTGCTGGCCTCCGTTGTCGCGATCTCACCGCTGGCAGACAGTTGTTTGAAGTCGTAGGCGATCCCACCGCTGCCACCAGTTGTTTTGGATCGCACCGCTGGTACGATCTGTTGGGAACTCGGCGCTGACGCCCGTGGTTGTACCTGGGTCGCAAGCCCCAAGGGTAGCGTTGGCCTGGCGGCCTGGGGTACAACTGGAAGCATCCGAAGGTCCCGGCAAAGCATGAGTCGACTGGTAACAACGAAACAACTTGTTTATTTTAACATCGCAAAGAGTTGGCGGTCAGGTTTGACCGAAGTAGAGAGACGGGAGAGCACTTCACTCAATAGAAGAAATCGGAGCCCTCCTTTTTGGCGTCCGGGGGCAGCTGTTTTTATACTCTCGCAGTTGAGGGCAAGAAGGAACCCCTCAAAAGACGAGCACGTGAATGTACAATGGGCTAATGGTGACGCACACTGTCGTAGCGCTGCCGTAGCACCATGTCGAGCACGATCTCGTAGCACCCTGTCGTAGCGCTGCCGTAGCACCATGTCGAGCACGATCTCGTAGCACCCTGTCGTAGCGCTGCCGGTCGGGCACAATGACTGTAATGAGATGATGATCCCTGCTTTCGCATCGCCTGGTTCGGGCACAATGACTGGAATGAGAGGGTGATCCTTTGCGGTCGCATCGCCGCAGTCGCGCCTGGAAACACCTGCCGATGAGTGTTGCGGCGACGATGATCGGGCCAAAATGTCTGCCGCCCCGCCGCAGTCGCGCCGGCAAAACCACGTGTCGCAGGCGAAACGCAACAGGCTGAGCGACGCCGTGCGCATATGGGTGGTCCACTGTCGTTTCCATATGAACAAAGAAATGTCGATTGGATCGCGATGTTTCCATACGAACGCATGGTAAGAACAACGGGTTGTTTTTTGCGGCGTGCAAATCTCGGGTATGCAGGCCGACTCGGCCTCCACCAGTCGAGTTCATTAGACGCTCTGGGTGTTAAAGCTCTGGCAGCTGAATCGGAAACAGCTTTGCCGACGAGGGTCGACCGAGCTCGCGCGATGGCCGCTTCGGGCAAAACTGTTTAGTAGGTGGCGTGTCGCAGAATAGGAGAAATTATTACAGGGCATAGAGTTTCGTACACTACTCACTAGAAGGAACTCTGGCGCTAGTGTCTACGCGAGCTGCAATGAGATCGGTTGTTCCAGCATGGGAAGTACATGGATTGCCTAAACTTCATCCTTTCGGCTTCAAACGTCTTTGTGTCTTTGTAAATTCGTCATTTTCAACAATGTACTGCGTAATAAGTAATTAAATAAACAATTAAAATTGTCCGACGGCGCGATTCGAACACAGGAACTCTAGCACAGAAGCCTGATGTTGAAACCATTAAGGCACGGACGCTTTTTTTTTCTTCTTTATTTCCAGCTTGGCTACAAGCCTCAAAAGAGTGTGTGATCATAGATCGCACACGTTTTATATGTGTCAAAGTATCAAGCATTGACACCACGTACAGCATCATCGCAGTCATTCGTCTTGTACACGTCACGTACCTTCACAACCATTTCCACACGGACGCATATATCGAGAAGCGAATGAAAGGCCCGTATGAATTTATCGCGGGCATGCCAGTACCTTGAGACGCTTGGTGCGTTTCGATTCGGCCGCCTGGACAAGCTCAGTCGTTGCAATTAATAGCAATTTTGCGTGTTCGCGGCGTCTTCTGCACTTCGAAGAGTATAGATTCCGCTGAAATTTACGACAATAAGATTTATATAGCGCAATATACAAAGCCACAAGAACGTCTGAATCCACAAGCACGAAGATCAAACAAATCCATGTACTTCCCATTATTCCCATGGTAGGACAACGGCTGCAGTGCCAGAGTTCCCTCTAGCAATTATTGTATGAAGTTCTATGTTACAGAGGTGTGCGAATATGCGAAACATCGAATCGAGTACTCGCTATTCGTAAATACGAAAACTTTTCTATTAGTTTCTGAATATTCTTAAACGTCAAGCGGGCGTAATAAACATAATATTGGAGCAAAAGTATGGTAAACTTCTTTTCCACGTGCATAGCGCCTTGTCCGTCGTGCATTTTGTTCTTTTAGTCCGCGTCTTCGTAGCGCTTTTTTCATCAAGTATGCAAAACCAACTCGCCCACGTCAAGCTTCTGCTGCTTCAGATAGCCTTGACATAAAACACGAGAGCTTACCTAGCAGAGCAGCCTACACTGGTCAGGGAGGCAATTAACCAACCTTAATCTACCTTAATCCACCTTAATCCCTCCTAGTCGACCTTAATCGACATTAATTCACCTTAATCCCCTTTAATACACCTTAATCCACCCTAGTCCATCCACTTTCTTACGCTTTAATCCGCCTTAAGCCAATTGTGGGAGTGGGCCACGGCGCCCGTCCGACGCCTCGGCTATTCGCCATGGGATCTCGCGGTGCGAGCCACAGCAGGTCCAGAGTCGGGAACGTGACGTCATCATTTGGTCAGGTGCATTTTCTCGCCATCCGATGTTGACCCCGGACGCACGTCGGATTTCCCGCTTGAAGGGGCATATCAGGCTCTCGCCTTAAAAATAAACAAGGGACCTTGCCGAACAAACTCGTAATTCCTTCGCACATTTGTTGTGTGTGCTTTAATGCACTTCAATTTACGTTGCCTTTTCCTGTTTTCTTTTTTTTTCTGGCAATATCTTTGTCGTGGGAGTGTTTGCGAAACGCGTGGGCGCAAGCTTTCCATAAGCTGCTCTAATGAGCAAAAGCTTGAGGACTAAGCGCGAAAGGTGACTTGGAGATAACAAGCAACACAACCTCAATGACAGTTCAAGCCTCCCACGCTACCCAAATTTTTCCGTTTCGTTTTGTTTTATAACGCCGCTGTCTCTTTTGCTTCTTTACATGCTCTCTGTCCGTTTAGCCTGAGAAGCTATACCTTCGAGACCTTCTTGCGGACGCCAGGTTGACGCCCTAAATTGACTCGCCGAAGGCGCTGATCTTCAGGTGGTCACATCTTTTATATATGCGGTTTGACTTTCATGACACCGGAGCCTCTCGTACGAGCTTCACTCCGGCATCTCTGCTCACTGCGTTTCAGGAGAGTTTGCTGTCGCGGTGAGTTGGTACATGATGCTAAAAACAAAAACAGCACACACACACACAAAAAAAAAAACGGTACAAGGAAGGTTTCTTGGGCTGTTCTTGTTCTTTTCCCTCCGTTTGAAGCGAGTCTTTGGTCGCGTCTATTCTTTGCGGATAACACATCGTTGAAAAATTTGAAGGACGCTTATGCTTGGCCTTTAAGAGTGTAACGCGACAGCATTCAAAGATCTCTGACTGCCTCTCAAGCTTCCCAACAAGTGCAATTTATGTAACCGTAATGTTTACCGGAAAACGCTGGCGCTGAAAGCTATGCATGTAGGCGAGATTTCTCGCGGATTTCTCTTTCGTAGGCGGATCCCGGAGGCGCACCAAAAAAATTACACCCTTTTCAGGATTCTGTTATTGCTTCGCCCTTTTGATCTTTCCGTCTGAAAATATTTAACATAAAAGGCATGCGCGGTCGGTGTTTTGTTTCATGACATTTGCTTGTGGGCTGTAATTCTCAAAATTCCAAGGAATAACTTTGTCAAGAATATAAGACAAGGTATAAGTGACTTCAGTGACATAATGGTGTGGCAATATAACCCGCATGTAACGCACGCCATATAGCAAGGCAGGGCACATACATATACCTAAATATATACGTGGGATTGTCGCTCATGGGGACGTCGATGCCGACACCGGATTTTCTGCGACACGGAACGCTATCGATTTAAAACAAGTCTTTCCCTAAGTTGCAATGACTAAAGTTGCAAAGACTTTGTTCATTCTAAAAATTTTGATGCTTGACTGCAATACCGCAGGACCGAAGTTAAAGTTAGTGCTTGCGGGATAAGTAGCTTAAGCTGGCCCACATATAAATATGATTCTCTTGTCTATACGACGTCTTAACATTGTATTCAATTCCTCGAAATAAATTCTCGTTTGGCCAGACACTGACGAAGGAAGAGGAAAAAAAATAAAGCTTGCATCAAGCCAAAACTCAAGTGTGCATAGCGCGATACTTTTGGAAGAGCAAAACCCATCATTCATGAAATGTAAAAAAAAAAAAAAACATTGCTTGCTCAACTTCTGGTCTTTGCATCTTCGTTTATTTTGGATCGGAAACGTCTCTCTGTAAAGGCATTCATGGATTTTTTTTTCTCGTTTGTTTCCTGTCGCTCTGTGTGAAGAAATAAGGTTACACGTCGCTCGGTGATGTAGGCTGAATTTGTGTCCGCGTTCAGAACGGTATAAATTGGAAGTAAAGCATTCTTGCTTTCTCGTTTGCTGCGTTTGCCGCAAATAAAGGTACCAGCGATCGCTAAGCCCTGTTTTGACATTTGGCATGTTCGAGTCGTACATGTCCAGAGCACCGCCGTCGTGTGCTGTCTTGAACGTCCCGAAATACGTGTCTGAGTTGACATCTGAGGGCAGTTGCTTGGTTGAAGGGTTGAAGGACGTAAGCAGACACGACGCTCATGGGTCGCGGTGCACTTCGTACACCATGTGTGACGTAGTACAATTAATGCGGCCGCCCTTACACAACACGTGCGCTCAAGGGAGCTGCTTTTATATATCCTCGAAAGCGTTCGCTGACGCCGTGTTAACACAGGTGCCCAGCTAAATGAGTACGTAGTTAACGATACTTGCGATCGATCTAGGGTTACCTTCGAGTCGCGTAGTTTTTCTATTATTGATTGCTGTGTGCAAGAGACTTTGGAATTCGAGCAACCTTTGCCAAACTTACCTGAATATAAAAGTTATTTTCGTGGAATCTAACGACTGTATTCTTACCATACAGAATGCGACATATATTTTGGGGGGTTTTGCGCGTCATTACTCGAATCTACTCCTTACGCAGTGATCATATACTCATTCGTCGCGACGATGTGCTAAGACGACTGCATCCGCTAACTTCGCGCTGCCAGGGACGCGGCGCGGCCCACATTCGTAATCACAAAAGGGAGTCGCTCACAGCGCTCACCCGCGGGACGCGCAAGCCGGTGCATCGCGCAGGAGCGAGTCGTTGATTAACTGACGCCGCACGAATCGAGCCTGCCGTCATTTCATCAGGCCCGCCCGATCCCGGCGCCCGCGTTGTGGGGTCGAGACTCGAAGGGCGCCCGCAGCATGTGCGCGCGCGATAAATGCGAGAACTGTCGCCACACATGCTCGGAATGCGATTCTCCACCGGTGCGCGGAAGCCCAAGCGTGCCAGGTTAAGCGGATGCGTTCCCTCGCATGGGCCGCGCCCCTATTTTCTCTTCCCGCGAGCCATTTCGCCTCCTCGCAGCCGTGGGAACGGCAATGCTCAGCCGGTCGAAGCAATTTGGCAACGCAGGTTGGCATCGCGGCCGAGCACAAGCGAGGAGCTCGCGCGACGCGTGCAGGCGCCTAAACGCGCGCTTTCGCGAACGCCCGACGCACGCAGCGAACGCGCTCGGCGCGAGCTCATTGTCCCAGCGCGACCTGGGTCCCCCAGTTTCAAGAGCGCGCGGCGCGGCACAGAGACCCGGACACGCCCACTCGCCCCGTTACTCGGATCTAAGCCAGAACACCCACGGTCACGCCGGTGAGACTCGCGCAGACCATGTGGCCAGTGCTGGGCGATCGATCACCCCTGCGGCTCTTGCCAGTCACCGCAGGCATAACACGGAAATGTGGTTCAGCAAGGTTCGCCGTTGGACGAGTTGCTGCTCAGCCATAATAATAAACTAGTGCAGCAGAACGAGCGTTTGGAAGAGGCTACATGTACCCGCAATAATATGGCGCTGGTGTATAAGCTGAAGCTTTATAGCGTCGGCCAGTCCTGTTCAAAATGATGAGAATGTAGTACCTTCGCATCACATGGTCGTCGGCGCAGTGCCCAGCGTCCGGAATGCGTCTCGTAATGTACTTTTCACTGTGCCGTTTTTTTTTTCTACAAGGCGTACATTGCTGTTTGTTCCGTTGAACAAACTACCCGCAACAGATCCAGCTCTACGGCGGTGATGTCTTAATTAGACACGTAGTCGTTGAAGTCACACCATCCAACCGTGATGTACTTCCTTTAGACGAGCGCCACTATTACTGCCAAACACATGAGTTTACCTGTATCCGTTCCTGGTCTTGTTATATTTTCTGTGGGACAGAATGGATAACAAGCTAAGATGCAAATAAATGCAAGCACAAAGAAGTGTTGAGGACACGCGCCTGTGTTGTATGTGTGTAACAGCATGCCCAGTGAGAAACTGTTAACGAATAGCGTGCTTGTTTCTTTCCCTTATCTCCTTCTTCACACACTGCAGTGAGAGACAGAGATATAGAAGACACAAAAGGCAGGGAGGTTAACCAGACGGTCGTCCGGTTTGCTGCCCTGCACTTGGGAAAGGGGGTATGGGGATGAAGAGAGAGAGAGAAAGAGAGAGGACAACGAGATAGCACAGTTTCGCGCACAATGGCAGGTTCGCACCGAGTCTAGACACGGGTCCCAAGACTTGCCGACTTGAGGTATTTCAAGAGCGCTTTTGTGGCTTTCTGTGCCATCGAAGCGTACGGCCAGGGCCCAAGGATCTTCATTACAGAAAATGGTCTAGAGTCCAGCTGGTTCAGTGCTGCCCGGAAAACTTCGCACTAGAGGTCGTGTTGATGACAGAAATAGGATATGTTCAATCGTTTCTGTGGTTCCGCAAGAGTAGCACATAGGCGTATCCCCCATTCCAGTGCGGAACGAGTAAGCTGAATTCGTAAATGCCACCCTGAGCCAGAGGCGGCACAGCACTCTCGCATCAGAGCGGGAAATTTTTGATGGCACTTGTAGCTTTAAGGATGGATCCAGCCTATAAAGATGACACTTAGGGAGGTTGGGAGAAGACCAGTATTTGTGTGTAATAGCTTTAGCCACACGCTGCAATGACTGGCTAAAAAAGTGCCATCCTAGTATACATGCCCGCCTTTTTCTTCTGTCTTCCTTTTAAAGCGAAACTTTCTTTGCCTAGCCTAACCTAACGCAGAACAAGTTGACTTGCTTGCATTTTCGCTCTACGCACTCGCCGCAGTGCTGTAATCTGCCTAGAAGTAGCACTTGTGTAAAGCAAACCGAGATTTACAAGACCATATGTCTAGGTTTGTTTCGCAAGTCGCCATGAAATTTGTCTTTCTTATTCTTCCTTTTGAAGTCGTAAAGCTATTCTGCGATGCTATAATGCTCGTCTTATTTCGATTAGGTTTAAAGGGCCAATTTTCACCACATACGTATAGGTCGAGCGGCCTAAACTCAATTTATACTGCGCATTTGCGCAAATTTAGTTGCGCGAAAGCTTTTGATTGGCCTTGACTAAACAAATGCTCTCAATCTCTGCTCGCCAAAGTTGATCACCATTTCGTAAAGAGGTACCCGGCCTGCGTTTCGTGATTCGGCAGTCAAGGCGACGCGCATAGCGAACGCAGTTCCATGGCGCTTAGTTGCGCGAACAAATTGTTTCGCGAGTGGAAATCTATAAGTTTGCCTTAACATTTTCCGACTTTAAACCTCGACGTGCTTCAAAGCCACTGTGTTTGAGACGGAGGCTAAATTATAAAATGGTTTGTCAAAAAGTGCATATCGGACCATTGTCCAAAAAGCGAGTTGTGAAACTCATTTTTAAATTAGTACGTGGATCCGCTTTCATGTTATAGCCGTGCCGGTGCCTGGATAGCGTCAGTCGTTGCATTCGAAAACACAACGACGTACCTTCTTCTTTCGGCCACACTCTCACCTCACGTCATTCTTTTCCCTTTGCTTTTCCTGTTTCTCCCTGCTTCAAACTATCGATCATGAATTGGTGCCTATCACGACACATTATACTGCCTCAGTACTTAGGTTGTGATACTAGCAAGACAGATTAATCAGTGGTAACACCCTGCTTACATTTAAGCCTGTTAAGAAAACTTTTTGTTTTTTTGTGCCAATACATGCTTCCGGAACCGCAGGTTGCATACAACCTGCCTTAATCACGTACTCTTAAATGGAAGGTCACTATTCGGCAACCTTCTTTTTATGAGGCCCGCCTCCCGCGGGTTTCAGAAAGGTTACGGGCACCTGGTAGGAGGCCCTTTTCTATGTGACACCTTATATGCGGTTCTGATTGAGAAGGGCGCTAAAATTGAGCGCATCTTTCATGCGTACAAGTCGCAAGGCAAGCGTACAGTATACGACACTTCATGTTATCAAACAAAGCTTACTTTATTCGAAAAACTTCACAGACAAACACAAAATATTGCCACTGACCCCGCGGGCTGTTGTGCTCAGCTTCAAGGATATTTCTCTTTTGTTTTTAAACAACATGCAACATAAGATGTCGCTCTCATCTATCATACAAATAACAACGAGACAATTATTTCCAACGTAATCAAAGTGCCAAGACAAACATATTTATACATGCGTGCAGAGAAATGGAACTCCTTCTATGAGCAAAAAAAAAAAAAAATCTTGGGTGAAAATCGTAGAAGTAACTGCAGTCATTCACATAAAGAGTCTTATTCTATGGTACAATGCGATCGGTATAAAGCACAAGTAACATACCGAAGGACTGGTCGGTCCGGCTGACACAAATAGGTGTAACACGTGCTTGTAACCGCACACGCTTGTCAAGCAGTGTGCATGCTTATAACTTGACTAGAGATTAGAACATGCTTCACTTTGGAAAATGAGGCGATCCACTCCACACGGTGCGCCAAAAAGAAAGGAAAACAAGGTTTAACGTATGGATATCCACACGCTATGCACGAAACACGAACGTCAAGGTAATTTCATCTTCGAAACAAACTGCGTGTACTTTGATTATACTCATGCGCCGAACGCGCTAAAAAGCAGAAGGTGAACACGAAAAATGACACGAGACAGTGGAAGGAGACAAGTTGCGTCTCCTTCCACTGTCCCTTGTCGTTCGCGCAGTTCACTTTGTTGCAAAGATGACGACCTTGCCCAACTAGCATTTCTAAAAAGCAGAAGCGCGCCTTCATTACGACGACACCCTCGAACAAAGACAACATGCTTGATGTCTGCGCTCAGAGGCTGTCCTCCCATAGATATCTGTGCCTGTCCTTATTTTCTTTTTTTCTTTATTCACCTACGTGGTCCTTAACTAAGCGGTTCTTTTTTTAACTTCATCACAGCTCCCTTACGAGGTGGACGCTAACTGTTTTAGTTAGGTACACTGCTATGGTACAGAACTCAGGGCTTAAGAGCCATGTCAGAGAGGCATTCCTAATGCTTTCTAGAAAGCTGCGGACTGCGCATTCCTCTCAGAAAGTGGCACATCAAATCATGTCGTAATATGCACCATTGACAGCCCAAGAGCCCAACTTTACGAAGAAATAAACGGGACACGTTACACTTAAGTAAAACCGCGTCTCTTTCTTACTTAATTGTCGAGCGTTCGCCTTTGTTTCGCTGCATCTCGTTGATAATTGCCAACTAGCCCAATGTTTCGTCATAAGCATCTGGTGTACAATTCCATAACAAATCTCAAAGTACGCCAGAAACAAGTGATACAGTGGTGCTAAGTCGTTTCATCTCGAGAAAGTGCCCACTTATATCATCCCAGCGGTCTTCACTCTTGATTCAAGCATGAATCTAGTGCTACCTCGACGCTTGAATATTGACGATGTGCTGTCCTCAGCGTTAACTAGTCCGTTAGACTGCTCATTGATCGCTGAGCACGTGAAGCTTCTTAAACGCCTCCACGGTATATGGAGGCTTCGACTGGCTGATAATTTTGATGTCCACTAGAGAATCAAGCTGAAGGCTCGTGTGACACTTCCTCGAAGAAGGCCTAACGCCTCCAATATTCAGGCTGCAGCATGCAGGCTTGCCAATAAAACATAGCAATTCTCAAACACGTAGCCATGACAGAACACACGAAACTAGAACAGATTTCACCAGACATATAATTGGACACATGTAACTTGCAAAAACAATAACAAATGGTTTCCTGCTTGTTAAAGCGCACATATCAGCCAAGCTCCGTCAACATCAGCCTTTCTTTACAGACATTGACAGTAGCGATCAAAAACTGGCGATTTCTCACCCAGAGTGAGTACAGAACGCACATAGAGAACGATGCACCTCTAACACTGCGACATACAACGTACACAAACAAGCTTGAAAAAAAATACAAAGAAGAAAGGAAGGTGCGAATATGCTATGTGTACAATGACAACAAAACAAGATTCACTCAATGGTGTTTAAATACAACGTGGAAAGCGACAGACCACTGTTCCCAATTCACAGAGCTACGAGTACACTGCTACATGACATTGTCCGCTATACACACAGCCTCTTTTCTATAGCGCTGTACATGTGGCTGTAAATATATAAACAACGGTTTTGTACAAAGAACCAAAACTCACGCCAGGTTATGAAAGGTCCCTAATGGCGACCCATTCTCCATACAACATGCTTTTTCGACGATACTTCGATGACAGAGACGAGATTTTCCTTTTTCTTGGGATATGCAGGGGCTTGCTCTTCTCGCAAATGCGGTTCTTCACTGCTTTCTTCTTCTTTTTTAACTCTGATAAGCTCGCGGTGAACACGCTTTTCGTAAGAGTAATGTAATTGTCCTTTCGCTTAGAATTCCTACGCTCTAGCTCCTCAGATGCTTAATGCAACTGATCTTCATAGGCAGGCGCAGTATCTTTTTTAATGTATTCTTATATTAACTCTTGTTGGTCGGGTGTCTGCCTGGTCGTCATCTGCCTCACAGAAATTGAGCTTTATAAGCTCGATCCATCATCGTCGTAACGTTGTCTGCCAATGCGTTAGCGCATATTGAAGGTCGGGTGTTGAAATTTGTGCTTTCTTATGAGTTCGTTTGTTTTGCCTTTGACATACAGGGCTTGTAACAAGACGTAGATATAAATGCACTGATTTGAAATTCCGTTAAGTAGGAAAATTTCAAGTCGTTGCCGTCTTTGTTATTGAAGGTCGCTTCTAGACATTGGTGTAGGAAAACTGAATGGTCTTAAAGGCTTTCTACTGACCGGCAAAGCTCCTGTAATGCTAAGTATTGTCGCCGTCTTACTGCGCTTTGGCTGTACAACGAATTAACATGTTACATCGTGAAAAAGTGTAAACATAGCTGTGCCTACAGCTGTTTCAAGACGTCATCCGCATTACCATTGAATGTCGATCGCTGCTGCTGGCTTAAAATGTTTGTTAAATACTTGCCGGTGAGCGGACTACTGCGTCCTGTGTGCGCAAAAGGCAGCGCAGAAACACAATATCGAGCAAGCGGACCACTGCTTTCGGTACACGCCGCCAAGCCACCGTGATAAACTCGAAAAATGTCACTGGTACAGATGGCTGATGTCAACAAAATGTCTTCATTAACATACTTACCCTGTTGGAGCTGGCGCTATCTAAAGGGAAATGCAGAATGCTTATATAAAGAACACAGTCTACAAGTAGTTTCTTTGTGTTCGATTAATTTGACTAGTAGATGTAGATATGAAAAAAAAAATGCGCCGTCACTCAGTGCAGCCATAAGGAATGTAGGATTCGCAAGCTAGGTACGGGAAACAATTTTGTTGTGTTTGTCATTCGTGTCAAATTTTTTGAGGCTCGACTATTGGGATATATGAGCACTAACTGCACAAAAAATTCCACATCCTAGTGTTTGAAGACGTAGGCTTTCAACTTCTTTGACGCGAGACTTAGCTCATACCATGTGTCATTGTTGATATGTACAGATTTGAAGTGCATCATGAACCGAACTAAGCATGGAAACGTACCATCAAACCTTTGAACTGCTCATAAAGGGCGCAGAAACAGAAACGAAAAACAAACTGAAAACAGCAACACCATTAACCACATAGTACATCTCTGTGAAATATCTCGACAACTGAATGACATCCGTGTCAAAGCGCTCTCAACAAGATCACAACTCCTCGTAGGCACCCTTATCGCAACAGGAAGGTTCGCGCTTATCTACGACCGTGCCACGGCGGCACTAATTACATGTATGCTCAAATAAAACCGACAGCATCTGCCTTTCGCAAGCATAATTGCGCGCATGCTTCCGTACCTAGCTTGTGTATTCCATAACAGCAACAGCCTTGGCAAACGAAGACATCGTGATCGTTCGTTGCCGTAAACATGGGCTAAACGGCAGCCATTCGCTTTGACAGGATGATGCAACAGCATCACATCTATGTCGCAAGAAAGAGTGGTCATAGTGACGCCTAGTTACTATGACATCGCGCTCACTAACGTCCGGTCTAAGTCAGAGCGCACGCTTAGACTAGTGCAACTTTGCTAGTGGTCACGCTACAACTTGGCAGCTTTTTGTGGCAGAAGTGAAGCAATTTGTCGGCTTTTGCGAGCTGTGTCTTTTCAGCACTTTAAGTTGTCCGCCGGTAGCAAAAAATGACACTCAGTTGAAGACAGAAAAGTGGTTTTACACCGACAAGGCTATAGCTATAGCGGAAGAACAAGGACACAAAAAGACACACCGGGCACACACAATTCCGGGTGTGTCAAATGTTCTCTTGTGTCATTGTGGTTTTCTGAGCTATAACTCGCCCTGACATGATGAACCAACGAACCTGGATTGCAAGCATTGTTCACTTTATAACGCTACGTCGCGGCTAGCACTTAAGTTGGAAATATTAACGCTACTCCATTAAGAATCAGAACCAGCCCTTCATAAATGTAGCACATAGATACAATGAGTGGTAGCCCAGAGCTAATTACTCAATTTGAGCTCACTTGCAAGCGCTTTATGCACGAGGCTGAGTATATCGCATGTTTTAGTAAACTGACAAACTGTGAACAATGTTGGACTATTCGAAAAGCAGATGCCATCTTTCAGACCAATACTCGCTAAACGAGGCGAGAAGAAATATGAAGGCTTTTGTGGCTGGCAGTTGTCCTGCAAGATCTTCGTTTGTCAGGGCTCAAGCTTTTGTAAAAATGACATGACCGCTGCCGTGGCGCTGATGCCGTTTCGTCACAGGTGTGCCTCTATCTCTCTTTATGGCGATTTAACTGCTCGTTTTCACACTTCTGTGCCCATACACGCGCGTATATATAGTATGGCTGTATAAACGCGTGGTAAGCACGTGAGCTCTTCGTACACGATAACAAAACAACAGGTACACACAGCACAAAAAGCAACAAGTACTTATGTACACCACGGAAAGCAGAGTCGCGAGGCACATTCTTACACGTTAACTCTAAACACTGAATGTGAGGATGGTTGCCAGCTGCGTTCTCGCTTTGCCTTTGACGTACGAATTTTCGAATACGCTATCCGCTATGTACACGAAAATAAAGCCTAGAAAGCATGACCCGCTCAGTTTTTCATCCTTCGATAGGCTGTACCGCTTGCATGTAAGGGAAAAGCTCGGAGGGGTCCCGATGTCGCGCAGCCTGGAGACTGGGACCCAAGAAATGCTGACCTTAAGTGTGCTTGCGTAGGTGCGGCAGACTCTTTCACTTTCATTACGTCGTGTCGTGGCCTGCAAAACAAGAAGAGGCATGAAAAAGAAAAGGAATGATTAGAAACTCAACCACGCTTTTAACAGGCCGTACATTATATTAAGTAGGCCATGCAGGGCGCCTAGTACGCTACGAGCGTTCAGCACCAAACCCCTTATAAAATTAACTCATTTTATGATTTGCGACATGCCGTGAGGCTTCAGTAGAAAAGCTCAAGCATGCCTTCGCAACATCAGGTTCAACGTGGCATACGTTAACTATACTTCAAATTCGAATTTTATAGACTGGTTCCGTAAGCATAAGATAAATGCCTGCAATTGCTATTGAATCAATATATGCACTTCATATGTTATAAAGTTGTAGTGCCGGGTAGGAGACTGCCGGCTTGATTCATGGATTCGGCAGTCGAATTTAAGTTGTGCAAGGACACTTTTGGGGCGCACGTTAAGAGAGAGAGAGAGAGAGAGCGAGATGAATGAGGTGCGAAAGGCAGGGAGGTTAACCGGAAGATATCCAGATTGCTACCCTGCACTGGGGAAGGGGGAAGGGGGGACAGAAAGATAAACATACACACACAGACATGCACACAGGTAGCATTATCAGCCATTCCGATGCGTCAAGCAAATGAATTCGCAAAAGATACTCCAAGCCGCAGTCGGCAGAGAACAGTTGTCTCGATTCGGGATAGTCCAGATGGAATGCGTAGAACGAGGGATGGATCTAGGCGGTGCAATCATGCATGCTGGAAACTAGGCGTGTTCCACATGGATCGTGTCGCATCGCGCGCGAGTATGCGAAGCTTTTTTGCTGCATCGGTTCTTGATAGCGGGATGGGTTCCTTCACGGCATTTCCATGAGTCCTCCTAGTAGCTTCATCGGCATGTTCTTTGCCCATGATACCGCAGTGGTCTGAGAGCCACTTAAAGAAATCAATCAGTCCAGCAGAGTGCGTACAGGTGATTGACAGACTTTCTTTCTACGCGGAATAAACACGAAAGTGCAAGTGATAAAGAGACGATGACAACTCAAGTAACCAAATTCTCCGGCATGCTCATGACTGTTACACAGTTAGGAAAGACTGTTGTTTCTCGAAAGGCGGAAGAGAAGAAATGCTGACACATGGTTAATCTCACATGTTCAGCTAAAAGTTCATATACGTATGCGCACGATGCCAATGAAGTTGTCAACGACAATTCAGAGAATCTGCTTCTGATAACCTACCGTAAACAACACAGCGGTGCGCCTGCTGGGGCATTTACTCTCGTGGATGCAACAGCCGCCCCTGCTTCTCTCCGTCTACGCACTTTCCACAACAGCAGCTTTATTTTACGGCCTGTTAAGGACAGCGAGTATTGTGTGTTTAAGCGCTACTGTCCTAAAGCTCCAGCGAGCAGAAAGTAAAAAATAAAGAAAGAAAAACACGGCGGCTTAGTGTTGCGCAGTGCACTACACTGTTCCATGCGTAAGTTCCCAATTCCAGTGTTCGCTCACAGGCCAGCTCGGCGGAGTCAAATATTACGAAACGGTTCTTAGGTCTCTTAAGTACACTCGCTGAAAAGAAAGCGCGGCGGAAGTCTTCGACCGAACATGCACAGGTTTTTGCAACACTTAAGCACGTGCCGGGCACAGAAGAAAAAAGAAAACAGCACGGCCTACGGATGCTGCAGCGACGTTTCGGATCAGCGTACACTTTCGCTGGAGCAAGCGGAACGCGACGCCACGGACATCGGACACGCCGGCGCGCGCGTACAAAACGGCGGCGAGCGAGAAAGAAGCCCGGGCGTCTCGACCGTATACAGCTGGCAGGCAAGGTAGCCGGCCGCTCGCCGACAGAGTGGGACGACAGGGTCACCCCGTGACCGCGGACGCTGAGGCCGGCGTGTCTGCGCTCCCCGCGCGAGTGTAAGTAACGCGCGCGAGCACGAGCCACCGCACGCGCGCGTTCACACGCGTGTGTGCGTTCGCGTGTATGTGCGTGCGTGCATGAGTGCGCGCGATTTCGGTGCCGCGCCGAGCACGACCGGCCGCCGAAACCCATTAACCCCGAAAAGGCGAACGAGTCGACCCGCCCCGGCACGAACTGCGCGCGTTGGGCTCGCTTTGCCGCGTTGCTCCCTTAATAACGATTGATTTAAACGGTATTAAGAGTGTCTGTAGACTTCGAAGAAATTATGTTACCTCTACCTATAGGCTTGTCATTTCGGTCACGTGTAGTGTGGTCATACATTCTAAGTGTACAGGGTTTCCGTCTGTTTCACCTGGTCTAGTTGCCGATGGACTTCCAAACAGCGTGTTTGTAGAAAGTCGGCCGGCAGTAATTGACTGAAAGTGTGAAATCGTAGATCAAGTGGCTGTCTACGGATTTTCTGTGTGGGCTATACAGTGAAAGCTCTTTAGCTTTTACATAAACTGTAAAAAAAAATCGTCTTATAAGTGCTGCACTCGCTAGGTTGACGGAAAAGCTCGATGGGATGCGTTATATTTGCCGAATACACGCTAACAGTAGTGTTAAGCCAGTTGCCACAGATACAGCAAACAAAGCACTACGATGCTGTGGCACTTGAAGGGCGCTTAAGAGGAACCGTGCGACGAAAATTAACAACCATCTCTGAACAGAGAACGTGCTCGCACGGCGTCGCGAAATCGATTCCTATGACGATTAACAGGGGTTTAGGGTCGCAAGTGACAGAAAATGGCAATAGGAGAGGGAGGCAGGTTAACCTGAATAGTGATGGGGAATTGGAAAGTTAAAGAGGGCAGTTAGACGAACCGAAATGGAGCAAGGCTGTCAAGACTTGCTCCATTTACTCCATTTGCTCCACGCAAGACTACTGCGTGGACGTCTCTAGAAGATATTAAACACAGTGCAAGAGGGAGGGTACCACATTAGTTTAGGCAACTTGTTCTTACTGGAAGGCGCACCGAAATCCGGATACTCGGGCGTTCCTGCATTCAGGGTTGACATTTGGATTTATTGGTACGGACCCATTTTAGAAATTAAGGTATAGCGCCATAGAAAAGCACGAGTAAAGAAGAAGCAACAAGGCGCGTTTCTGCATTCCACCCTCATCTGAATGTGGCCGTCGCAGGTAGTCGAACGCGTGGCGTCGCCCTCCTCAACAGAAGCCCGTATCAACTGAGCGCCTGCCACTTAGCACCTGTGCGATATGCGGATTAACCAGCGCGCCCTGAGATAGTTCTTGGCGGGCGACGGTTGCAGTTGCCTGCAACGTTCCAATGCTCAACCATGGAGACGATGGTCGGGTACAGGCGTTAATCGCTGCTAATTGTTGAAGGCGCCCATTTACTGAGCTCAGGAATTGGGCAGCCTGAGAATGTCCTCTTATTGGTGACGTGTTTCAGCTTCTCGCATAGCCGATCGTTCGCGCTGACTATGCGTCGTGTCAACGGTAGCACGCCCGTCTCTTTGCTTCCTCTTGCACGGAAACAAATGGGCGTTTTTAGTTCTACGACATAAACGTCGAGCTCTTGCTATTCGGTGAAAAAAAAAGAAAAAGAGCGCGGCTTCCTGTCACTTTCAAGATCAGCAGGACTTCTTGTTATAAACTGGCGTATTCTCCCACGATACCGGTTCCGATTTAGAGGCAGATGCTATACAGCGGGGACCCCCTTCGCCTGCGCACTTTTTCCTCTTTCCTTGTTCACACTCTTTCCCTGTTCTCCTTTCCTCCGTATTACGCCACACCGCCGGAAGCGCAGGGGTCAGGTTGCGCAGCAGCTATCGCTCGACGGTGTGTCTCCCTCAAAGTCGTACGTTACATGGCTGCGGCTGCGGCCGTCACTTGGTGCGCGCTGGCACGTGACCATGCCAGGCCCACCCGAGACAGTTCGCATGTAGCCCATGCTTGTAAAAGCGCGTGGCAACTTTCACGCTGTAATGTTAGGTGACGCGAACGATAGCGAAACCGTCGCTGTGCGACTACGCGCACGATTAAGATAAAGGAGGTCGCGGGGAGACGGAGACTTTAGGTGAACAATAATGGCTGATCAAGAGAATCGTCAACACGGAGTCTAATTGTCTTCGCAGGAGACTTGACGAACACGTATGCCTCTTTGTCAAAACGTTGACTCAAGGCTCGGGCCACTGTTGATAACTTACACGTACAACAGTTATTTATTACATGTAACGGTCAAAGAAGCCTTGCGTAACACTAGCTTAAGAACTTAAGATTAAGAGGGTGTTATAAGGAAGAGAGAACAAGTAATTTGGGTAAATTCGGAAAGGTCGACTGCCGGTTGAACTCCTCTAGCGTGCTATACTTTCTGGATCAAATTCAGGGTTTTTACATGCCCATACCACGATCTGACCGTGACGCACAACGTAGTGGTGGATTCCGGAGTAATTTTGACCACCTGGGTTTCTTTAACGTTCACCTAAATTTAACCGCACGTGTGTTTTTGCATTTGGCCCCAATCGAAATGCGGCAGCCGTACGGCCGGGATCGAACCCGCAACCTCGAGCGCAGCAGCGCAACGGCTAGCCACTAAGCTGCCGCGGCGGGTGTGCTATACTTGCTACGGAGTGACGTGCAGGAAATGATCGGTATATGAGGGGCAATTATGAGGGCACTTCTAGGGCAGCGCTCACGATAACCCTATCCATTCATCACCTTTTCTGCAACGGAATTTCCATGCACAGGCATTTCAAAATTCTGTCCCCATTGTACTATAGAACACAGTCACCGTGGTTGAGAAACCAAACCTGCAACCTACTGTGTATGCGTACAACCTCAAAAATCGCTGAGTTGTTCGGCGACGCGTCATCCTTGATAGCGAAATGACTGCGTGCAGATTGAGCTGCACGAATGAAAAACAAGACACCGAAACTGCATAAGAATGCGCCAGGCGTATATGTGTGAGATACCGCATTTGAATGGGAGCAACTTGCTCTTATCTTCACACCGTTCAAAGAAGCGCACGTAATTCGTTATTGATGTGTTGGCAAGTAACATAGCAAGCCAAGTGAATTAGTTCATAGACAGGTAAATCGGTCGTAGCTTGAGTACAAGACACTCTTCCAAATCGCTGTCGTTTCAAACAACTCAGGTGACTCTGCGTTACAACGCTGTATATGTAGGTAGGCGCTTCCTAAACTGGATTCAGGAGTCGTCAATATACGCGTGCCCCATAACGACCACAACAAGTTTATTTTCGACATCTCGGCAAGAGACCCACATTATATATATATATATATATATATATATATATATATATATATATATATATATATATATATATATATATATATATATATATATATATATATATATATATATATATTAATTCGGAAATATAAACGAGAGAACTTCGCCACAAAAAGAAAGGTTCCACATGTGTTAGTCAGCCGTCACTATTGGTGTTCAAGTATGAGGTTTCTCTGTTAGATTCGGGTTGAGCGCACGCTATGTCTTCTTGTACTAATCATAGCTATACCCGCTTCACGTGTCACCGTTGTGCAAATGACTTCAACTACTCAATATAAGGTTCTGTAGGGTAGGGGCATGCTTTTACGCCAATTCTTGCTGATGAAGTTTGTTTGCAAATCACGTGATACCCACCATTTACATATGTATATATATATATTTTTAGATTTTCACTAAACTTCCAGTTGCCAATTCAGCGCCGTGTTTGCCTTCTCGCTTCGTCCTTGTCCTCTGCGCTGCCGCTAATCATGCCCCAACTCGCCGCTCTTCTGGGCATCCTCTTTAAACTGTGCCGCGCTTCGAAGCATTTTCAAAGCGAACAGTGACCTCCTCTGTTCTGTTGCTATAACGGTGATGCAAAGCCGAGAAAGTCAGCACGCATTAGAAGTCCCGTGCTTTGCACTTTTCTGTAGCTTCTAAGCCCCTCTACGTGAGTGCCGGTATCCTGCGATGACCACGATCTTGTTAAATCGCCGCGAGCGAAATGCCGTTTCGATCGGACAGTTAGCTTCTTGATGACCTGCATCGGCTTGCGCAGAATATCGCGGTGATCGCACCTCGCTGCTTCTTCCTCTGGCCATTTCCTTGTTTTGTAGGACCGCATGCTGGCAATCGTGCCCGCGGGCAATGTTTTCTCCTTGAGGAGTCGTTCTGTACTTGCGTTAGTCCTTTCTTACGCGGTTGTTTCACGCCAGTGCAGGGCGTCGTTGCTTTGAGGGCGGGGACACTCCACAGTCTGCGTGGCGTTGTGAGCACCCAAATGGTGGTCACGTGAAAGATACCAAATTAGTTATCACATCTATTTTGCGAGCAGCAGGACATACAAAAGCATTGAACGTCTTCTTGGAAAAAGCATGCCTGATAGTCAGCTACATCATCGACAGAAAATCTACTGAAGGCAACAAAAAGACAACAGCAAGATATTACAGGTAGAAAAATTATAAATAACGAAGACATTTCACGATTGCTTTTTGTGTTGTTGTTGTTGTCGTTGGCTGCGATTTCGGTACAGTGGTCTCTTCAGTAGTCATATCTTCCATACCGTTGCAGTCAGAAGAAAAATAACACAATATGACTAGACGATTTCTATCACGGTTTCTGTAAAGATTGTGCGATGAAATCACTACTTTTGTGATGATTATTTCATACTTTGAAGTTGTTTCCCGTGTGGTTACCACAGGGTTTAAATACATGCTGCTGCATTCACCGTAACACCCGCTACAGAGAGAGACGTGGCATCGAGAACTCTGTACGGCAGAATGCCGCGTCATGCATGCACATTTTCTCGCGAGCGGCGTCACACGCGCACACACCCACGTGACGCAACCTGAGCGTGTTTCTCTTACCTGTTCCATCACCACACTTCGCACTTCTTCCGAGTGTTCATGGCGCTGTTCTTTCTGCACTTGAACTCCCTGGTGAACTCGTCGGAGTTGGACACCGGCCCCGTGACCCTGATGGAAGACATAGGCGTCCCGACAGTGACCGACAGTTCGTCTATTATTATTTTTTCGCGCACTTTCTGCAACCTATTTTCCATACCACGAATTTGTACAAGTTCTAGTGGCAATACAAGCCGTCTTTTGAATTCGATGCTTCGGTTTCTTGTGTGGTTCCCTTCTTTTGTGCCATAATTTGTTTGCAGATTGAGTTTGGTTGAAGTATTGTATAACACATATAAAGAGTAAATTGATCAAAATATGTGAATCGAAAGAAACCAACAACGAGCTAGAAGAAATCATGATGTCTGAACCTTCGTTCTTTTAAGTTGTACTAATCCAATTTTCTATACAAGGTACCCATACCACCAGTTTCTGTTAGCATGAAAGAAAATGATCATGTTAGCGTGAAAGAAAAAGAAAATCATGAGGCCTGCGGTATGTTATAAATAATAAAATAAGAGAGAAAGACTGGACCTATAATGAAATGGATGTGTCAACGCTGGCTGTTCTCTCTTCTTTTTGTGTTCATAGGCCCCGTCATGCCCCATAATTACGTTCTTGTGTTCTATTCCTTCTTCCTAAAATCGCTAGGATTCATGCCGTGGTACGGTAGGAAAATAAAAAAAGGAAGAACAAAAGATGGGAAGGCGGGATCAAAAGCTTCCGAATTACGTCTGCTGTAAGAAACCTGAATTAGCGTTACTCGTCCTAAAATAAAATTTTCGGTACTCTGTAGTTTTCATGCGCTACATCAGCTGCAACATTTCCAGGGACTTGACAGTGATCTACTGGAAAAGCGTATTATACGATGCGCTTCGCTCGCTGTTATATTTCTTGAGTACAAGAGCTGTACTTTGTAACGGTTCCTTCTGTATTCCATTGTTCTTCGCCTTTTTCATTGGCTCACACGAAACCGTGCCTCGTCTACCACAGGAGTTCGTCACTCGGCAAAGTGAATGATAAAAGAAATGTACAGAATTAATGGAAGAAAAATGTGCAAAATACTGCCACAGGTGCCAAAATTACATTTCAGGCACAACGTAAGCAATGTAAACGTAAAGCATAACTCGAGCCATCATTTAAATAGGTCGTTCTCTGCTTCACTCTGATACCCATGCACACCACTTGAAATTTGTGTGTCATCTGCAATTTTCGCAGAGCGATGCAAAGGTTTCAGTTATTAATCACTGCACGTTGAGGAATTAATTATTTTTTTCTTCGCGCTTCTATATTCTTCTTTAAATTCAGTTTTCTAATTCTCCTGGGTCGTAAGTTTTTTGCCGCAAGTTGTACTGTGCAAAGGTGCCGACGTATAGAAACGGTTTATTATTCTCGTCATTTTCTCCTAAAATCATGTGCGCCTGCGTATGTATGTGTGTGTTTATATTTAACGCGGATAGGGCCCGATTAGACCAGTCTTAGGTCTTTAGAATGGCACGCGGAAAAAGCAGCGAATGCCTCGTTTACCTGAACCTCGCCGGCGAGTGGGGGTCACTGAGGATCTGCAAGTGGATGGCCTCTGGCGTTTCGGTGGAGCACCACACCTGGGCGAAGCCGACGTAGAACAGCTGCTTGTGCGTCAGGTTCACGCCGGGCAGAGGGGGCTCGTTGGGGTGCCTGTCCAGCCATTCCTCAAACGCCTGCATTGCGAGACACATTTGTAGCGCGGGATGTACCGAACTGTGCGCGATGATTGATGTGAGAGTGTTTCACCGCACTCACTCAAATAGTTAAAATCCAAAGCTTAAGTTTTGTCAGAATAAATGAGCCGACGAGACTGGTACTTTAGTCCGTAACTGAAACTTTTTCGGAATACTGCCGGCATTTCTCGTGCAATTGTGATTTACTGCAGCTCTTGGATCGCACGTGATTTGCTTACGGCTTAGATTCACTAAAATACCTTCATTTAGTGTCATTATATACTAAACAGCTACGGAAGCTACAGGTGGAAAGCCCTAGCTATTTAGCCCAAAATCACGTTTTCTCCACACGTCAAAACTAAAGGGCTCATCAAGCGGATAATGTGGCAAGCGGCGTAAGTGCGCCGAGTGTCATTTAAGAGACATCGCAGTGCTAGCTTTAAATATTGTTCTGGGTTCCATCCATTGGTGGTGTCCGTCGCACGCAAAAAAAAAAAAAAAATCTCAAACATCGACCGCTAAAAGTGCATTGAAAACTGCGCTAAGGTGGGGCTGCGGTGACACAAGAGCAGACTAGCGCTAAGATGCCAGCCGCATCAGCGCCGTTCTACAAGAAATGATCTGGCGCCAGCTCAGCCCTTATCTAAAACTGCTGACTAAGTTTGCGAAGCCAGTTTTCAGTAACCTATTCGCACCGCATCAAATGCTGATTACCGCCATCAGCGCGCACCAAGTTGTGCATTTTATCACAAGAAACTTACATGAAACGCCGCTTTGAGACCTCCGTTGTCCGCGATGTTTTCGCCCAGTGTTTGCTTTCCGTTGAGCTGAAAAAGAACAAGAATCAGAATGCTCATTTTGCACACATTTCATCGCTAGATGAGTACCTTATGTCCACACTGGACTGCAGAAGACAAGACATCGCAGCTTAATTGTAATTTACGCTTGCGCGACTAGGGTCTGCTAATACAATGGTAGCGCAGCCGCCGTGAAGGAAAAGGAAAGGAAAAAAAGTACACAAGGAAACCAAGTGAGAATGTCAGATGGCTTACGTTTTCGTTGTTGGCAGTGTAATTTGAATACTGGTCAATGAAGCACTGAGCCCTCGATTGGAAGCTCTGAATGGTTGAGTTCTTCCACCACTGGTTAAGGTTGCCGGACTTGTCGTATTCTCGTCCTGCGTCGGTTTGTAGAAAGACTCTTATCACACACGCATGAACGCCTCTTCGTTCACAATTGCAATTCAATAAAGGAACAATGCGCTTCGCGCTAAGCACTATCAGTAAGAATCTACTATGCTTTGGTGATTCAAAACAAGTGGTGATGAGAAGGTATGTCGAAGAGAATAGAACGTTTTCAACGACGTCAGTTTTTCTTTTATTTTACGTGACCGTACATGGAATGCTAAAAAATTAAATTATGGGTTCCATGTACTAAAACCACTTTCTGATTATGAGGCACGTGGTAGTGGGAGACTGCGGAAGTTTGGACCACCTGGGGTTTTTTTTAACCTGCACCTAAATCTAAGTACAGGGGCGTTTTCACATTTCGCCCCCATCGGAATGCGGCCGCCGTGGCCGGGATTCGATCCCGTGATCTCGTGCTCAGCAGCCAAACATCATAGCCTCTAAGCAACCACGGCGAGTCATAGAATGCTGCTTCGAGCATATCTTGCTCCCTTATCGGGTTGTAATTACTCTGCTAGCAAACCACAAGAACAATGACAGCAGAACGACAAGGGTAATGTTCTCATCTTCCAACAAAGAATTACTCAAGCTTAATATGCTTATGCAGCATAAGATGACCTGTGCATCCCGAACGTATGCAAATGGGGAAACAGTTTTCGAAAGCCGACTCTTCAGGTAGCCAAACCTCCAATTTTGTCACAGTAAATAAAGTAATTCAAACGTCAAGTTTTATTTGCGCCCTTTGCCGCACATGTTCTATGTGACGTAGTTCTACTTGTGCGTTTTGCACCACATGGCATGCGCCTATCTCGAATGGTCATCGTTGGAAGTAAAGACCCCTGTTGCTCCCGTTTTGTGCTTATTGCCTCTTTTTTTTTTCCTGCTATGATTTGCTGACATGGATTGCCGACTTTCACATACCCTAAGGCACACATGATTTTAAAATATAAAAGGGCATTCATAAATTCTTATCTATATAATTTCGCTGCCAGCTAAATGCCCCTGCAATGTAAACACTAGCGAATCAACCTCAATCGCCTTCTGTCGCATATTTAAGCACTATTTCACAACAAATTATTGTCTACAGGGCGGACGTATTGCCTACCTTGATCATCGAAGGCGTGAGTCAGCTCGTGTCCCATGACCACTCCCATGGCTCCGAAATTGAGAGACCTGGAAACATTGAACAAATCCAATTTAAGGCATACTTACGGTAATCACCATTAGTTAAGCGCAGAACGGACGGTGGTCAGCTGAAAATTTCCTGGTAATTGCGTACATTTAAAATGACGACTGACTGTGGTCTGGCTGGCTTATCGTTAAGGAGGAACTCTTGAAGAAAGTTCCAATCCTGGCATGGCAGAATGTGGCCTTATTGATTCAGCACCGAATACAAGCTGAACGTCATTCGTGTTTCCTGCTTATATATAAAGCCTTCCGCTTTCATAGTGCTTTCATATTTTCATATTCGACTGGGCTAATCTAACCAGAGATATAGAATGTGGTTCACTAACTAGCTCGTGCAAAGGGCGTCATCGCGTTCTCAACTTTTGATCTCGAGAGCGTGTGGTTGCTTACTTTGGATAGTTGGGATCGTAGAACGGCGCCTGCAGGATCCCAGCCGGGAAAACTGAAAAAAAAAAAAAAACGGCGAGCATTATGCAAACATTGATGATGCTCTAAGAGATAATCAGTCAATTTTCCAAGAACTGTTATACAAAAACTGCTCTCTATAACCTCTTACTGAAGTCAGAAACCATGCAAATTCCGAAATTTTGGTTGGTGTTTATGAGAATCTAAGCAACCTGTGGTGGTGCTTTTTTTTTTTGCAACTTCATTTTTCTATAACGTCTCTTCATATCCCTGACACTTCAAAAGTAATAGCCAGCTAGCCAATAGGTTTTGAGGACTATTCCGTCATATACTTGAAGGACCTCGATTTGTGATAAGGCCGAGCATCTGAATTCATGTAAATGCAGAATAACTGGGTATCACTGGGTTCTGGGTATCAGTGTAGGACGCTCAAATCTTTAAAAGTGAATCCCTTATAGTACACGGTGTGTATGCCGATTCAGATTTCACCACGCATACAAATTCTGGCGGAGCCAAAGAACACTCGATGATTCAAACAAGATCTAGCAATGAAAGAAAACTCTTGAGTGCTGCGTTTCGATGCGACAGAATTGTCAAATGTCAGATGTCAAATTTTCGTCTCCTTGTGAACTAGCAGTTTAGCACTTTTAGATAGCGCACACCGAAGCTGGTATATAGATACCCGATGGCATTAAGTGACGCCCATGCTACTACGGCGTAGATTAGCTGCAGAAAGCGAAGCACATATTTGAAACGTATGTAGTGCAGCAAAAGAGAGATAGAAATGATGCATAGAAAGGCAGGGAGGTTAACCAGAGGTAGTTCCGGTTAGCTACCCTGCACGGGGGATAGGGTTAAGGGGTATAAAAAAAGAAAGAGTGGAAGAGAGAGAGAGAGAGAGAGATTTTATTCAGACTCTTGACTGGTTAACATCCCTGCCTTCCTATATTCCCTCTCTCTCTCTCTCTCTCTCTCTCTCTCTCTCTCTCTCTCTCTCTCTCTCTCTCTCTCTTTGACCAAAAGCATTAAGTTCTGATAGCGGACGACTGTCCAATTGGTCCAACACACTGCACATCACTACTCTCCCGGCACTACGTCGCGGCCAGACACAGATGATGTGTGCGAGCGTCTCATCGCTGGCACAAACGCGCACTACTCAGAGTTGTGTTCCCCTAATTCTTTGTGTGCGTTACCCATGCACGACGATTATCTCTATCTCGTAAAGTTACAATAAGTGATAAGCAGGCATTTGTGGGCCATAACACGCTGACCTTATCTATGAATGTGCACGTAAACTAGATATTTAAAGCATCCGGTGTACATCTTGCACTCACACATCACTTTAGCTCCACGGGACTATGGTCCACGTCTCCGCTGCCGCGCCATCAGTGTCAGTGCTCGGTTTCGTGTCATTGTATAACGAGTGGTGGTCGTTGCTCTTGACAAAATTATTTTATTTTTTCTAATGTCATTATTGGTTGATGGCTTGGCAGTTTATTTGTGGCATCGTTGGCGACAAACATGGTCAGTATCACTATTCTCGTAAGATGACTAAGTATTTTTCAACCGAGGGACAAGCAAGATGAGCGACATAGAAACCCGAGGTCTCGCATGTGTACGTATACCGACCGATCTGGTTCTTGGTCGGCGTGTAGTAGGCGTTCACGATGGTTGGCGTCATCTCCCATTCAGTCTTGTTGCTTGGCCGGTACAGACGCTGCATGTTCTTTTTGAGCAGGAACTGGCTCACCCGGATGTTGTTTTCGAAGTATTCGTTCTCTACAAACTCCAGCTGTCGTGACAGAGAAGGAAGAGAACAAGAAAGCACGCTGTAAGTTTACAACACCACAATACTGGGATCATTGTCGAGGAAGGCTTCTAAAAGCACTAAACACTAAAACTTAGTTTAGCTGCTTTATACTGTCATACGTTCAGAACATCGTATACGCTTTGTGCACAATCGCACTATCGAAGCTTAGTCCGACCTATAATTAGTATGACAGAAATATTAGTGTCTGTCGTAAGGCGCATGATTTACGTTTTCGCGTCAAAGGTAATTGTAACAAAACCTGTATCTCTTTATCTGTCTCTCTCGCCTTTTTTTTTTTTGTAGTATGCACACTGGTTGCACATTACTACGGTGATAAAGGAAGCTGAGGCACCTTATACGCTCCTCCAGCCCCCTGCGAGACAGCACTTCCTTCCAAGACTTAAATTCACAATTATTGTGAAATCAAGCCTTGTCTTCGATGTTGAAATGCAGATGCATATGTGCTAAGCCGCTCCCGAGTCCTAACCATGGCGCAGATACGCATAGTGCAACGATACGTAATCCATAGCATGCGAAATTCTGTTCATGCATATGCCACTCCACGGGACGACGGCATAAACACATGTTGAGCTACCAGCAGAGTGCGTATGTATATATACGGTGTCCCAGACGCTGCGCTACTAGCGAGCCTTACTGACGCTGTATTGTTTCCTGTTGATTTTTCTTTGTCTCCACAAATCACGTGCCGCGGGGAGTTATAATGCTCAGGAGCATTTAATTTTCCGCTTGTCAGTTTTGCTCGACTTCAAACTCACGGCTCAGGGGCGAAGTTGGGTGAAGTTAGCGATAACGCTAGGTGATGACGGCCGAAAATAAGCCCATGGAAACTTTGGTTGCGAGCAGCAAAAACGTGTTCGATGAACCCGAGAATTTTTTTTTATATATCCCATGTTCCCTCAACGACAGCGGTGGATCGCTGTGCATCAGTGACAGTCAAGACTTACATAACTATCGTGACCTTCCTGGCTGTTTCAGCAATGCGGCTATTGTATAATGCCGTCTCAACTCAACTGGATTTGGTGGCCTTCTCGCCCGAGACAGCAGTCTCTTTCTTGTTATTATTTGGTCATCATCCCCATTGTTAACGGGAAGTGTGCCAGGATTTCCGAAATGAAAGGACTAGTTCTAGTCGGTTAAGTAAACGAAGAAAGACAAACGCTAGTCACAACAAACAGAAAGAACTAAAGATAATTGGCAGGAAAAAAAGAGACAGCTGAGGAAACTGAGTAACAGGATTACGAGGGGGCCGATTACGCAAGAAGAAAAATTAGGCAGAACACCCGTATAAGCGAAGCAGCGACACGGGTCAGCAGTTTAAGCAGAAATGAAACAGAGAGAATTGAACCAACTGGAAAAAGCGTAAAACAATGCAACTGAGATTTTCATTGTGTTGGGGCCTCTACTGCTTACGCTGGAGCCTAAGTACGCAGAGTATTGTGGAGTTCAGGCTAACGATAAGTTAGCGTTTTCACAGAGTGGTTTACTTCAGAAAAAAAAAGGGGGGGGGGGTATACAACGCTGAAAGATGCCGCAGTGTTCCCCCTATATATTACAATCTCGCTCCCATTTGATATCTTTCTGCACGAGCGGACAAACACGCAAGGAAGAGTTTGGCAAAAAAGGACAACACCCTGTTAGAACTCCTCATTATGCCTTGTTTCGTTTGCCGGATGCGGCGGCTTTCGACGCGAACATCAATTACGCATGTCAGCTGCCTCGACGGAATATCAGACGCCGAATTAACTGCATCCGTTCGAAGCACCAATGTTTATTTTCTACATAGAGGGCGTCGCACGGGGCGCATCGAGAGACCCTGGCTTTCGCCTTCCGTGGCAGTATTTTCTGTTACGCGTCGGTCGATCCGATTTAGCGTGCAGAAGATATGCCTCTTTTCACCCCGCTGAATATTGATAGACAGGAATGAAGACCCGCCTGACAATATTTTTACCTCCGCGCTGGCGTGCCAGCCTAGGACGTCAAGGGAATTGGAAATGAAGGAGAGAAAGAAAGAAAAAAAGCCCCGAGCAGAAGACCAAAGGAAAGGGTTGCCGGTGTTTGCATACCGGAAGTACAGAAGAAAGAAAGCTTTCGCCGCGTAGAGCGGTGATGGAATGAACGACCTCCGGAACGACCGCTCACGCGGTCGGAGGTGAGTGCGCGGGGTGTGGATGAAAGCTGCAAATTTTGCTGTTGCATTGCGAGAGTCCCCCCCCCCCCTTTCCTATATCCCCCTCCCCCTGCCTTCCTGGCCTTACGCGGTATCGTTTTTCCATGCGCCCCGTCGGCCACGGCACACTCACTATCACCGACACATCGCGGACGCCTTTCATCTCAGCCGACCGCTTACTTTTCGCTAGTGGCAGGCGTTTCTCGCCATTCGCGCCTACCGTGTCTCATCACTGCATTTCCGTGCAGTGTCGCGCAATCTAGCAAAACTTGCGGTGGCGAATGTTGGCACCCTTGGACTTATTGAAGGATACAGCGTGTGCTGTGAATGATAAGAAACTGCGCAGTAAAACGACATGTAGTGAGTTACATTCAAAGGTTCCGTTCAATGAAGAGACAGTTGGTTCAAAGACAACGACGACACATCCGCGAGTACAACCACGACGCCGAGAGCACGACGATGTGACAGCGATGACAGCATGACGACGCTAGTGACACGAAGTCAAGGATGTCAACAACTACACGGTGACGAGAAGGTCGACAACAACGTCGGTCACGTGCAGAAGGGCTTTACGGAACCAAGAGCCTCGTAGTGGAGGATGCTAATAATATTTTGAAGGCCAACGCGGCAGAAATGAAGACGCCGCAAAGATGCAGCAAAGGGTCGAGCAGGAAGATTAAGACGGTTTGGACATGTAGTGATATAAGTATATATATATATATATATATATATATATATATATATATATATATATATATATATATATATATATATATATATATATATATATATATTGAAGAACTCTGACAATAAGGAAGATTCAACAGAGAAGCTGCAGAGGCGGTAAAGGACTCTATGGCTCTACGAGAGGAAGTTCAGTCAAAATAGGGATTCAATAAAAAAAAAAAAGAACTGGTTGCAGATGAGCAGGCCAGGATTCCTAAACGCAGCTATACCAGAAGATTTCTTTTTTATTCGGTTGGTTTGTATTTTCTATTCAGTGATGCCAGTTTCCTAAAGGCTGGCGCCAGGTGTGACGTTACGTGACAAGCCCGTGGTTGCATTCGTGGTATAGATCTTGAATCACAGCGAAGCTTTACGAAATCGCTCTCCATCTTTCGTCCTGAAATTTCGCAGAACCTACAGTCCGGTGTCATTTTGAACAGCAGACAGCGCAGCGACTAGCCGATGAATGCGTCACGCGTTAGGCTGTGCATTGACGTGTAGACTATACCGTAATACGGTTGACAATGGCTGTGATTTTCACTGTTCTGAAAATACTGGCGCGTCGTGGAACGGCATCCTTGGCTGCAATCTCTTTTCTCTCTTTTTTCGCGCTGCCGTGCTGGTCACAGCTGCTGCCTTTCTTGTGCTTGTTTTTGTTGTTGTTTTTTATTGGGAACGCGGGAATGATGAAGTTGCAGAATAACCACGTAAGCTTCTGAAGCCGCGCTCTGTGCCGAATTAGGCCTTGCTGGTGGAGAGCTGCCTCCGCAGTGTTACAGACCCCGCCTAAGTGGTGGCCAGACAGAGAGATAGTGCAAGGGATAAACAGTAAGGAGTTCAACTAGACGAACTTCTGGTACGACACCCTGATGCAACAAAATGATCGTGATGCGGCCACCTAATGTGTGGTTTGTTGCATCCTGGGCATGCGAAACAAAACAAAAAAAAAAAAAGCCGCTGTACGTGTCTCCGCTGCTGTGTTAAGGCTGCGTACTCGGCCTTATGTGAACCCGCCGGCACTTTGGGAAAATGAAAGCGGAGACATCTTTAAAGAGGAGCTGAAATCGAGGGACGAGGCAAAAGCGGGAGACGGGGAACAACTGAGCGCTTACTAGACTACAGCTGCAAAATCCGACTGTTTTCCCAGTAAACGGCGAGCCGTACTCGGCGCATGCGTGTGTACTCTCTCTCTTCTTCGCCTAGACCCACATTTTAAGTGCCTTTCTAAAGATGAGCGAAAACAAACTCGTCCAGTTCTCGATTATTGTTGAAAACAAAGACGATGGCGTCTCCTGGAACGATTTCGGAACGCCGTCGTTGCTACGAAACAACGCGAAACGTGACAACTAAGCGGTTACCGTAACTCGCCGCGGAGTGGTCTTCATAATCTCTCGTCAAAGACAAAAATCCTTCTCAAAGCGCGCGAAAACTTAGGCTTCTCTATTCTACTGGCGTTCCTGCTTTTCAATTTTCATGCAACGAGAGTGTACTTACGCCTTTGTATTTTTCGTCCAGCTTTTTCGGATCGGTGATGAAATCTGGAAAGCCAATCATATCAGTGATGGCATCCGCCTGCAAGCAAAGAAACGAAACATGAAACTCGCAGTATATAGATCTCACTTTGAGCTTCCGAATTCAGATTAGCCAACTGTTTCTAAATAGTGTAGCAAAAACAATTAATTAACGAGTGAACGAACTAATAAACGCCAGCGCAAGAAACGACAAAGAGAGAGAACTGGTCCATTTTTTATGTTATGTTATTGAAGAAGATTGCGTAGAAACGCTGTTCAATTAATAAATAACAATAACTAGATGACGCCCAACTAAGGCACCAAACTATCAGCAATGCTTGTGACCAATAATTTTTTTTCCAGCTGCACATACGCTACACGACAAAACATAAACGCCCTGTTTGTGGTGTCGATAAATATTTTTTTTTGCCTATAGGTTTCCTAACCAAGGTATGGCGCACCACAATAAAAAAACACACATATACGAAACACAACGTTAGTTTTCAACAAAATTTTATTTTATTGTAACATGACCTGGTGCAAGCGAAACCTCGTCTCTGTTTCTCATTAGTGCGGCACTGTAGCCTGGCTACGCACCACCAAGACGCCCAAACACCCGCTCTGCTGAGCTAAATTTCAAGTCTAGATTCGTCGGACGCCAAAACTGAAAGCAACACTTGAATGCAAAAGTGAAATTAATGAACATTAGTGGCTTTTGAACCTAATCAGTCATTCTAGATATGGTAAGCATTTATGCTGACTGTTGTGGTGCAATGTATGACTTGTTATGGCCCTTGTATACCCCGAGGACACGTCGCGACATTGGTCAATGATATTTTTCGGAATCAACACAAAAAAACTCTGCAAGCTTAACTTCAGTCAAGGCCTGACGTAAACCTTCAATGGACGCCGTTATCAGCCTCAAACCTCGAGCCATATTTCTAATTTCATCATTCGGTTCCCCTTCTAACCTTACAAACCTGCCCCTCCTCAATATGCAGTGATGTGATAGATTGGAGGACCACGTTTGCGGTATTCACCTTCTCTTTAGCGAGCTCCCTGGTCTCTTTGTCCATCCATTTGAGCATGGGTAGGTTGTTCTTGAATGCATCTTTCACCTCTTTGATCATGTTCTGAGCCTGTGCAAACGAAGAAGGAGAAGGGGCGTAGACACTGTAGTGAGTCTGTATGGAGAAAAAAAATAAAGACTATCCCACACAATAATTTAAGAAGAGCTCTTAGTTGCGTACTATTTGCAACACTCTGCAGGGCTGACACCTTGAGTCAAGGATTAGTAAACATCAAACCATCTGGAAGCATTCACTTGTGATGTGCCCCGCTCTCTTAGCAACTGAAATTTATCAAAACGCGCATTACTTTTTACAACAACCGCGTGGAGTTCGCAACAACAATACAGAGCTAGTTCACACATATCGTGGTAACAGTGATAACGGACCTGTAACTTTGTAGAATTAACCAATTTGTTCCGGGAACAAGAGTCATCCACTGCACCAGCGGAATGTCGGCTACCTGGCATATTCTGAAATGATATTCAGAAGATACAATTTTCTCACACCACACTCGTTCCGTAGAGCACACACTTGTGGCCTTGCATGAGACGTGCTCGTAATGTTCTCTCCTAGTACTCACAGGGCTAATTAGTACGCGTACACTAACCACTGAATGTGTGCTGTCACATTCAAAGTAATCACGACAAAGATGGCAATGAGACTGAATATTCTGCATGTGTTGAACTATTACAAGAGCTAAAAGAAGATGGACCTCAACCCTGGTAGTTATCAGCACAAGCATGCTGAATTCGCGTCAGGAGTCTCGTATACAAACATGTTTTCTACAGCAGCTAACGACGACAGCAAAGGGAAATGCCTCTAAAGGTGCATATGTTTCTAAAGTGATTGTGTATGGAAAGTCTTATCTCAAATCAGTGCACATACAAACGATACAAACTACTAGGAAAAATATATGGTCATCTCGCAAGCGGTGGATGACCTTGCATATTTGGTAAATTACAAATGAACGTTATTGACATGCTGAGTATGCATGCTTCCATTGGAAACAGAACATCATCACGTAAAGGTACCCTTCGTTTAGGACTATCTATGCTCCTTAGCAGTCTATTGAGCCACAGTGATATGAACGAACGTCGTCGCTGACAAACACGCAGACGCAATACGGCAGATAAACACAAGCACATGTTTTGGTGTTCTCTTATTGTGTTCGATATAGCTCACTCACGACCGAACAAGTAATGGTGAAGATTACAACAGTGAAGTTGAGAAACTCCCGTCAATTCGTTGCCATCCACGTTTTGTGGCGGACGTAGCTCAGCGAAATCAGCAGTGTGTTGATGTGGCATACTAGCTTTCCTTACATTACTGCTTCACTGTGACACTGCCTGCTTCAGCAAACGGCGTTCCACTTATGATGCTTGAAGTGTGGGTACTAGTTTTGCGAACGGAACGGTGCATCGGGCCGTCCGTAGAGACTGCAAGAAAGAGTGCTCGCTGCCACGCCAAGCGCAAGGTAGGCTTACACGCGTCTCGCCAAAGCGAGCGCCCGCGTTGTCGTCATAAGACGACGTCAAGGCTTGTGCCTTCAATCCTTGCTCCGCGAATTCTCAACGCGTAAGTGTTACGTCTTTCTTCGGGGAGGATGGCGGCAGGCAAAATGGTTGCTTGGGAAACAAGCTCGCTTCAAACATTGCTACATAGATCGGATCTTTGGCGTTCGCTATTACCGGAGCTTCGCAATGCTCCGCATAAATAGATTTACGTACAAGGAATGGATCGCAGGCCCGGACGCCTTTGACAACCGGTGAAGGCAACAGTTTGACCTTCGTGCACTCGCGCGATGCGCCAAGAAACGAATGTCCTCGTTCGTAGCCTGCGCCCTGTCTGACGTCTACGAACCAGGAAGTGGCTCTCCCGTGCAGCATCACATGCTCGAGACGGACGCATTCCACATGCTTCGAGCAGACATGCAAGCGGAAGTGGCACGTGCAAACACTGGTCGCGCACTAATGAGCACGACCGTCGATGTGCACTTGCTGCAAAATGCGGTGCAAATGTAGGCGGGAAGTGATGGTGGCGGAGGTCTCTGTCGAGTATGTGCAACTCGAAGGGTCGCAGACAAGAGGGAACGGAAGGTTGGACAGAAAGAAAGAAGGCTATTTACCATTCTTGTCACCTCAGCAGGCTTTCAGAAGCAACAAATTCGGTGCACAAGGTATTGTAAGAAAGGGTTTCTCTCTTTCTTTTTTTGCGTTTTTTTCACTTTCTATATCACTAATCCAACCTAACGGGCTAGACAATGGTTCCTCTGGAGCGGAGGCAAGCAGTGACGTCATGTAGGTAAGGTGTTCGTTATATTGACACACTGTATGAATGATAACATACACAACTAATTGAAAAGCAGGCATGCCACTAAACTGCTTCGTTATAGAGGGAACCTCGTTGAGTCATGAAGCAAAAACTAATGTTGAGATGTTATACTAGCTATTTTAACCACAACTATATGAGATAAATTAAACAGCAATGATCAGTAAAACTAACCAGAAGTAGGCTTAAATGGCTGAGCCACAGCCATCACGTGTGCAACCTTTCACCTGTGTTATTGAGTGTTCTTCGACTTGAGTGGCCGGCCCTCGCCATCTGGGAGCGGAGAGCACCACCACCCCTCGAGTTAAATAATTTGAACGCTTAATTCAATACCACTCTTCGGCAATTCCTGAGGTGAGGAATTGCTTAGAAAACGCCCCTTGGGCACTGGCATCCCTCAAGAAATATATTGCGTGATAAATGAATAGCCGGGGAATAGCCTTGAAATGAAGTTGCAGTATGTGCGATGCTTAACAGTGCAATGGCTGTGTTGATTACATTTCATATTCCCGACATGTCTCTGTAAAGTTTAGATTTGCTAGTGTTGTGCCAAAATGCGGCTGAAAAACTGATATATGTGCCTCTTGCTTCCTTGCTCGGCCATTCACTAACGCTAAGGATTGGGCTAAATGATTCTGCGTGATTCAAAATATAACAGCTCGACTTTTTGACAAGCGCTGTTCTTGTCTGTTCTCCGGTTTTATCCTCGTCAAAAAGTCGCGCTGCTGCACTTCAAATTTGCTCGGCCAACGGCATGTAAAAAATTGTGGAGCTACAGAGAATGGAACGGGGTACAGATGATGAACACAACAAACACATATGCCTGACAGCAGCACATAGGTATCGCAACTCGCCGTAGCTCTGAAACATTCGACTAACTGCCACAGGAACGCATTCGCTCAAACGTACCTCGAGCGAGATGGTTAATGTCAACATTTTGTTGTGCCAGCAGCTGTCACACTCAAAGTAAAGTTACAACAAGCCAAATAAAAGACACATAATACGCGAGCGTCCATTGTCGAGTTGCTCAGCGGCCTATTACAGAGTACGTCGGCGAAAACGTGTGCATCTGCAAACGCGCGACAGTGAGGTTGTCTGCTACAGGCTGTTATTTTGAGCGAGCCACACTTCCCAGTATAAAATAGCGTTTACTAACGCAGGGCGTTCATGCCGAAGCGTCAACCTTAGTCACAAAGTGTGCTGAAGATGTTACAAAACATTTAATCAGCGACTCCATCATCGTTCATTTTCGTTCGTGATGGTTTCTCACGCATACTCGGCATAATTTCATGGTGCGGCAGTCAATACTGCCAGCTAATGCCGATCGCTGATCGCCACACGTTCAAAAGAACAACCGAGCAGAAGAGTCTCACCATGTAGAGAGGACTTGGTGCGCAAGCACCGTATATTTCCGCGATTTAGCCGCTGCGCTCTCCGGAAGGGGGACACCTACTCTTCAATGGACGCTCGAGCGATACATAACTGGAAGTTGGCCGTGAGTAGGCGTGAAATAAGCTGCACATAAAAACGGCAAAATGCAATACCAACTCAGAGCCATTAGTCGGCGAAGCCACTCAGTGCAAGAACAACTGCAGGGTTATAGCATTTATTGAGAGCCAAAAGCGATCAAGCGCCGAAGAGGACGTGAGAGAGAGAAAAAAAAAACATACGATGCACTGCCACGGGAAAGCAATGGGACCACGATGCGACAGCTGCGCGTAGATAGCGAGCACCACGACGACGAGAAAGAGAGAAAGGTGAAGGAATCGCACGCGGCCGACTTACGAGGGGCTTGCTGTCGCCGTCGAACACTTCCCTGACAAACATGGCGCCCAGGGCGAAACCGATGACGTTGTTGGTGTCGGTGACGCAGTAGCGCCACGTGGTGTCCGATCCGTCCGAGCCCATCAAAGCTTTCCGCAGGACCTTGGACGCCTCGCGGAAGGGCTCGGATAGGTACGACACCATCGAGTGCACCAGGCTCCAACCCAGGTAGTTGCATATCGTGCTGCAGTCGAGCGAGCGCACACTCCAAATCACGGCTCGGCAAGCGATCCCGCCATCGTAATGTTTTAATTTTGTGTGCGAGAGAAAGGGTGGAGGACGTGGAAGGGCTTTGCGTACGTAGAGCTCTTGCAGGTGAGAAGTGCGCGTGATTAGAACTGAGAAGTATCGGGGCCCATATTCACAAAAAGTTCTTACGCTAGACGTGTTCCTAAGAGCAGATTCCAGCCAGTTGTGATGTTCGACATTGTTCGTAAACGTGGCCGGCCAATAGCAGACGGCACTTAGTGAAAAGCTTTGTGAACACGGGCCCGGCCCACTGTCTTACTGTGTACTTGCGTGAGCCATCCATACGTTTCCGTATGTACAGCATAAAGGAAGCTTGTGAATGGCTACCCGTTTGTCCTTGACCACTACTCATCTCGACTAGTGTTATCTACACACCGTAGTGTTCGCAGATTGCAGTGTTAGATACAATGTGGCGAATTATAGTCGTCTAGCTCTGACTATGCTGTTCGCACCCAAATATCTCGGCCAGACGCTTACGCGCCGCGCACGAAGCGCGAGGTGGGAACCGTGTATACATGTGGTTCTCGATAGAGAACAGGCCTCAGACGCAAGGGCCTCGTGGTGTTCCATTTTGCTATGTTGAGAAACATGCAGAATGAGGTTACTGGTGTTCTCACTTTGTTCTCCTGGCAATTTCAACGTACCCAGAACTAAATGCGCTGATTCCAAAGTGCGCAATATTAAAATTCAGCATTAGCTGCAGCGTGGGTGACGTTGACGTTGAAAAAACTCGGGATGCTGACTGCATTCAACAGACTTTCACGTCGGTGCCGTCGTTTTTACGGCCATATCTAGCATCACATTTCTTAACGATTGCATAGAATGTCGGTGATAACACATAATAGCTACATCGTAACTATTGCATAATTTAACGCAAGTTTTCAGTGCATATGTCCATAATACAGTGTGTGGCGCTGTACTTTCCTCCACCAGCACAGCAATCAACCTTCGTGAAATCTAACAGTCCTTCTCCTCTGTGCTCACTTTCTTTTTGTTACCATGCATGGCGGTGCGCATAAAGTCACGGCCTCAGCTACCTGGCGCACAAGCCATGCTTAGAATGACGGTATGAGAATAACCGAGTGTGTGCTCAGATCTTCGCGTACGTTAAAAACGCCAAGTGGTCAAAACTAACTCTGAGCTACCGGCGTCCGACGTCTCAGCCAGTTGTTGTGCTGAGATGCAAAAACTCTCTAAATTATTACGATGAATATGGGTATTTTGTAGAGAGATGGTGAAGAGCGTGGCTTGTACGAGGACGCACTGAGTCAAAGTTCACACTTGTGTGCTATCTTTCACGCAGCGCCATAGCTCACCGACCACGTTGCAGCGATCAAGAAAATGCTGTTATATAATGTGCTGAGAAAGGTTTCATTATCAGGCAATGAAGTAAGAGATGCAGTTCAACAGATAAGAATGTAAGTGTTGCAAGCATATAGACAAAAGGAGAAAAAGTGGCGAGTCGCTCACATTTTGCCCCTTGTGGTGTTCATGTACTCTTGGACTAGCTGGGTCATGTTGCCCATGTATTCCGGCGCATACACCACCACGTCCTGGGTCGGCGGTATGGTGCGATTGATCTGGGCGAAAGCGCTGGTGAAGTACTCCGTCCAGTTGAGTAGCGGTGCCCGCTTTTGCAGGTCGGCCACCGTCATTTTGTGGTAGAGGCGCTCATCGTCACGACGCTCTTCCGCAGGCACAGTTATCTGGAATCGAAGACAGACGGATTCAGTGAAACCGTCCGCGTAAACGTGCTATTAATACGCTTGCTACTGCGATTGGGAGGTCCCTGTTCTTATGCACAGTCGCGTGCAATATTACTGGCGACATCCTTGTTCGTGGTCGAAGGTTCCATGGCTGCGAGGTGGCTGTGACATGCGAAATAGCGGTTTAATAAACACCACTACTTGAAAGTGTGTTTAGGTCTGGAACTTACCCTCTTGGAGCCTCTTCGACCAGGGGCACCGGTGTTACAGGTCATATTGCACGTGACTCGTATGTTCCTAATATGCGTGTCACAGTCACTCATCTACGCGGCTGCCACTTCAGAATGAAAAGTTTCAAAACGTTGCTTCTACTCTGGCGGTGTGATGCCCGAACGGAGGAACACATTGAAAGAGGCGCTGAAAAGTTTGTCCAGGAGACCCTACCTGCCAGTATAGAGTCACAACCAGGTCGATCTACACGTATGTGTTGTTGGTTAACACAAGAAAACTAAACTTACGTCTTCTTTCTCTGCATCCTTACAGAGAAACCTACGCGACCTGGAAGACTTATACGGAAAGAAGGACGCTGTTCGAAGCTTTACAAAGGCGATGCCATTACAACGCAAGCCTCCAAGGCACGTAGCAAACGGCAAACTGCTCATGGTATAGGCAGAATAGACGTCTTGCGTCATCTGCTGACATTTTTCCTTCGAGACTGCGGTCATCGGTTAATCACCTCTCTGCCCGCGTCGGAGACTCTCAGAGGTTTTGCGGTTGCCGGTTCGGATCACCATGGGTTAACTACCGCCACCATTACACCGCGAGCGTTCAACGGAAAGGATGTTAAGCGCCTTATGTTGCATGCCCTCGTGGTATAAGGTAGTCCGTTGGAACATCTGGATCGCACGAGACGATGCGAATGCCACTTGGACATTCCAGACTGTACTTATTTTTCACCTTGTTCTGCAGATGCTGCTTCTGTGGCGATGTCATGCGAAATGGTAGGGGGCGCTCAAACTAAAATTTACTCTTGCGAACTTCGACAGTCGTAACAAAAGGTATATATTTATAGTCAGAAAATGGAGTTGTCTCTAAGTACGTATACTATTGTGGGTGCGCTACGAATGCATCGAAGCACCGATCTGTTACGAAGCACGGATCTTTCATCCACGCACCATAACTGACTGCATTGCTCTGCATCCACGTGTTGCTGCCACTGATTGTGATAAGTTTTGCCATCTGTAGTCTGCCTTAACTACTGCTTAACAATATGCGTATATTATGTGTGAACTGTTTCTTTTTATTTTGTATTTCTAATAATGTAGACCTTGTTGTTTCAATTCATTTTATGCTGTTGTTTTGAAGATGTATAATTGGTACAATTTCTGACTACTGTCCTGTTCATGTTATTGCTTCTTTTGATTTTATTTGTGCTTGTCGGAATTCACAGTATTTGGTATTTATATTCTAATGTCACGTGATGTGTGGTGTATTCTATTCTTTATCAATTGCCTGTACCCCTCCCTCCCCTCCCCCTCCCCATGTAAAGCCCTCAGCCATGAGGGCCTTTAGGGGTATTTTATATAAATATAAATAAACATACATAAAAACAACTACCACAGAGTCTCTAAGGTCAAATATGTAAGAAGTAGGAAAAAATTGCTTAGAAATCACATTCTTCTCGATAGGAATGAACGGGGTCACGAGTTCAATTGGCAATCGCTGTAGCCCAGTTCAAGTTGGGGCGCAATGCAAAATACGTCCTGCTCTCAGAATTACTTTCACCTAAAAAACTGCAACTGGTTAAAATTAAACCCGCAAACCTACGGTACGGCGTCTTTCTTTTATTTATTTGATGATATTAAAAATTTTAGCAAATCTCTTCGTCGAACTCTTCATTTGATGGTCAAATTAGTATACACAATAATGACATAGCCCAAGCGTTGCTTTAGAACGTCAAAATGAATGAATGAATCAGTCAATGAATGAATGACTCAATCACTCGATCAGTAATTGAGTCAATCAATCAACTTTCTTTTTAGGAAACTTTCTTTTTCTTTTCTTTTTTTAGGTGTTGAGCCCACATGCTAGTCGGCCGGATGTGTGTTGCTTACGTTAGCCAGTCTCTTTTCAAAGTCGATGACGTCCTGCATCTGCGCCTTCACGTCGGATTCTTTGCCCCCGAGCAGCACGCCGATGGAAGTCATGTACGTGAGGTAGGCATTCAAAACCTGGGCGAGATGGAAAGAAACAAGCTTATACAGAAAGCTTAAAGCTCCGGAGCGTTTACCATACAATCAAGATTTCAACACAGCAGACTGAAGAATCAACTCGGCTGTTTGGCGCAATGCCGTTCCGTCTCTGAAGTGAACATTTCAGAAATAACTGGCACTGTTCAGGTTCAAAAGTAAGTTGCATTCCATGCAGCATGAAAAATGCTTTCTAACAATCAACGCTCAATGCCCCCCTCTGCCACGTACACTGCACTGTCCACGTCACAAAATCGTTAATGCTCCATTAAATGGCGCTGGAAGAGAGAAGCCAACTACAGACTTTGGCAACAATGCATGCACATGTGTGGCAAAAATAAGTGCTCAGGCACACGCTCCCCAAAACGCAATACTTATGGAAGTGTTGATGCACAGAGTGCGCCCACAGAATGATACGCACGACAAGCCTGCCTCGTCGGTTGTTGAGCGTATCGAAAACATGAAAAGTGGCAAGGTGAAAAGTTATATGCTGGCCACAAAGGTTATACATAAGTAAGCACCCGATCGAATAACCTGCAACAAGCTGTGACGCATTTGGCGTCAGAGTAAAGCACTTTGCTTCATTGCCTCATCGCATTTCAAACGTATCTTAATATGTGACAACATTATCCCGTACAACTAAGAGAACAGTCAAAACCAGAGTATTCGCAAATGATCATATGAGAGCGTATGCTAGTCACCCTAACCGTCCACATCAGTAACATATCGATAAACATTGCATACAGAAAATAGGCTTCATAAGCGAAGCTGTGAGCACCCTTAGAACAAAGAAAGCGCCGACAACTCTCTTTGCGGCAGCTTTAACTTCATTCTTGACAGTTCTCCTACAAAAACAGTGCGTACGTTCACTCTGCTTTAGTAGAGGGTACACTTACCTTATTAGGGAGTGTGAGAACTCCCAAAAACATGGTTAAACATTTAACAAGCAGTCACTCCAGTTGCAAGCAGTTTTCACCACACCACTTGTTCCAAACGCGAACGATCGATAGCCCCTGTGGACAGCGTCCATTACCTTGTCGTCTTTGGTCTTGTTGAGGTAGTAGTCCCTGGAGGGCAGGATAAGGCCCCCCTGGTCCACCTGGACCACGTGCCTGGACGAGTTTCGGTCGTCCTCGCCCACGGCCCACGAAAAGAGGCCCGAGCGCGAGTACACGTTGTGGATGAGCTGCAGCGCCGGCTGCAGCTGCCACGTGTCCATCGAGTAGTTGCCCGTCACGTTCCAGCCGCCCACCTGCGAGGAGGAGGCATGGTGGTCACGTAGGCGCAAACACGACGGCAGACAGAAATGCGGAGGAGGAAATGACACGCGCACCACGCACATCACTATATCTAATTTGTCACTGCCACGATTCAATTAATCTTTTTGTTGGCTCAGCTCTTCGCGCCGAACAACCTCGCCGGCCGGAAGAAGGTACGCGTGTGGCCGGGTGCGTTCACATTTTGTTGCTTTGCCCTCTACTCATCTTTTTGTTCCTTCTTTATCCTCCCTCGAAGTAGAGTATCATCAAACCGGACGCAATCCTGGCTAACCTGCCTGCCTTACGTTATTATTTTTTTTTGCTTCTTCTTTCTTTTTCCTCTCACAAACGAATATACCTATCTTATAAGTATCAGCAAACGGCGACAGAGACGATGGGAGATCAGGAACAAGATACAGACAAATACAAGGCATTCGATCTTATTCCTTGTCGCTGGTCTTCTCTGGTGCCGTTTGCTGCTATAATGAACCAACTGGCCCAACAATATGTTTTGACTAGCATAAGCACAATAGACATACGTACGAAGACCTGCTTTGGCTAGGTGTCGGGTGGCAGGAGGTGTCAAGTATATATATCAGGCTGCGTCGGTTAAGTTTGTACTGAGGCTGAGCTTGACGCACACTTTTACCAGTATTAGACACCGTTTGGTACGCATGACCAATGACTTTCTTCTTCAGGGGAACCTTTCACGCTACCGCTCTGGGGCCTAATTCCACAAAGCTTTTCATGCGTAAGTGTCCCTTGCCATTGGCTGGCCGCCTTCGCTAATTATATGTGCTATCAATATCAATATATGATATCAAGATTGGCTAGACTGTTCTGCTACGAACAATTCTAGTGTAAGGGCTTTTTGTGAATACGTGTCCTGCTTTTCAGCGACATGAACGTTTGTGATTACATTTTCCAGAAGAAATCCATGACAAATTTCTCATTCATTTTATTCTCACTTTTCTTTACAATAGTTCTTATTTCCTTATTAATATATAATGCACACCGGTGCACACCAATGTCATATGACTCATAATTATTTTAATTTCTTTTCGTTTACTTTGTTTTCGCTCTATAAACTCATATTTTCTTTCTTTCCTTCTTTTTTGACTTAGCTGATTGTTGCCATGTTTCGTAGGTGCTACTAATCTGCACCGTGCTGCCGACGCACTGCAAAAACGCTTGTAGTTGCCTTGGGGTTGTCGCATAAGTATTCTCATGTTCTTTGCACAACGCTTGTTCAGCATTTCACAACGACTGCAAATCACTAGCGTGAAGAACGGCGACTCACCGCCGCCCAATAACCGCATACGCGTTTCCACGTTTTGAACTCGTGCGGACGAGCGCGCCACGGATTGTTCGCCCTCGTTTCCGCTATGCGGCGCCACTGCGCTGTCGCACTTGCAGTTTGTTTGAACTTTCAACTCCATGCTTCTTTCGCTATTCGCTGGGTGGCAGCACCAGCCCGTAGGTTAATTTTATTTACTCTTGCGCCTTTTCGCGGTAACTCTTCTGCATCCATTCAAACGCTGTAGGCTTAAACCTCAAGGACTGGCGTACCGCCAGGCACGCACCCGAGACTCCCCGTGGGGAGAAAGAAAAGCGTGCGGGTGCTGAAAGTTCACGAAGCGGGCGCACCTAAATCACGTCTGTAAAGCCTGTCTTCTCGATATATTTGTTGCGCCTGTGCCACTCGTTTTCGAAGCGAGCCCTTTTTTTTTGCGTCAGTTCGCAGTTTCTTGCTTCACCGCTGACAGATTTAGCACCGGCTGGCCATAGAACAGTTCGATAAATCATCTGCCTTCAAAGCGACCGAAAATAAACCAGAAAAACGAGAGACTATGTTTAATTCACATTGGTACTGTAACATTTTACAAATAAAAATAAAAGTGAAAAAAAAAAGAGCACAAGCTGCTTGCTGCTTTGGTGACGTTCCTTTTGCCGTTGTTATTTAACAATTGTGGCTGTTATTGTTCTTTATTTCGACCCTCGGTGTTTCGCCTATACGCCGAATTGGAAACGATCATCACGATTTCAGTTAAAATATAATATATGACATGGTGAAAAAAGGAAGGGATCCCCGTGAGATTATTGTTTTCGTCGTTCTCTTCCATAGTTGGTGACGTTCTCGTCGTTCCAGCTAACGCCGTTACACGTGACGTTTAGTTTTGAAAATATTCTTTAACTTTCTGTAAATGTTGATTGATGAGGAACTTGAGAGATCAGCGTTGCTTACGGCATACTTGGGACGCTGCTCCTGGTGTTTAGTTAGAGTTAAGGTATACGCAGTGGGCCACACAAGCGGCAGATACGTCTGCATGCGCGCACATGCATACGCATTACGTTAATCACAAAGTCTGATTAAGCAGATCTGAGGAATACTGGAAGCGCGTTCGTTGCGCGCAACGCGCTGCCGGTGCATCCCCAAGAGGCACAGACGACCCGCAGTTACAAGCTCGAGTCGCAGTGCGAGTACGGTGTGGTCTGTAGAGTTCGCAACTCTCGCAAATAAACATGTTCGATGTCCTCATGAAAATTGCACTGAGTGCGTTTGCGAACCTGTCCACTGAATTATGCACTTTAGAGTAGTTGGTACGGGTCGGGTTAAGCTTGACTCGGTAAATGAATTCGTGTGCTTTCCCGTTAGGCCTCGCGACACGTGGAAATCGCAAGAGGGATCAATTTCATAAAGCGTTTCGCCCTTAAGACTCGCTTCATTGGAGAGATACCTCTGCTCGGGCTTTAGTTGGTTATATATTAAGATAGACAGCTCTTCTGTAGCCTACTTTTTCCTGTTTTGATCGTCTAATAAACGGAATGAACATGCTGCCGGTGTTGTCCCTCTTCGCAATATACCAACCAGCGACGCGCTCCATATATTGTGTACATTCCGAGCGACTACACCTCAATCATCGTCTCGCCGACAGATCTGCCGTATCATTACAAATGCCGCCGCGCTCCACCGCTTCCTTGCAAATGAGCCATTGTAGATCTGTTACGGCCGGGGCGGCACGTTTGCATAATTACTGCGCGGAAAAGGCGCCAGACGCCCCGAGCCGTGGCGCATTGTGATTTCGGTTCCGTTTGAAGTGCGTCCTACTTCTCTCGACGCTTGAGTGGCTTATATTCGTTACCATGGCGACAGTTCAGTTTCGACGACCATTCTACTCCCTATCGGGTCGCTGAACCGCCGCTTCAGCTACGGAAACGGCGACGCACTTTACTCCGTGGGTCGCGCCATTCGAGTGCCGCTCTCGAGTCGAATGGCAGCAACACAGCAATCGTCAAATTTGTAGTTTATTTTTTGCTGCAACTTGCACATTGGGTATTTGTTTGTGTTGAACCGAGGCTTTTGGCAGCGATAAAAGCACGGGGAAACGACCAGTGAGGATAAACCACACGGGAATGTAGAGGTAGTCTATTACGCATGCGGGATATAGGGGCTCTGGAGGCTATAAATACAGTATCAACCAGAAGTTCGCGTTTTGCTTCATTGAAACGCAACATGAAGGCAAAAATACATCGGTATGCCGCTCATAGGTATGATCAACAGGAAGTCGGTGACTTTACCTGCATAGGGTAGTACGCTTAGGGAGCCTTCATGCAAAACTTGTTGTCGATCGATGCTATGGGCGTCTTCTTTGAAATGGGGCAGTGAGTTTCACCACCAAGCTCTCTTTCTTCTTTTGCCTAATGTCTTACGTATTTTATTTTTTGAACAGACAAACTTCCCAGCATGAAACTTTCTGAACCAACACTGGGAACTTTGATTTTGTACACCTCAGTTGTTTGTGGTCTCCCTACTCTTGTGCCCCCAGACTTCCAATCGCCTTTTACCAATCTCTTTGCTATCCCCTTGCTATCCCTGAATCCAATGGATTTAAGGAGGCGTGTCAAGCGGCATCTGTCGGATTCAGCAAACACCGCAAGTGGGAGCCTGCATCGAAACTTGAGTACGAGGGATATCTTTCAGTTGTGCCTTTCGGGTTATCAAATGACTCGGTAATGTGCATAACCTCATTGTAATAAACATGTGCACGTGCCGTACCGAAATACGCGCTGGTCCAGGTGTGATGTTGACGAGAAATGGCTAGCCAAATGCTCAGGGGTTATAAGCACAGCAAAATTACACAGGCTGCCGCGCATGTGGCCGGAGTGTAGCCACCGGGTATAGGGTCACTATTGACGTTGCTATATGGACGTTAGACGTTGAAAGACATGTACACAGAAAGAAGAAACGACAAGACGAGCGCGATCATCCGTCTTTTTTTTTTTGTCCTATCTCTCTCGCGTGACAAAAAAATTCGTCAGTTACCACAGTACCCCTGGCTGGTATAAAAACAACGTGACCTAATTCTCATTGGTCATGCAATCAGGCCAATTTAGGTTTATTGAAACAGCAAATATATATATATATATATATATATATATATATATATATATATATATATATATATATATATATATATATATATATATATATATATATATATTGAAGTTATGACTGACCAGTAATAAAGTAATACCTAACCTAGTAATAAAGCAAGGTCGACCATCATTCACCATTATCGGGAAAAGTGGCTGATATGGCGCGACAGACACACGTGTATTCATCACAATGAAGCAACCTGTAGGCCTTGAGATCACATGTGAGCTGCTATCATGCGGTGTTTACTCCGTGTTCCCTTTGAAAACATACGGTACTTTAGGAGTTCGCGACTCTGTTCGCAGCAGTAATACGTCCTGTGCGTCGATTGCTACAATTGGAGGCCGCATGCGTTAGCCGAATAAGACGGTGGCAACTCTCAAGCGAACGATTCCTCGAAACTGTCTATGCAACACGGCTGTCCCCTGTCAAAGCTGCTTGCCGTGTTTGCGGAGCAATCTGACGGGCCTGATACACTCAGGGGTACGCTGCACAAAGACCCCACAGAAGAAGAATCGCTACTAAAGTTAGCATTACGGTGGCGAAGCTTTGGGGTGTTTATGGACGCTGGATCTTCACTCACAATGTCCAGGAGATTGACGATGGGCTTGGAACCGAGGCTTTCAACGGTGTCGTTCTTGTCCAGACATGAGTAGTAGTAGATGCGAGCTTTCTGCTCTGCTTCACTTTTGAGCTCCGTTTTCTCGTCCTCTGGAAAACACACAGGCGAGCGAGAACGGCAGTAAAGCAACCCGAAATGCAGCTCCGCAAACTGCGCACTATTATTTACATTATTTTATTGTTGTATGACTCTATCTATACTTCAGGTGATGTAGGTATCAAACTTCGAAGAAAACATGGCGTAGCAGTGCTTATGTGAGCCACAGGCAAGCGGGCAGGGCAAAGGACGAAGAAGTGTTTTGTCAGCCGAAGCCAGACTTCGCCTTGCAACTATTGCCGGCTTTTTCTACGTCCGAAGGGCACTTTTCATTCATTCATTCATATTTTTTCTTTCTTTGATGGGTTTTGACGTTTCAAAGTACGTATGACAAGACGGGACGTGTGGCGACATTCAGCGTGCAAGTAGAGATGCTTTAGCGAGTCGGGATGGTGTTGACGGCGCACCCAGACTCCGCGCGCCGTGAACACTGTCGAAGCGGTATTCCAGAGGATCTAAGGCCCACTTATGAGCGGCTATCGAGCGCGAGTGTTCATCGTCTGGCGAAACGCGGAAAGAATGGTTCTCTTTGTTTCTTTTCTTTCTTCGCTTGACCACCGGTTTAGAGAGACGCGACTCACCCAGCACGTTCTTCATGACGAGCTGGTTCTCCTGCCAGAGCTTGCCGAAGGTGCCCCAGATGGACTTGCCGTCGGGCAGCGGGTTCGCCTTGATCCAGCCGCCGCACGAGTACTGGTAGAAGTCCTCGCACGGGTCCGTCTCCGGGTCCATGGCGTTGAGGATGGAGCTGGCCACCGTCACGCACGCCGGCGTCACGCAGTACTCTGCGGGTGTGAGTCACAACGGTGTGGAGCCAACAGATAATACAGACAAAAAATAAAGCACGGGAGAAGTTATTTGTAGTTTCAACTGGAGTGTAGGGAATGATAAATGCGAGGGAAATGAAAGTGGACGAAGACATAAACCTGGCTGCGGGTGGGAGCGGAAACCAGAACATTCGCATTACGCATGCGATGCGCTACCAATTGTGCTACGCTGGCGGCTGTTCCAACGCCCACATTCGTGGGTATTTATGTTTCTGCTGTTTTGGGGGTGTTAGCCAGCGCCACTGAGGCGGTCGCGGCGGATGTGGACCATAATTTTCAGCGATGGCGCCACGTAGTAGGAGGAGGGAGGAGGGAAAGAGATAAGAAGAAGGCAGGGAGGTTAACCAGAATCACGTCCGGTTGGCTACCCTACACCACGTAGTACATGAACTTTATGAACAGGCAGCTGGCAAATAAACCCTAATATGCTACCTGAAGGCATCAAAGATGCCGGATTCGAGATCCTCGCTATGAAATGAGCGGGAAGAAGAACGGGAACCGAGAGGCCCGGTTTTGGTTAATCACAACCGTACGAAGCCAACAGATAATGAGGCCAAAGAAAGCACAGTGGAAGTTATTTGTAGTATTAATTGCAGTGTTGAAAATTATAAATGAGAGGGAAATGTAAGTGGACGAAAAAAAAAACAACTTTGTCCTTTTATTCCCTTTAACCCTTTCCCCAGCACAGGGTAGCCAGCCGGTACTTACACTGGCTAACTTCCCTGTCTTTCCTCCCCTTTTGTCTCACTCTCTCTCTCTCTCTCTCTCTCTCTCTCTCTCTCTCTCTCTCTTCGCATAAAGTTGTTTAATGCGACAGAGACTGGAAATGTTGACAACTATTCTGTCGCTCGCTTCTCGGCAAACAATAATTTCGTCGATGATCACACGAAGATAACGTTAGGTGATATAAGAAAGGTTCTGGTAATAAAGCCGATTTCTTAAACGTGCTTAAACAGTCAATATTTAAAAAAAACGCAGAAAAAGAAAGAAAGAAATACGGCAGCTTGTGCACTGTCTACAATCAAACACAAGGCAATAAACAAAGTTAATAGAATAATACAATATAACTAAACAAACGAGGACACGTGTCACACAAATACAATGTAGCTTTCAATATAAAGAAGGTTAATAAAGCTTTTATAGCTGAGCACCGTTGCAATGACGCGTTACACCATGGCTCAAGCAACTTTTCTATACCTAAAGTACGATACCCAAGGCGATTTATTGTTGTCCTCGAAGCCGCGCTTTGCTGTTTGAGGAAGGGGGAAGGAGACAAAGGGGAGGAAAAACAGGGAGGTTAGCCAATGTAAGCACCGGCTGGCTACCCTGTGCTGGGGAAAGGGGTAAAGGGAATAAAAGGAGAAAGAAGAAGAAGAGGGAAAAAAATGGAAACCTGTTCGAGCTTAGCACAGGCAGCCTATGAGAACGTGTTCTACGTTCTCTCGTGAATCGCCGCACGTGTCATAAGGCATAGCTGAACGACGTGTACTCCGCGAGTCGTGCACACACTCGTTTTCGTTACCCGAGACGTCGAGGGTAGGAATGACGTGTCAAGTGCTCATGCTCAGCCTGTTGTCATGTTCCTTGACAGCAAAGATGTTTTTTGGTGATATCCCTCCTGTTCGGGTTACGTAATCACTGACACATGTATATGCAATATCTTTCCTTTATTGGTTTTTATTGAACGTATTTGCGGTTTCCTTCTTTTTTTTTTTTTTTGTTCGTTAATGCAAAGTGTCCCTTATTCAGCCAAGTCTGTAGCCGTTGTGTTGAGCTGTGTCTCGAGTGCACCATTGCGAAAACATTATTGTTGTTACCAATATCGTTCAAGTGAGAAACAAGAGTAAAAAGTCGAAGACAGGCTTCCATACGTGCCTCCGTCAATAACGTCCGCGCATTCTTTACTAACAAACGTACGGGCACGCACTTTCTTAGCTGCCAACGTAATCAGGGGTGGAGTTAAGGAGTTTCCGTAGAGACGCACTACGTCGTCCCGCATTTATTTCGCTTCTGAGAAGAAGCCTTGGAATGAATGGTGCTTCTCGGCGCTTTAACAAAAATAAGTGCACTCCTTCGTAATCGCACTATGGGAGATTAAATGTTGCGTATTCTTGCTAGCTCGACAGGAACACGTAGGGCTGCGTAAACTGCTCCATTTTTCTCTTCGTCGATGACAAAAAAAAATAGTCAAAGCTTTTACGACACAGTGCCCTTTTCTCATTATTAATGTGCCTACACTGCGGCTCTTTTTTAGCCATCGTGCCTTGGTGACATCGTATACAGACGCAATTTTTTTCCTTGGGTTGACTGCGTAGAAACATCGTTTTCCCACTTACATAACAGATTAAGGAGCATCAAGAAAGTGCGATTAGACCATCGCAAACGGAAAAAGTTTAGATCGATAGATAGATAGATAGATAGATAGATAGATAGATAGATAGATAGATAGATAGATAGATAGATAGATAGATAGATAGATAGACAGACAGACAGACAGACAGACAGACAGACAGACAGACAGACAGACAGACAGACAGACAGACAGACAGACAGACAGACAGACAGACAGACAGACAGACAGACAGACAGACAGATAGATAGATAGATAGATAGATAGATAGATAGATAGATAGATAGATAGATAGATAGATAGATAGATAGATAGATAGATAGATAGATAGATAGATAGATAGATAGATAGATGAAAGGTGCGTGTTCATGTTCCCCGTACGCTCACGCCTTTATTGCATCCTTCACCTCGGAGAGGCTTAAACAGCCGCGGTGGTCGTCTAAAACGATGCTTAATACAGAATAACGCGAAAATGTTCTTTCTACTCGCCCTTCTCAGTGTGCCCTGTTAATATATTTAGGTATACGATACGATGTTTTGTTGCGTTTTATGCACGCGCAAAGAAAACTTCAGAAATATTTCACCGCTCCTCGCTCTTTATAATAAAGAGCTCTGCGAGAAATTCCGAGCTTTTTCCAATGTCAATAAAATATTTCTTTCCTCAGTGCTATAAATGAAGCCAATAACGTCGAACTCGTGCGCATCGACGAGACCATTTACTTCTGTGTTATGCATTCGGGCGGAAGAGCACACGGGAACCCGCACTTTCACATTAAGCGGGTTTCCTGCGCGAAATGCAGTAGGGATCAAAAGATTAATGCAACCTCATTTCCCGCTGAAAAGATTCAAATCCCACATCAATGTTTCAGCGGGCGAGAACAGGGAAAGAAAAGGCAGCAAGAAAAAAAAAATCAGAAAGAGGTAACAACTCCTCGCGACTTAGGTAAACACTGCGAAACGGGAGGAACTCCATATAAGCCGTGTCATATAAAGACCGGCACAAGATTAGGCCCCGTAATCTTCTTGTATTTCTCGAGTAGGCAGCCATGAAGGAAGCTTCCCTCTTGTCCCGTGACGTATGAAACAGGAAAAAAAAACATCGACATTAAAATGCAGAGTCCTGCCAGGCTCTGAGGGAACGCACGCCCAAAGCAGCAAGTATACGTACACGCTTTGCCTGAAGCGTTTAGCAAGGCCCTCCCTTCCTCTAAGCGTACTGCAGGCGTGGAGACAGCCTTGAGACGAGTGTCGTGTTTCTAATTAACCTGCCGCGGACAGTTAAGGAAGGTTGCTAAGATACTTGATACTACAGATGAAGCGAGATGAAAAAGAAACTCTCAGAACAGATTACGGCTTGAGGCTCAGCGCGTCTTGTTTCACTTAATAAGGCATGTCGGTGTAGTGTCTGAGGGTTAGCGAGGCAGGAAACGGGTGGCAAGGGACAAAGCATCGTTAAGGCAAGAAGACACTCACGAAGATTATAAACAGCTAGCGGTACTTCGCGGTTTATCCCCTGCGGAGAATACTAAAAGCTGACGTCGGGGAGGGGGGGGGGGGGAGGGAAAGACTATAGTCAAGCCAGGTATTGAAGAGACAAGAAACTAGAGCAGGATGGGGCTCCGACTGCGGAAGGAAGCGCTGCTTGGTATTGAGGCCTAGCAAAAAAAAAAAAAAAAGTCGACAGAAAAACAATTGGCATAGACGGTTAGACACAATGTTGCGTTGCTTTCTGGAGCGTGTGATTCTTTGCAAAGGTCTGTGAATTATGTTCGATACAAGGCTTTCGAAATGCTTGAACACTGTTTCTTGCGATGAAATACGTGTATGCGTTTGAGAATGTGTCATTGATTTCAAGGCATGGTCGTGGGATGGGCGGAATTTCTGCGCTCAGAATTCCAAAACTGTCGTTGACGATAATGACAGAGGAGTGGTCCTCATGTTTGTAAGCATCGATGGCTACGATCGCATTTCTTGAGGGCAAACAGAGCTCGGCAACAGAAATTAGAGTGGGCATGTTTCCTCTCCAAATCGACGTCAGCCCATAGACCAGCCTAGAAAAAGAACAGACGTTGGAAATAAACTGTTTCGCTACTGTTGTGTTGGCTGTAGTCCCATTCCGTCATGTTACACCGCTATTGCAACTTTCGTGGGGAACAGGGCTCAAATTCACAAAGCTTCTCGTTCGTAGGTGCTCCTTGCCTGCGACGAAGCTTTGCCTGTGCTGCTCGCGCCGGAGAAGATCACGTGCTAGCGTCTTCGCCGCGCCTTTATCTGTAGGCTCATTTGAACTGCAGTGACCGCAGCCAAGATCTGGAACCGGGTGGTGGCTTCATGGGAGACATTTCCGAACGTTTATCAACAGAATGTTGAACTTGACGGCAACATTTTGCATCCCTCTCCTGTCATAGCATCATCATCCCTCACCGCACCCTTACATACCCGTTCCCCCTCCACCTTTACAGAGTAGCAGGCAAGAGCGCGCGAGCTCAAATCGACCTCTCTGCTTTCTTTCAAATAACTTCTCTCGTGAATTCGGTCCAGACGCCAAATTCGCAAAGCTTTTTGTTCGTAACTGCTCTTTGCCATTGGCTGGCCGACTTTGTTAATGGTATGACCAGCATCGACATTGGTTGGAACTTGCTGTTACAAACAATTCCAGGGTAAGAGGTTTTTGTGAACGTAGGTTCAGGTTCCCTGCCGCATGCATCAAAACAAGCTGTCACACATGACGAACCTACTCAGTGCTGATAATTTACTCCGTGTTATTCAGCAATTTGCGAGTGACGAAGCAGCACTGTCCATAGAGTTGCCGGGCAAGATTAGGTAAAAGATGCGCTTCCTAAGCATGCTCATGCTCAGTCGATCAGTCACATTAGCTATTACGGTGCCATTACCACTACGACAAAAAATATAAACAAGAACTTGATTATTCAGCTTCTTCCAAACAATCCTAATTCGGCTGTAAAACCATGCTGTAACCAAAACGGCTGGCAAGCTGCCAGCAACTTAGGAGAACGACGCTACGTTTTGTGTTCGAAAACAAATGGCTGAGCAGCCGATTGCCTGTGAACAGAGAACTTATACGCCTTTTCCTACTCGCTAGTTCAAACGTCGGTCTACCACCACATTCCCTACACTGCGTTAACTCTGTCTCGCCGGCTCAATCTGTGCAATTTGGACTGTGCGATGCGACCAGACCGACTTTTGTCCAACGCATGACTATACTCACACCAGAAACACCTCTG